>NC_055960.1:1131428-1447142 GCF_018492685.1 Alosa sapidissima
AAGATCATGTATGTCAAGTTTGGTGACGATCGGACAAAATTTGTGACCTGTGAAAAATTAGTTTCACTTTCACTAAAATCCAATATGGCGGAAAATCCATCATGGCGGAAAATGACGTCATAGGGTGCGTTGAACTCGGCCTGGTCCAAGGATTCCAATGGTACCTCATTTTGCCATTCGGGTCAACAGGTCAAAATTTACGTCCGTGAACAAAAGTCCAACTTTGGCCTGTTGGTGGCGCTAGAGCGCTTGAGGTGCCGGCATGAAACTTGGTGAAATGAATTATTGGACTGTCCCCAATTAGTGTGCAAAATTTTATAACTTTTTACCAGACGGTTCTATGGGCTGCCATTGACTTCCATTGCAAAATAATGCGCATCAGCAACTACTGGCCAAAATGCATTTTTGTCAATTACGGAGCCCCCTAGAGGTCAAATGTCACCAAATTTCTTGAGCGTCCTTCCGATGTGGTCTTAGGTACATGTACTAAGTTTGGTTTTGATACATGAAAGCGTTGCTGAGATATGAAATCACTTCCTGTTTGGCGGCTTCGCCGCAAATTTTGATTGGCTGGTACAGGCCAAAGCTTCTGTCAATTGTTCCAGAAAGCAAGGCACTCATCAGGCATGGTCTGAAGATGGTCTCTGCCAATTTTGGTGAGGAACAGATGAAATTTAGGACCTGCCAAAACTTTTTCGTGTTTTTGATTTAATCCAATATGGCGGCCGAATCAATTACGATGACATCACAAGTTGGCTTGGGTCGGCCTAAGGATCTTCAACAGTAGTACCAGACACCATTAGTGGGTTTCAATTCTAAGCACAACTGCTGCTACAGGCCAAAAGGCATGTTTCTTAATTACAGCGCCCCCTAGAGGTCAAAGGTCACCAAATTTCTTGAGCTTCCCCCTGATTGGGTCCTGACTCCATGGAATAAGTTTGGTTATGATAGATCAATGGGTTGCTGAGATATGAGTTCACTTCCTGTTTGGCGGCTTCGCCGCAAATTTCGATTGGATATTACGGGTGAACGGTCATAGTTCCGAAGACAAAACACCACAACTTTTGTGAGGCTTGGTCTGAAGATCATGTATGTCAAGTTTGGTGACGATCGGACAAAATTTGTGACCTGTGAAAAATTAGTTTCACTTTCACTAAAATCCAATATGGCGGAAAATCCATCATGGCGGAAAATGACGTCATAGGGTGCGTTGAACTCGGCCTGGTCCAAGGATTCCAATGGTACCTCATTTTTCAAAATCGGGCCAACGAGTCAGAAGTTACATGCATGAACGCATGTCAAAATTTGGCCTGTTGGTGGCGCTAGAGCGCTCGTGGTGCGGACTCGAAACTTGGTGAAATTAATTCTGGGCCGCAGCCTAATTAGTGTGCCAAATTTCACAACTTTTCACCAGACGGTTCTATGGGCTGCCATAGACTTCAATGGCAGAGGAAAGATGTGTAATAATAATAGGAAAAGCTAGAAACACAATGGGTGCCTTCGCAGCTTCGCTGCTTGGCCCCCAAATATAGCTGCAAGCAGCAATGAGGGGGCCAAGCAGTGAGATCAGCAGGCCAGATTAACCATGTAAATCAATGCCGTTGCATCAGACATATAGCCTTAAGCAGTCACAGCAAGTTCCATGCCATACAACCCAAGATTGGCTGAGTTACAAGGTCAAGTTTCACATCAAAACATAACTGATTTTGTGGGGCTGAACCAGGGCTGAGTGTCGCCGCCCCCTCCCCCAGCCAGCCCACCGCCGCAACCGCCCCTGCCCATCCCACCCCGTCCCACCCTTGCACGCACACATTAGAATGAACTAGATGGAACTTGCTGTCATCAGTTTCACATCAAAAATAAAAGATTGACTGAGATATGATCACACTTGCTGTGATTTAAACACAGAGGTCAAAAATTGACGTCATAGGGTGTGTGGGGGTGTGAACTCGGCTTGGCCCAAGGATTCCAATGATACCTCATTTTGCCATTCGGGTCAACAGGTCAAAAGTTACGTCCGTGAACACAAGTCCAACTTTGGCCTGTTGGTGGCGCTAGAGCGCTTGAGGTGCCGGCATGAAACTTGGTGACATTAATCATGGGACTGTCCCTTATCAGTGTGCCAAATTTCACAACTTTTCACCAGACGGTTCTATGGGCTGCCATTGACTTCCATTGCAAAATAATGCGCATCAGCAACTACTGGCCAAAATGCATTTTTGTCAATTACGGAGCCCCCTAGAGGTCAAATGTCACCAAATTTCTTGAGCGTCCTCCCGATGTGGTCTGAGGTACATGTACTAAGTTTGGTTTTGATACATGAAAGCGTTGCTGAGATATGAAATCACTTCCTGTTTGGCGGCTTCGCCGCAAATTTTGATTGGCTGGTACAGGCCAAAGCTTCTGTCAATTGTTCCAGAAAGCAATGCACTCATCAGGCATGGTCTGAAGATGGTCTCTACCAATTTTGGTGAAGAACAGATGAAATTTGTGACCTGCGAAAACTTGTACGTGTTTTTGATTAAATTCAATATGGCGGCCGAATCAATTACGATGACATCACAAGTTGGCTTGGGTCGGCCTAAGGACCTTCAACAGTAGTAGCAGACACCACTAGTGGGTTTCAATTCTAAGCACAACTACTGCTACAGGCCAAAAGGCATGTTTCTTAATTACAGCGCCCCCTAGAGGTCAAAGGTCACCAAATTTGTTGAGCGTCCCCCTGATTGGGTCCCGAGTCCATGGACTAAGTTTGGTTATGATAGATCAATGGGTTGCTGAGATATGAGCTCACTTCCTGTTTGGTGGCTTCGCCGCAAATTTCGATTGGCTGTTACGCACGAACGGTTTTAGTTCCGAAGACAAAACACCACAACTTTTGTTAGGCTTGGTCTGAAGATCATGTATGTCAAGATTGGTGACGATCGGACAAAATTTGTGACCTGTGAAAAATTAGTTTCACTTTCACTAAAATCCAATATGGCGGAAAATCCATCATGGCGGAAAATGACGTCATAGGGTGCGTTGAACTCGGCTTGGTCCAAGGATTCCAACGGTACCTGATTTTTCAAAATCGGATCAACAGTTCAAAAGTTACGTGCGTGAACGCACGTCCAACTTTGGCCTGTTGGTGGCGCTAGAGCGCTCGTGGTGCGGACTCGAAACTTGGTGAAATTAATTCTGGGACGCAGCCTAATTAGTGTGCCAAATTTCACAACTTTTCACCAGACGGTTCTATGGGCTGCCATAGACTTCAATGGCAGAGGAATAATAATAATAAGAAAACTAACAATAACAATGGGTGCCTTCGCAGCTTCGCTGCTTGGCCCCCAAATATAGCTGCAAGCAGCAATGAGGGGGCCAAGCAGTATAGGCCGGAGTAGCCACGGCGACAAGATAGAACTCAGCAGACAGTCGCGATCAACACTTTCAACAAGTGTCACATCAAACATAACTTATTTTGTAGGGCTGAAACAGGGCTGAGTACTGCCACCGCCTCCGCCAGCCAGCCCCCCCACCTAATCACCCCTGCCCGTCCCACCCCGTCCCGCCCCGCCCTACCACGCACGCATTAGAATGACTGGATGGAATATGTTGTCATCTGTTTCACATCCAAAAATAAAAGATCGATAAAACACATCGCAACTACAGATCAAAATGCAACATTGCTAATTGCAGCACCCCCTACAGGTCAAAGGTCACCAAAGTTTTTGAGCGTCCTCCTAATGGGGTCATGAATATATGTAGTAAGTTTGGTTATGATACATGGCAGGGTTGCTGAGATATGAGCTCACTTCCTGTTTGGCGGCTTCGCCACCAATTTCGATTGGCGGTTACGGGCGAATGCTTTTGTCAATTGTTCAAGAGAGCAAGATATTCATAGGTTATGGTCTGAAGATGATCTGTGCCAATGGTGGTGAAAATTAGATGAAATTTGCGACCTGTGAAAACTTTTTGATGTTTTTGATTAAATCCAATAGGGCGGCCGAATCAATTAAGATGACATCACAAGTTGGCCTGGATCGGCCTAAGGACCTCCAACAGTATTAACAGACACCACTATTGCATTTTAATTCTAAGCACAACAGCAGCTACAGGCCAAAAGGCATGTTTCTTAATTACAGCGCCCCCTTGAGGTCAAAGGTCACCAGATTTCTTGAGCGTCCCCCTGATTGGGTCCTGAGTCCATGCACCAAGTTTGGCTTTGATACATGCAAGGGTTGCTGAGATATGAGCTCACTTCCTGTTTGGCGGCTTCGCCGCAAGTTTCGATTGGCTGTTACAGCCGAATGCTTCTGGCAATTGTTGCAGAAAGCAAAGCACTGATAAGGCATGGTCTGAAGATGATCTCTGCCAATGTTGGCGAGGATCCGCTGAAATTTGTGACCTGCGAAAATTTTTATGTGTTTTTGATTAAATCCAATATGGCGGCCGAATCAGTTATGATGACATCACAAATTGGCTTGGGTCGGCCTAAGGACCTCCAACAGTATTAACAGACACCAGTAGTGCGTTTTAATTCTAAGCACAACAGCAGCTACAGGCCAAAAGGCATGTTTCTTAATTATAGCGCCCCCTAGAGGTCAAAGGTCACCAGATTTCTTGAGCGTCCCCCTGATTGGGTCCTGAGTCCATGTACTAAGTTTGGTTATGATAGATGATTGGGTTGCTGAGATATGAGCTCACTTCCTGTTTGGCGGCTTCGCCGCATATTTCGATTGGCTGTTACGGGCGAACGGTTTGAGTTCCGAAGACGAAAAGGAATAACTTTTGTGAGGCTTGGTCTGAAGATGAAGTGTGTCAGGTTTGGTGTCGATCGGACAAAATTTGTGACCTGTGAAGACTTTTTAGTGTTTTTGATGAAATCCAAAATGGCGGAAAATCCATCATGGCGGAAATTGACGTCATAGGGTGCGTTGAACTCAGCTTGGTCCAAGGATTCCAGCGATACCTCATTTTTGACAATCGGGTCAACGGGTCAGAAGTTACGTGCATGAACGCAAGTCCAACTTTGGCCTGTTGGTGGCGCTAGAGCGCTAGAGGTGCCGACATGAAACTTGGTGAAATTAATCATTGGACTGTCTCCAATCACTGTGCCAAATTTCAGAACTTTTTGCCAGACGGTTCTATGGGCTGCCATTGACTTCAATGGCAGAGGAATAATAATAATAAAGATAGCTGCAAGCAGCAATGAGGGGGCCAAGCAGTATAGGCCGGAGTAGCCACGGCGACAAGATAGAACTCAGCAGACACTCGCGATCAACACTTTCAACAAGTGTCACATCAAACATAACTGATTTTGTAGGGCTGAAACAGGGCTGAGTACTGCCACCGCCTCCGCCAGCCAGCCCCTCCACCTAATCACCCCTGCCCATCCCACCCCGTCCCGCCCCGCCCTACCACGCACGCATTAGAATGACTGGATGGAAAATGTTGTCATCTGTTTCACATCCAAAAATAAAAGATCGATAAAACACATCGCAACTACAGATCAAAATGCAACATTGCTAATTGCAGCACCCCCTACAGGTCAAAGGTCACCAAATTTCTTGAGCGTCCTCCTAATGGGGTCATGAATATATGTAGTAAGTTTGGTGATGATACATGGCAGGGTTGCTGAGATATGAGCTCACTTCCTGTTTGGCGGCTTCGCCGCAAGTTTCGATTGGCTGTTACAGCCGAATGCTACTGTCAATCGTTCCAAAAAGCGATGCACTGATAAGGCATGGTCTGAAGATGTTCTGTGCCAATTTTGGTGAGGATCCACTGAAATTTGTGACCTGCGAAAATTCGTACGTGTTTTTGATTAAATCTAATATGGCGGCCGAATCAATTACGATGACATCACAAGTTGGCCTGGGTCGGCCTAAGGACCTCCAACAGTATTACCAGACACCACTAGTGTGTTTTAATTCTAAGCACAACAGCAGCTACAGGCCAAAAGGCATGTTTCTTAATTACAGCGCCCCCTAGAGGTCAAAGGTCACCAGATTTCTTGAGCGTCCCCCTGATTGAGTCCTGAGTCCATGCACCAAGATTGGCTTTGATACATGCAAGGGTTACTGAGATATGAGCTCACTTCCTGTTTGGCTGCTTCGCCGCATATTTCGATTGGCTGTTACGGGCGAACGGTTTGAGTTCCGAAGACGAAAATGAATAACTTTTGTGAGGCTTGGTCTGAAGATCAAGTGTGTCAGATTTGGTGTCGATCGGACAAAATTTGTGACCTTTGAAGACTTTTTAGTGTTTTTGATGAAATCCAAAATGGCGGAAAATCCATCATGGCGGAAATTGACGTCATAGGATGCGTTGAACTCGGCTTGGTCCAAGGATTCTAACAATACCTAATTTTTGACAATCGGATCAACGGGTCAAAAGTTAAGTGCGTGAACGCAAGTCCAACTTTGGCCTGTTGGTGGCGCTAGAGCGCTCAAGGTGCCGGTATGAAACTTGGTGAAATGAATTATTGGACTGTCCCCAATTAGTGTGCAAAATTTTATAACTTTTTACCAGACGGTTCTATGGGCTGCCATTGACTTCCATTGCAAAATAATGCGCATCAGCAACTACTGGCCAAAATGCATTTTTGTCAATCACGGTGCCCCCTAGAGGTCAAATGTCACCAAATTTCTTGAGCGTCCTCCCGATGGGGTCTGAGGTACATGTACTAAATTTGGTTTTGATACATGAAAGCGTTGCTGAGATATGAAATCACTTCCTGTTTGGTGGCTTCGCCGCAAATTTCGATTGGCTGGTACAGGTCAATGCTTCTGTCAATTGTTCCAGAAAGCAATACACTCATCAGGCATGGTCTGTTGATGGTCTCTGCCAATTTTGCTGAGGATCCGCTGAAATTTGTGACCTGCAAAAACGTGTACGTGTTTTTGATTAAATCCAATATGGCGGCCGAATCAATTACGATGACATCACAAGTCGGCTTGGGTCGGCCTAAGGACCTCCAACAGTATTACCAGACACCACTAGTGCATTTTAATTCTAAGCAAAACAGCAGCTACAGGTCAAAAGGCATGTTTCTTAATTACAGCGCCCCCTAGAGGTCAAAGGTCACCAGATTTTTTGAGCGTCCCCCTGATTGGGTCCTGAGTCCATGTACTAAGTTTGGTTATGATAGATGAATGGGTTGCTGAGATATGAGCTCACTTCCTGTTTGGCGGCTTCGCCGCATATTTCGATTGGCTGTTACGGTCAAACGGTTTGAGTTCCGAAGACGAAAAGTGATAACTTTTGTGCGGCTTGGTCTGAAGAGCATGTGTGTCAAGTTTGGTGACGATCGGACAAAATTTGTGACCTGTGAAGTTTTAGTTTCACTTTCACTAAAATCCAATATGGCGGAAAATCCATCATGGCGGAAAATGACGTCATAGGGTGCGTTGAACTCGGCTTGGTCCAAGGATTCCAACGATACCTCATTTTTCAAAATCGGGTCAACAGGTCAAAAGTTACGTGCGTGAACGCACGTCAAACTTTGGCCTGTTGGTGGCGCTAGAGCCCTCGAGGTGCCGACATGAAACTTGGTGAAATTAATCAATGTACTATCCCCAATCAGTGTGCCAAATTTCACAACTTTTTACCAGACGGTTCTATGGGCTGCCATAGACTTCAATGGCAGAGGAAAGATGTTAAATAATAATAATAAGAAATCATAGAAACACAATGGGTGCCTTCGCAGCTTCGCTGCTTGGCCCCCAATAAGAACAAATAGAAACACAATGGTTGCCTCGCAGCTTCGCTGCTTGGCCCCCAATAATAATAAGAACAAATAGAAACACAATGGGTGCCTTCGCAGCTTCGCTGCTTGGCCCCCAAATATAGCTGCAAGCAGCAATGAGGGGGCCAAGCAGTATAGGCCGGAGTAGCCACGGCGACAAGATAGAACTCAGCAGACAGTCGCTATCAACACTTTCAACAAGTGTCACATCAAACATAACTGATTTTGTAGGGCTGAAACAGGGCTGAGTATTGCCACCGCCTCCGCCAGCCAGCCCCCCCACCTATTCACCCCTACCCGTCCCACCCCGTCCCGTCCCGCCCCGCCCTACCACGCACGCATTAGAATGAACTGGATGGAATATGTTGTCATCTGTTTCACATCCAAAAATAAATGATCGATAAAACACATCGCAACTACAGATCAAAATGCAATATTGCTAATTGCAGCACCCAAAACAGGTCAAAGGTCAACACATTTTTTGAGCGTCCTCCTAATGGGGTCATGAACCTTTGTAGTAAGTTTGGTTATGATACATGGCAGGGTTGCTGAGATATGAGCTCACTTCCTGTTTGGCGGCTTCGCCGCAAATTTCGATTAGATGTTACAGCCGAATGCTTCGGTCAATTGTTCCAGAAAGCAATGCCCTGATAAGGCATGGGCTGAAGATGGTCTCTGTCAATTTTGGTGAGGATCCGCTAAAATTTGTGACTTGCAAAAACTTGTACGTGTTTTTGATTAAATCCAATATTGCTGCCGAATCAATTATGATGACATCACAAGTTGGCTTGGGTCGGCCTAAGGACCTCCAACAGTATTACCAGACACCACTAGTGTGTTTTAATTCTAAGCACGACAGCAGCTACAGGCCAAAAGGCATGTTTCTAAATTACAGCGCCCCCTAGAGGTCAAAGGTCACCAGATTTCTTGAGCGTCCCCCTGATTGGGTCCTGAGTCCACGTACAAAGTTTGGTTATGATAGATTAATTGGTTGCTGAGATATGAGCTCACTTCCTGTTTGGCGGCTTCGCCACAAATTTGATTGGCTGTTACGGGCAAACGGTTTTAGTTCTGAAGATGAAAAGGAGTATCTTTTGTGAGGCTTGTTCTGAAGATCATGTGTGTCAGGTTTGGTGTCGATTAGACAAAATTTGTGACCTGTGAAAACTTTTTAGTGTTTTTGATTAAATCCAAAATGGCGGAAAATCCATCATGGCGGAAAATAACGTCATAGGGTGCTTTGAACTCGGCTTGGTCCAAGGATTCCAACGATACCTCATTTTTGACAATCGGCCATACGGGTCAAAAGTTACGTGCGTGTACGCACGTCCAACTTTGGCCTGTTGGTGGCGCTAGAGTGCTCTAGGTGCCATCATGAAACTTGGTGACATTAATCATGGGACTGTCCCTAATCAGTGTGCCAAACTTCACAACTTTTCACCAGACGGTTCTATGGGCTGCCATTGACTTCCATTGCAAAATAATGTGCATCAGCAACTACTGGCCAAAATGCATTTTTGTCAATTACGGAGCCCCCTAGAGGTCAAATGTCACCAAATTTCTTGAGCGTCCTCCCGATGTGGTCTGAGGTACATGTACTAAGTTTGGTTTTGATACATGAAAGCGTTGCTGAGATATGAAATCACTTCCTGTTTGGCGGCTTCGCCGCAAATTTTGATTGGCTGGTACAGGCCAAAGCTTCTGTCAATTGTTCCAGAAAGCAATGCACTCATCAGGCATGGTCTGAAGATGGTCTCTGCCAATTTTGGTGAGGAACAGATGAAATTTGTGACCTGCCAAAACTTTTATGTGTTTTTGATTTAATCCAATATGGCGGCCGAATCAATTTCGATGACATCACAAGTTTGCTTGGGTCGGCCTAAGGACCTTCAACAGTAGTACCAGACACCACTAGTGGGTTTCAATTCTAAGCACAACTGCTGCTACAGGCCAAAAGGCATGTTTCTTAATTACAGCGCCCCCTAGAGGTCAAAGGTCACCAGATTTCTTGAGCGTCCCCCTGATTGGGTCCTGAGTCCATGGAATAAGTTTGGTTATGATAGATCAATGGGTTGCTGAGATATGAGCTCACTTCCTGTTTGGCGGCTTCACCGCAAATTTCGATTGGCTGTTACGCGCGAACGGTTTTAGTTCCGAAGACAAAAAGCAATGCATTAATGAGGCATGGTCTGTAGATGATATCTGTGAAGTTTGGTCTCGATCGGACAAAATTTGTGACCTGTGAAGAATTAGTTTCATTTTCACTAAAATCCAATATGGCGGAAAATCCATCATGGCGGAAAATGACGTCATAGGGTGCGTTGAACTCTGCTTGGTCCAAGCATTCCAACGATACCTCATTTTTGACAATCGGCCATACGGGTCAAAAGTTACGTGCGTGAACGCACGTCCAACTTTGGCCTGTTGGTGGCGCTAGAGCGCTTGAGGTGCCATCATGAAACTTGGTGACATTAAACATGGGACTGTCCCTAATCAGTGTGCCAAATTTCACAACTTTTCACCAGACGGTTCTATGGGCTGCCATTGACTTCAATGGCGGAATAATAATAATAATAAGAACAAATAGAGCTGCAAGCAGCAATGAGGGGGCCAAGCAGAATAGGCCGGAGTAGCTACGGCGACAAGATAGAACTCAGCAGACACCCGCGATCAACAGGGCTGAAACAGGGCTGAGTATTGCCACGCCTCCGCCAGCCAGCCCCCCCACCTAATCACCCCAGCCCGTCCCACCCCGTCCTGCCATGCCCTTGCACGCACGCATTAGAATTAACTGGATGGAACATGATGTCATCAGTTTCACATCAAAAAATAAAAGATTGATAAAACACATCAGCAACTACACATGAAAATGCAATATTGCTAATTGCAGCACCTCCTACAGGTCAAAGGTCACCAAAATTTTTGAGTGTCCTCCTAATGGGGTCATGAATCCATATAGTAAGTTTGGTTATGATACATGGCAGGGTTGTTGAGATATGAGCTCACTTCCTGTTTGGCGGCTTCGCCACCAATTTTGATTGACTGTTACAAGCGAATGCTTTTGCCAATTGTTCCAGAAAGCAATGCACTGATAAGGAATGGTCTGAAGATGGTCTCTGCCAATTTTGGTGAGAATCCGCTGAAATTTGTGACCTGTGAAAACTTGTACGTGTTTTTGATTAAATCCAATATGGCGGCCGAATCAATTACTATGACATCACAAATTCGCTTGGGTCGGCCTAAGGACCTCCAACAGTATTACCAGACACCACTAGTGCATTTTAATTCCAAACACAACAGCAGCTACAGGCCAAAAGGCATGTTTCTTAATTACAGCGCCCCCTAGAGGTCAAAGGTCACCAGATTTATTGAGTGTCCCCCTGATTGGGTCCTGAGTCTATGCACCCAGTTTGGCTTTGATACATGCAAGGGTTGCTGAGATATGAGCTCACTTCCTGTTTGGCGGCTTCGCCGCAAATTTCGATTGGCTGTTACAGCCGAATGCTTCTGTCAATTGTTCCAGAAAGCAATGCACTGATAAGGCATGGTCTGAAGATGATCTCTGCCAATTTTGGTGAGGATCCACTGAAATTTGTGACCTGCGAAAATTTTTACGTGTTTTTGATTAAATCCAATATGGCGGCCGAATCAATTACGATGACATCACAAATTGGCTTGGGACGGCCTAAGGACCTCCAACAGTATTACCAGACACCAGTAGTGCGTTTTAATTCTAAGCACAACAGCAGCTACAGGCCAAAAGGCCTGTTTCTCAATTACAGCGCCCCCTAGAGGTCAAAGGTCACCATATTTCTTGAGCGTCCCCCTGATTGGGTCCTGAGTCCATGTACTAAGTTTGGTTATGATAGATGAATGGGTTGCTGAGATATGAGCTCACTTCCTGTTTGGCGGCTTCGCCGCAAACTTCGATTGGCTGTAACGCGCGAGCGGTTTTAGTTCTGAATACAAAAAGCAATACATTAATGGGGCATGGACTGTAGATGATATCTGTGAAGTTTGGTGTCGATTGGACCAAATTTGTGACCTGTGAAGACTTATTAGTGTTTTTGATGAAATCCAATATGGCGGAAAATCCATCATGGCGGAAATTGACGTCATAGGCTGCGTTGAACTCGGCTTGGTCCAAGGATTCCAACGATGCCTCATTTTTGACAATCGGCCATACGGGTCAAAAGTTACGTGCGTGAACGCAAGTCCAACTTTGGCCTGTTGGTGGCGCTAGAGTGCTTGAGGTGCCATCATGAAACTTGGTGACATTAATCATGGGACTGTCCCTAATCAGTGTGCCAAATTTCACAACTTTTCACCAGACGGTTCTATGGGCTGCCATTGACTTTAATGGCGGAATAATAATAATAATAATAATAATAATAATAAATATAGCTGCAAGCAGCAATGAGGGGGCCAAGCAGAGAGATCAGCAGGCCAGATTTGCCATGTAAGTCAATGCCGTTGCATCAGACATATAGCCTTAAGCAGTCACAGCAAGTTCCATGCCATACAACCCAAGATTGGCTGAGTTACCAGGTCAAGTTTCACATCAAAACATAACTGATTTTGTGGGGCTGAACCAGGGCTGAGTGTCGCCGCCCCCTCCCCCAGCCAGCCCACCCCGTCCCACCCTTGCACGCACGCATTAGAATGAACTAGATGGAACTTGCTGTCATCAGTTTCACATAAAAAATAAAAGATTGACTGAGAGATGATCACACTTGCTGTGATTTAAACATAGAGGTCAACAATTGACGTCATAGGGTGTGTTGAACTCGGCTTGGCCCAAGGATTCCAATGATACCTCATTTTGCCATTCGAGTCAACAGGTCAAAAGTTACGTCCGTAAACACAAGTCCAACATTGGCCTGTTGGTGGCGCTAGAGCGCTTGAGGTGCCGGCATGAAACTTGGTGAAATGAATTATTGGACTGTCCCCAATTAGTGTGCAAAATTGTATAACTTTTTACCAGACGGTTCTATGGGCTGCCATTGACTTCCATTGCAAAATAATGGGCATCAGCAACTACTGGCCAAAATGCATTTTTGTCAATTACGGTGCCCCCTAGTGGTCAAATGTCACCAAATTTCTTGAGCGTCCTCCCGATGGGGTCTGAGGTACATGTACTAAATTTGGTTTTGATACATGAAAGCGTTGCTGAGATATGAAATCACTTCCTGTTTGGCGGCTTCGCCGCAAATTTCGATTGGCTGGTACAGGTCAATGCTTCTGTCAATTGTTCCAGAAAGCAATGCACTCATCAGGCATGGTCTGAAGATGGTCTCTACCAATTTTGGTGAAGAACAGATGAAATTTGTGACCTGCGAAAACTTGTACGTGTTTTTGATTAAATTCAATATGGCGGCCGAATCAATTACGATGACATCACAAGTTGGCTTGGGTTGACCTAAGGACCTTCAACAGTAGTACCAGACACCACTAGTGTGTTTTAATTCTAAGCACAACTGCTGCTACAGGCCAAAAGGCATGTTTCTTAATTACAGCGCCCCCTAGAGGTCAAAGGTCACCAAATTTCTTGAGCGTCCCCCTGATTGGGTCCTGAGTCCATGTACTTAGTTTGGTTATGATAGATGAATGGGTTGCTGAGATATGAGCTCACTTCCTGTTTGGCGGCTTCGCCGCAAGTTTCAATTGGATATTACGGGTGAACGGTTTAAGTTCCGAAGACAAAACACCACAACTTTTGTTAGGCTTGGTCTGAAGATCATGTATGTCAAGTTTGGTGACGATCGGACAAAATTTGTGACCTGTGAAAAATTAGTTTCACTTTCACTAAAATCCAATATGGCGGAAAATCCATCATGGCGGAAAATGACGTCATAGGGTGCGTTGAACTCGGCCTGGTCCAAGGATTCCAATGGTACCTCATTTTTCAAAATCGGGCCAACGGGTCAGAAGTTACATGCATGAACGCATGTCCAAATTTGCCCTGTTGGTGGCGCTAGAGCGCTCGTGGTGCGGACTCGAAACTTGGTGAAATTAATTCTGGGCCGCAGCCTAATTAGTGTGCCAAATTTCACAACTTTTCACCAGACGGTTCTATGGGCTGCCATAGACTTCAATGGCAGAGGAAAGATGTGTAATAATAATAGGAAAAGCTAGAAACACAATGGGTGCCTTCGCAGCTTCGCTGCTTGGCCCCCAATAATAATAAGAACAAATAGAAAAACAATGGGTGCCTTCGCAGCTTCGCTGCTTGGCCCCCAAATAGAAACACAATGGGTGCCTTCGCAGCTTCGCTGCTTGGCCCCCAATAATAATAGTAAGAAATCATAGAAACACAATGGGGCTTCGCAGCTTCGCTGCTTGGCCCCCAAATATCCCCATAGACTTAACATTGGGCTGATGACATCACAATTGGGCCATTAAGCAATTAGAATCCTAGGCCAGGTGGCCAGGCCACCTGCACCAACTGTCAGTTTCTCAGGATTTATTCCTGTTCCACTGCTTCCTCTGCCCACCACTGTTTCAAAATAAAAGTCCTCACTACAATAATTGACCATTAAATAATTTAACAATTTAAACTACTCAACTTTTTAATTGTTCCATTAACTGTCAGTTATCATTGACTATGCCTCCAGCCTACTATATTAAACCACCACCTACCTAGCAACCATTGCAATTACGCATCTATATCAGTTTTCATAGCAACCAACATAATTATACTAGCATACCACTATAGACTGTCCCAGTGACGCCACTTCCATTTGCCTTCATGGGACCTATCTTTCAAAAAAGTTTGAACGCCAGTCTAAGGCGAAAAAGAAATTATTTTCTGGTCCCGGTTGACTTGTGCCTTGAATCACCCATATGATGTTTGTCAATTTTGAAGACAAATTTTCATGTAAAGACATTTGCAGTTTGTTTCGTAACTATTGAATTACAACATTGTGAAAGATCGTAATTCCAACGACTACAAACCCATTAGTCGCGCTAGTGACGTTAGCTCATTCACAGACACACTAGATTGTACAAGCATACCAGCAACAGGTCTTAATTGGGCTTTCCTTGCCGATGAAAATACCATGAGTCAGAGGATTAAACACATCAGGTAAGTTGTATTCGTCCATAGACTGTACACTGATAAGTGACATAGCAGGCAGCAAGATGCAACCGTTAACTAGCATAACAGCTAATCTTATCGTTAATTATGTTGGTGACGTACATCGTTCGAGACGAGAGATGTAGTCCATTGAGCGGATTTGCACAAAACCAAGATAACTTTTGAAGTCTATCGAACAACAGTACTTTCTTGACGTGAAAAATTATCTTTTAAATTCACACACATCATATGTGAAATTCGTGGCACAATTCAAACTGGACCAAAAAATAATTGTTATCTCTCCATTAACTCCCGTTCATATTTTTTTGAAAGATAGGTCCCTTGTAGCGGAAGTAAAACGGAAGTCACTGGGACACTCTATAGTAACTCATTTATTTCTGATAGTAGCCACCATGGACACCCTAGCAACAACCTAGCAACAACCTCAAGTACCCTAACATTAGCCTGGCAACCATTTTCACAGTTAAAACCTAACAACCAACCTAGCAACCAGCATAGCAACCACAGCAACTAACCTAACAACAGCATAGCAACAACCTCAAGTATCCTAGCAACAACCTATCAACCACTTCCACAATGACAACCTAGCAACCAACATAGCAACCAACATAATTACCCAAGCAACCAACATAGCAACCACCATAACTATCCTAGCAACAGCCTAGCAACCATGTCAAATACCCTAGCAACAACCTAGCAAGCAAGCAATGACAACCTAGCAACCAACATAGCAACCAACATGATTACCTTAGCAACCAACCTAGTAACTTGAGTTACTATAGCAACCACCACAACTACTCTAGCAACCATCTTAATGACCCTAGCAACATCTTAGCAACCACTTCCACAATTACAACCTAGCAACCAATATAGCAACCAATTTATTTAATTGTTACTGTAATCTCGGCTTCACTGAAAATGAGGATTACCCTCATTGAAGGATAAATAAAGGTTCAATGAATGAATGTACTGTATGTCATCATATAAGGCCCGCCACATGCCATACAAACTTTCATTTGCTAACAGGTTCCTCTGGGTTCACACAGAAGAGCAGAGCAGTGTAACTAGATCAACTGCACCACCCCAATAATTTAACCCAAAGAACACTCATTATTAACTCAGCTCAGTAGGCTACACAGGTTGGTTATACAACAAAGGAAAATCAGAGACATGTCCAAAAATAGAATCATTTATTGAATTCACTTATCGACTGTAGAAGAGAAAAGAAAGGAACATATAACTGTAAAAAAGAAAGCAACAGGTAAAAACACACTATTATTCACTACTAGAGGTGACAGACAGATTAGTTTCAAGAGCTCACTCAAATAAGTCAACCAACAGTAAGGAGGAAGGCTCACCAAAAATGAGTCTGGCTTCAAAAAGTAAAAGTCCTGCCACATTTTTGTTCCAACCAAATATCTTTACCAAGTTTGCTCAAATAAACATTGACTAATGAATATTACTTACTCAGATCATCATGTTAGAATAATTAAGTTCACAGATTTAACTAGACAGGCATTTGGAGAGAAAAGACCAAATGCCCTCTCTTCCTCAACATTAATGAAAGTGAATTTGTCAAGCTGCCCCCAAGTGAGCCACTGCAAAATTGAATGGGTTAGTTTCTGGTCCATGCGACACCTTTCCACCTATTTTCACAAACATTTCAACCAGAAACAGGTTTTTAGTCATTTAATTATATAATGTCGAAGTGTCATAATCATTAGGGTCTTTACAGATTCCATGCACTAGAACTACTCTTCTAAAACTGATAGTTCCGGTCCTTGATTGTGATTTATGGAAGCATATGTGTAGCTTAATTCAAATGAGAATGCAATCTGCAATATGCAATTCTAAAAGACATTACATTATGCAATTGCCAATTCATTATGCAATTTAATATTGCAATTTGCAGTAATTTCCAACAAATTGTATTTTAATCTGCAAAGTGACAATGCAATCCTAAAATCAATTTGAATAATTTGGGTTAAAAAAATAGAAAAAGTATATAAGTATAAGTATAAGTATAAGTATATATACACTGTACTCTTTTGATCCCGTGAGGGAAATTTGGTCTCTGCATTTATCCCAATCCGTGAATTAGTGAAACACACTGCACACAGTGAACACACAGTGAGATGAAGCACGCACTAATCCCGGCGCAGTGAGCTGCCTGCTCAAGGGCACTTCAGCCGTGGCCTGCTGGTCGGGGTTCGAACCGGTGACCCTCCGGTTACAAGTCCGAAGTGCTAACCAGTAGGCCACGGCTGCCCTAATAATAATAAACATGAATAAGAATAAACATTTTGCCATGGTACTTCAGTCTCAAAATTCAAATGGCAATTCATTTTGCATTTCAATTTTCAATATTCAGTTTCATCATTTAACTGTCAATTCGTTTTGCAATTTAATATTCAAAGTGCAATGTAGGATTGCATTTTGAAAACATATTTGGCAAAACTGACAATGCCAGCCTGAAAACATTTTGGATTATTTTGGGCAAAACGTTTTGCCATCGTTTTGAGGCATTTTATTCAAATGGAAAAGAAATAGTGCCCCCCGTGATTGCATTGCACTTTGCCACGCTCTTTGTGTTGCAAAATTCAAATGGCCATTCAATCTGCCACTACTCACCAGAGGGTCCTCATGTCATCTCTGATATTCTCACCACCCAAATCTGCTAAATCGAGGTACTTAAGGATCAGAGGAAACAAGAAAAGAAAATATTACAGCAGAGGTTCTATATAAATGTTGGGAAATAATATACAACACCATCCACTATTATTGGCTTCCCTGGTAAAGTAAACTAAAAAATAAATAAAAAAAATAATGAGGAAAAATCCTTTAAGTTTATTCTAAATTGTTTCATCAAGGATAAAATATTTAACTAACAACAGAATGCCAGAACACTCACCACACACCAGCTTGAGTGAGGGAATCAGCCAGTTACACTTGGTGGATGATTAGGAGGTCAGATGGATTAGATTAGATTCAACTTTGTCATTGTACAGAGTACAAGTACAGAGACAACGAAATGCAGTTAACGTCTAACCAGAAGTGCAAAAAAGCAGAAAAGTACAATGTGAACAGTATAGACAGGTAGTGCACTGTAACTATTGTAACCACTGTAACTATTACAGTGCAGTGCAGACACGAGTATACAGTTAAGCAAGAGGCATCGTTTACAGTAAGGATATGTGAAGTGTATTAAAGGGGCCATATCATGCAAAACTCACTTTTTCTGTGCTTTTGTACTTCCATTTGGGTCTCTGATGTTTCTACAAACACTCCAGATGTGAAACAAAACCGTGCATTGAGTTTTTGTGGGTTAGTTGAGAGAGGTTGATGTCAGAAACTATGCGTTTTTGTGAGCTGTCAGAAATCTCCCTTATTGAGATGTCACAATAAAGGAAATTTGAATATTACTACCCCAGAACCATATAGTTTAATATGTAATATCAATATATAAATCAGGTTTCTAGGCCAAGTATACTTGCGTATACAAGGAATTTGGTCTCTGCATTTATCCCATCCGTGAATAAGTGAACACACAGAGCACAGTGAACACACAGTGAGGTGAAGCACATACTAACCCGGAACAGTGAGCTGCCTTGCTACAGCGGCACTCGGGGAGCAGTGAGGGCTTAGGTGCCTTGCTCAAGGGCACTTCAGCCGTTCCCCCTTCGGTTCCAAGCCCGAAGCCCTAACCAGTAGGCCACGACTGCCTAATATAACACGAGTGGGAGCGGTGTTGGTAAACGACATCCCCACGGCTGTAATTTGGCCATAGCAGAGCCCATTTATGGCTGCAGCTTGCAGATCGGGGCTTGGCTCAATGTGGGGCGGAGCGCAACGTTGAGCTCAGCCCACCTTCAGCACGTCTTCTCACGTTGACCATGTCCATAGGGCCTACCTGGTTTCCTACAAGTTATATAACATAATCTCTAAGAAGAATGCTTAAATCTATAAAGGCATTTTCTCAACTTCAAGAGAAAATAACAAGGAGGTTAGATGCTTCTTAGGCTAACAGTAGCCTACTGGGTAGGGTAGCTGCGTAGGGGAGAACTGGTAGCCTACAATTGTAACAGCGGTACAAATGTAACAATGTTTTATTATCAAGATATGGTGTATGGAAAGATCATAGCATGTAATTATGTATAATCTTACAGCCATCCAAACATGAATGGTCTACTTAATACGACCAGAGATAAAAAGGTGCAGCATTCTTTTTGTGCAAAATTGAGTGCCATTTATATAGTCATATCAAATGCAATTAAATGAAAATAAAAACATATGACCTGTGCGGGTCAGTTGAAACCCGTCTCTATGGAAAAATGAACTAATTTTTCATGACGCTACTGTTACGACTGTACTACACTTTTTTATGGCTGTGTCAAGGTTGTAACAAAGGTATGCCAATTAAAAACATGCACATAAACAAGGCTATATAGAGGCCAATATTATGTTATTATATTATATTACTGTTGTATGTTCCCTTTGGGACTCGCACAGGCTACTAAACTATTAAAGAAAATACCGATATGCTAGAGATAAAATGCATTAATAATGATAATTGCCATATAGGCCTATGTATATGCAGACTGGATGTTATGATCTTTATAGCGTAGCCTACTTAGATTACCCAAGAAACACCGATGGTGTACAGATTCTAGAAGGCTAGGGGGGAAGGGACATGATTAACGTGGGCAGTAGTTCAAGGAGGATACGCTTTAGTGAAGCATTCTTCCTTGAGAAAAATTGAACTCCGAGTCCGGGTAAATAGACGGACACAGAGAGGACGGGGAATGACGAGCTGAATTTGGGCTGAGCTCAACGTTGCGCTCCGCCCCACATTGAGGCCAGCCCCGATCTGCAAGCTGCAGCCAGGGGTACATGCATTTATGGAGAGCCGGTTCACCCCCTATTAACTCCATTGTACCTGCAATCTGTTAAAGTCCCACTAGGGGCGATCGCGAGCAAGTGCAAAAACAATGTAGCAATGGCTAAATTTATAGTTTTCACATATTTATTGATCACAGATTGCATTTTTGTTTTTAGGAACTTGGACATGGATTATGGCTGAAAAGTGAAATTTACGAATACTCATGTCCTTTACGTCAGTGTTTTTCAACCACTGTGCCGGGGCACACTAGTGTGCCGTGAGAGATCATCAGGTGTGCCGCAGAAAATTACCCAAATGTCACTCACTGGTCCAGAAAAGCAACTGTTGCATCAAATAATTTATAACCACATGCTCTCATTGATTGTATTATTGCACTATTTGTGGTATGCAGGCATTGTACAACGGGGGCCCCATATCCAGTATTCACAGAATCATCACATATCCAGTTCATAACAACAATTAAATTAGACATAGTCACCTAGAAATGAAACAGAGGGCGCTTGTTTTATTGAGCAGGTCTTGCATAGAAGCCATAATAAGGCCATATCTGTGTATTATTTGAAATTTTAGGCTATGGTATGTTCTTCACACAGGATGTTAGTGTGCCGTGGGACATTTTAAGTGTCAAAAGTGTGCCGTGGCACAAAAAAGATTGAAAAACACTGCTTTACATTTCTCATTTTGTGAGCAGTTTTTGCCCCTGACACGCTAGCATTCTGCTACTTGGTCAGTGAATAACTGATTGCTGCTGTCATTTCCCACTTGCTGCAGCGTGGTTAGTCAGGTGTTCCTGCGGTAACCATTAATAATTCAGGCATTAAACCTTGTTATTTCAGATACTTAAACAATGCACTACACAGGTATAGACAATGAAGAAAATAACCGTGCATGAAATCTGTAAAGTAATGAAAGATTAGGGAATTTCGAACCGTATGTCGGACGGCTAACATTTACGTTAGCGAGGCAAATATTCTTGCCAACATTAGGTCTATGTTATGTACAGTACATATTCTTAGACAACATTTTAATTAATATTACACACATGTTCACTTCCGGAGTGTATGGTGGAGTGTTGGGTTTGAGTGTAATATTTTACTAGGTGAATGTTCAACATCTAGGTAACTCTTTGGAAACACGTAGCTCTCAAGGTTATCTTGGCATGCTATTAAACCCAATAGGAAACCCACAAGAATGCTAGCTTCTCATTGGCCAACACTGGCAAACTTCTGACAATATTTTCTAGTGAACTCATTTGATTCCCGCAAATCACCTACAAGTTTGCTGCAAATCTGCTGTAAACATTTAATTTTTGTAAAGGTATTAATTGTTGTCCCCATCACTTTTCGCAAATTCAAGAGTAATGTTATCGGTTATTGTATTGTTATCGGCCACAACCAACATATAAATATTGGTTTTCATTATCGGCCCTAACATTCCATATCAGTGAACAAACACCAAGCGTTGAACTTTTACAGCACTGGCTGTAGGCTAAGTTAAAAGATGGGTACACATATGGACGTTTAAAAGCTTTTCAAAAGTGCATGTGTTTGTCGTGTCGGGGGGTTCCCTAGGAATTTTTTGAAATTCTGTCTACTTAACACACCAGTTTAACGCGGTTTGGGAGGGACAGAAATAGCCTACAGAACAAGCTGGCTCATGTGACGTGAACATGGTTACCTTATGCATTATCACTACACTACATGGAGACATATCTCACGTTAACAATGGAGAAAACATAACATAGACTATTATATGTGCGAATGGGTTAGCACAAATTTAGCTGTTGGTGAGCGGAGATGCAGATCACTAATTCATTTCTTTGCGCCACAGCCCATGTTCTGCGTTCACTCCAATGAGACAACTGAAATACATGTTTTAAAGCCATTTCATTTCCAGGCTATTTGCTACTATATTTACCTGCTATGCCTTCTGTTTTCATGAACAGTTACAGGAATCCACGTCATTCGTTTATCGTTGCTTCAATCCTACCCACGTTATCTCCAGAGTTTGTATGATAAGTTTGTCAGTCAGTTTCAGCCTCTCCTCTAGCTCCTCTACACCCGTTGGGATTTATTAGGCTACGTTTTGTTGTGGGATTTTGTTACACTTTAAAATTGGAGAAGACAAAGGGGGCCTCTGCATGGATGTAATTGTAGAGCAGTAGCCTACGATGTGCTCAATTATTTAGGCTAGCTCCAGAGTAGGCTAATGACACTGCGAATACGGTTTATTTTTATTGATTATCATTATTATTATTAGGAGGCCCCTCATTGGTCGAGGCCCCTGGGTTGAAGCCCAGGTAAGCCCCTGCATTAAGGCGCCAGTGACCCAGGGCCAACCGTAATTTAATCTGACCTGAACAAAATCGCGTCCTGAGCTGGCTATTAATGTGCCTTTTAGGCTCTCAAAAGTGTAGCTTAAAGCCTACACATGGACACAAATTGCATGCTTAAATAGCCTGAGAACTATTCAACCGTAACACTTGCCATCACGCATGCACCTCTTCCTCTCCCTCTCCCTCTCGTGCACTCACACACACGATGGCAAAGCATCCTCTTTGTGACAGGTCCCTTAACAAGCACATAGCCCATTGTGCAGGCCTACTCTATGAAAATAATTGCTATCACTCAGCTCTTGGATTAACATGATACACAGGATTTACAATTGCAAAGTGATGCAAGTTGATAGACAATTGTGTATCAAAAGAAGAAAGAAAAGTTTGCATAATTAAATGATTTTGAATTATTTTTTTGCAGCATATAGCCTTTACTATCTACCCCCCTTTTTGACAACTGACATATCGGTTTTACATATCGGTTATCGGCCTCCTGTTTTGGTAATAATTGATATCGGTATCGGGCCTGAAAAACACATATCGGTCGATCCCTAGTACATATCCTTTATTGTTCTTGTTTGTTATTGACTTGTTGTTGTATGCTTGTAAATTCAGGGCATTGCTGTAAAAGAACTGTCAGTGAACTGCCAGTGTAAATGTGAGTCAGTGAAAAATGTGTAAAGGTGCGTAAGTCAAAAAAGGTGCGTAACTAAGTGCTTTTCAACCTGTGCGAATTCTCCCCTCATTTACGCACGATAGAGGGAGTTGCACATTTTGGGAGGAGCAACCCAAAAATCTGGGCGTTTCTTATGTATACAACTCTTGCTCACATTCTGCCACTGGCTTAAGCACCTTTTCAGCTACGCGCTCCTGAGGGCTGTATTAACACTTTGAGTGCCAAAAACATAACATTGCGTTTTTTGTTCTCATAGGTTGAGTGCCAAAAACGCAATATTGCGTTTTTAGCTTTTTTTAATTACGAAAATAGACACTCCAACACACCTTATGTGCGATTTTGGGAACTCTATGTTGAATAGAACTGAAATAGATGACGATCGAAAACTCATGAAAACGCACGATCTGGACATTTTATCTGGACATTTTATCATAACTCGGCTTTTGATGGTTGCCGCTTAGGGTCGAATCAGTGACGCATGCATGTCAGGTCAAAACCAGGCCATTTATTTTCGTGGGTTTATCACTAGGTGGCAGGTCTCGCAGGTCTTGAAAGAATGTCTGTATTGACCAGGGGTTATAGTCTCTACACTGTTCCCACCATGTCATTTTTATCAGAGGGAGAGTAATGCTTGACTTTAGAATATGGAACCAATTCATGACTAGTAAGTACATACAGCATAGATATTACTGATGATAATGTGCTTGCTGCTAAGGAACTAGTTTCCACTTTACAATGTGAACCAATCTCCCAGTTGTTAAGTGCTGTTTGACACACCAACCTGGGCAGTGAAGTGCAGCGAGGTTGAGCCATATACTTGCTTATTCTACAATTGTTCTTGCACTATTTGGAATTTATTCAGACAGTATACTAGTGGGTTATACATATTCTCTTTTGGTACTTACTACTAATTAGTAAGTAGAGATCAAGGCTTACTAGGTCATTATTAAGATTATATCAAGAATGAAGGCCTAATTCGTCAAAAACAAGAAATTTGTGAATACCCGCCTAACAAATTATTAATGTTGCCTAGCACATGCCTTACAAGTCACTAATACAGGCATTAATTAGGTATGTATTAGTGGCTAACATGTGAACCTTAAAATAAAATGTTACCGAAAAAACTATATTTATCTTACTTATCTTAAAGTCCTTTGACCCAGAAATGTAAGTGTCAGAAGAGTAACAGGCTCAAACAGCGCATATTTCATAAAAATCTCCATCTCCATTTCTAGAAAAAGCCACTAGCCACTGTTTAGCTTGGGATTTCTCAGGAACAGAGGCATGTAGAAATAAACGGTTTGTACTCACTGAGAGCTTAAAGTCTCACCTTTCTATGTGTCCATAGCTACAACATAGAATACACTGTGGCTCTACAAAAATCGTCAACAATTATAAAGATTGCTGGCACTCTGGGCCAAAGCTTCCGAAAACAGCGCAGCATTCAAAGTGTTAAGGTCAAGCACCACTACAAGGTGAAACAGCATATTGCTCGATGACAGCAGTAGGTCTAGTTCTAAATACATGTAGGTTACACAGAACGTTAAAAATTAACATTACAGTATCAAATTTGGTGCTTAATATGGTGATACGGCTTTAAGGTTTTTCCCATTACAGTATCACATGGTGGCATATTTTCCGACATTACCTTATCCATGAGGCTACATTATTAAATCGGGAAAACCCTGTTATAATCACCCCCTTTGGAAATTGGAGCTTACCGACCGTGCATCTTCAGTTTTAACTTGACGTGAAGTCATAATCCGATTTCGTTAAAATCTGTCCATTTCTTTCCAACTTGACCAAAGTCCTCCAATACATTTGCACAGACGCTGGCACTATTGTCGAGCAGCATCGTTTATATTCTCCTGTCTCTGATTGCAATGGAGGCTGGTATTGTTATGCCAGTCTCTCTAGTGTATTCGAAACTGCAACCACAGGTCAGTCTACAGCTTCGTTAGCATAGATAAATTAATATTATTAGAAGCAGCTGCCATTGAAACATTCGTTCTCAACAGTGAGTTTTTAAATTATGAATCTACACACCTCAATCATGTCTTGTCTCTTTAAAAGCAAACTCCAGAGCAAAAGTGAAATTTTGTTAAGTCAGTTCTTTGTTAGGCTATGCGATGACACACCATTTTACTGTAGGCTGTTCGCTATTCAGTTCACCATGCTTACATTTTCAAAATCAAAGACTGGTTTGTGTTCTTTCTGGATTTAAATGGCATTAAGAAAGTCAATGAGAAAGTCCACGTTCCACGTTTTCATATCAACCTGAATTAACAAGGTGGTGGATCAGTTTGGTTCTATTTTGAATAAATCATGCCTCTTTCATAAGGCCGCCTTGATTTCAAACTTGTGCGTTGTGGGTCTAACAGAAGCGGGAATGGGAGAATGTGTGTAACATAGAAGTGTAACTGAATCGCATAAAAAAAAGCTTACGCACGATTTAAGTATAAGTATAAGTATATATACTTTTTTGATCCCGTGAGGGAAATTTGGTCTCTGCATTTAACCCAATCGGTAAATTAGTGAAACACAAACAGCACACAGTGTACACACAGTGAGGTGAAGCACACACTAATCCCGGCACAGTGAGCTGCCTGCTACAACGGCGGCGCTCGGGGAGCAGTGAGGGGTTAGGTGCCTTGCTGAAGGGCACTTCAGCCGTGCCTACTGGTCGGGGCTCGAACCGGCAACCCTCCGGTTACAAGTCTAGAGTGCTAACCAGTGGGCCACAGCGGCCCACAACATGTTCTGAAGCTCCTTTAGAGAGCAACAGGTAAGGATGTACCTCACTGATTTACGCATGAATGGGAGAATTCCCCACAATTTGAATAAATGACACAGAAGAGACAGTGGTTGTGTGGAAGAGAGAGTGACATGCAATGTAATCTAGATAGTCGACCACGCTACTGTAGAAGAAGACATGCTGACACCGGGCCCTAATTTAAATTGTGGGCAAAGGTCTATCAACAAGTTCTCATGTATGAACTATAGTTATAGTGTGGCATGTGGGAGCATTGACTCATTGATATTTGCGGTGTTGCCCATGGTGTAAAATTAGCTTCAGTGTCTTATACATTCATTTTTCCCCATATGTTTTCGGTGTGGTTTGTCTGTCCATCTGTCTGTGTGCAGGATTATGAAAAAATACTGTCTTGGCTACTGAGTTTCCCTTTAGGGTAATTCTCCTACTATGGTACTTTTCTTGTCCCTGGAGGAAATAAAAACAACTAAAAAACATTTGTGCTTTTGTGACATTTACTTCACACTAAGGGGAACTTGTTAAAATCCCATAATTTGAAATGACCGCTGTAAAACAAGCCAATCTCAAAGATGGCATTGGGCCCTATCGTGCACCCAGCGTCAGTTAACGCTAACTTACTCAACTTAGCAAGTGAAAAGAAGTTCTAGTTACAGTCCAAAATTGGGTTATACTTTAAGGCATAAAGTGCACATTAATAAGTGCAATATTCCATACCTTGTATGGAGAACACCTTGTCTTTCTTCGGTGTATGCTGAAGCTGATGTTCTGTTCGCGGTAGGCACGGTTTCAAAATAAAGTCCCCCAAAACAAAGAAATAAGGCAAAAAAGTAAAAAACGTAAGAAATGCATTTATAGTAATATAATTAAAAAACAAATCGAATCGGGACTTGTCGAGGGTTTGGAGACTCGTGACATCCCTAGTGACGTTAAGCAAGGGACTTAAACATAGTAACTGGTCTGGCAGCCGCGCTACACACAGCCGCAAACACACAGCACCTCGGATCATGAGTTGAGCGCGCTAGCAATCAAGTTAACAAGCCCAGGCTGCTAGCACCCTCACTAGTACATCCCTTAAGGCGTCGGGAGGGATATTAACACAATGTACATACTGCACAGCTACGTACCAGCTGGATACCGTTACATGGGTTCAGGATGACATTTTAGGGCAGGTCCAACTCATTGCACGACTAAATGTTTATACTTTCACGTACTACTTACTATACTTCACATACTATAATTTTCAGTCTAAACAGAACAAGACTTTTATTTGAAAATGAAAAAATGCATTCACTCTTTGGCGAGGGATCAGTTACAGATCCGAGATTCATAGGCTACGTTTACACATGGCTGGCTATTTTCATAAACGGACATTTCACCCTCTTCATTTTCAAAAATAACATCTTGCACACCTGTCAGTTTTCAGAAAGGTTTTCGTTTACACTAACCCGTGTAGAGCATGCCAAACCTGTAGGTGGCAGTGTAACGAGAAGCTCAAGCCCACGTTTGCCAATCAGAATCCCAAAAATAGCAACAACAGCAACAAATCACTTCCTCTGTCTCTCCTGAACAAAATGTAAACAGCACTTTTGGCGCAGGTGCAAGTTCTGGGGCATACTGTGACGTCGGCTGCCTAAACTCAGTTTTTCTCAGTTTACATGCAAATGTGCAAACAAAGTTTTTCAAAATCTCCACTCTGGCCGGAGCTTTTAGAAAGTTTCCTTTTCAGAGGCGGTTTAGCAGTATTTTAATATAGGTCTCTCTCCCTCTCTCTGTGCGCATGAGATTCGGCTAGATAACACTGGCTTTCAGAGCTAGATCAAATGAATGAGTTGTTGATGAATAGTTTAATGTTATTGCAGCCTAATTTTCACACAAGGCGGCAAATATTCATACTTTTTTAAACAATCAATTTGATAGTATTTGGCGATTGATACTATTAATCAAGGTTTTACGGTATATGCACTCTATTGAGTGCAATTCTAGTTTCAGCTATATGTTGTTTATTTTGGATTCTTAGATTCATCTCTTATCATTACACAATGAGTAATTCATTGTTTTAATTGTACAATACAGCGCTATTCACCATTAAATTAGTTCATATTTTAATGTGCTATCATATCAAATTCAAGGGGTACGTGCCAAGTCAGGCCCATGGAATATTAATATGTCGGACACACAAAATGGATTTGATTTATACTGGCCCATTTTGGTTATGGTCATGGTTTCCAAAATAAAATGCATGGTGAGAGACGCATCACATCGTTAAACAGCTACAGTGCAACCGCAAAGTATTCAGACCCATTCAAGTTTTCCACATTTTGTTATATTTCAGACTCGTCTTGAAATGGATTCAATTCGTTTTTTTTTCTCATCAATCTACACACAACACTCTGCAAAAAATCAGGTGTCCATACACCATCAACTGTGAGACCGTATATAGAGATGTCTACCTCTCCTAATAATGGGCAACTAATTAATTTAGGCACAGGTGGACTCTAATCAAGTTGTAGAAGCATCTCAAAGACCATTGATAGAAGTAGGATGCACCAGAGCTCAATTGCAAGTGTCATAACAAAGGGTCTGAATACTTATGTAAATTGAATATTTCAGACTTTTATTTTTATAAATTTACAAAACACAAAACAGTGTTGGAGTATTGTGTGTAGATTGATGAGAGAAAAAAATGAACTGAATCTATAAAGATGAGCCTGAAACATAACAAAATGTAGAAAACTTGAAAGGGTCTGAATATTTTCCAGTTTCACTGTGCCTGTTACCTATTCCTAGCTGTTGCCTGGCAGCTATTCCTAGAATACAATCTTAGAGGGCACTGGTAATTGAAATCATGGCTACTTTATTGGTTTTATTCTGCTCCTCAGAATTACACACCATACTGTGTCTCGGCAGCTTGCTGTCATGTAAGAAGCCCTTAATGAAAAATAGTAAAATAACGTTAGTACTTTTTTTCATACATTTGTTTAAAATGTTGTAATTCTTTTTGGTATTTAATAAATTATTTGGTACAGTATACTGATGTTAAGTCATCAATCAAGCACATGAAGTCACTGCCAATATATTGCTAAACTGATGTTTTCAAACATAATTTTAATTGAAAGGTCTTTATGCCACAAGCATATGTCACAATATAAGTATTCCATAAGTCACCATAGTTGTAGTTCTTTAAGTAGTTTCATATTTGTTGAAGGGATATTAGAGTCTGGTCATGTGGTCCGTTCATAGGTTTTTATGGATTAACTGTTAAAAGGTTGCGGTGTGCAAATGTGTTGAGTGGGGCCCTATGCAGGTGCTCCAAAAGTTGTATTGGTCTACATAATTATCTGCTCATAACTAGTAGTTACAATTCAAAAAGGAAAAAAACATCAAAGGGAACTATTGTGTGCAGGAGCAGTGACTCATCCAATCTTAAAATCCATGTGTAGAATCAAGAACATTGACACTGTAGCAAATTAACGTAATTTTCTGCTTTAAAAAAACACAAATGTTTGTGAATGCATATGCTTACCTATGATAAACAAGTAGCCCAGGGACATTGAAGTATGACCACATGTGTTGAGGCATAAACATATGCACAAATAGACAATCAATTAATATATAACCTCTACTACTAGTTTTTTTACACCCCTGTGAAACTGTCTGCATGTCTAGGTATCATTCCGGTCTTACCTTTTCACATTTTTAGATACTGATTTCAGTAGAGGTGCATGTTTCTGAGACTGCCTTCAAGCTGTACAAACCAGAAAGACAGATACAATCATCTTAGGGTAATGGGTTGATAGCTCTTTCTGCTTTCAAAATATAACATAGCAGTCAATCCATGTGGACTGTCTATTCTGCAAAAATAGTATGAATATTAAAAAGACTATGAACACTAAAAGAAGCATTCATATCACAATTTGTCAATTGGCAAGGAACCTACTAGATTACAACTAAATTACAAATGTGTTCAGTGTGTGGTCCTCTGCACATCTACATTCACTTTTCATGCTAACAGTACCACCTCTACCTGAAAATATAAATGCGTTTTGAGCTAGGGTGTTTTCCATACATTTACACACATCCTCTGCTAAGCCAGCAGAACAATGTAGATTGATCACTTTACCTGCATCAAGGGGATCACTGGTTCTGTTATAGAAGCAATCAGCATCCTCTTGTTTGGAGGTCAAGATTAAGCTTGAGATCAAAACACTCACGACAACTGGATTTGAGTCAGTGGGGGCATCCAGGAAGAGAAACCAGTAAGCTCAGGTGAAGGACATTTTCTATAGGCTCCTGAACATGACTGACCCAAATGCTGAGGTTCCTGCTTCTCCTGAAATCACAGTGTATGCGTTTTTAAATATGAACGCTGCAAAAGGCTGGTGTGGCTCCTTCAAATGCAGGATCTCTGTTGATGTTCTGAGTACAAAATACTACTGGAAGTTTCCACAATTAATGTACATCATTAACAGTGGGAATCTCTGCATCGGCTGAAAAAATGCCCCTTTCCTTTTATGCTCAGCCTTCCTAACAAAACTTCCTCCAGGCTGCAATGCAATGAGCCAATCTGCTAATAAATTCATGAATTGACAAATCACAGCTGATCCTTGTTTTCTGAGTGCAGAAATGAGTAACCTTGAAAGGTCACTCTCTTGTTCTGTGAAGGCACTGAAGGTTGCTTTGTGACAGTGTCGGAGGGGGCAGTGGACAATGATCTGAAATGTAGCTGTGTTAACAAAGCGCCACCAGGGAGATCCTGAACTCCGACGACTTGGGCCAGAGCCGGAGACAAACCTGAGGGCAGTCAACACATCTGCAATGTTGACTGTATGCATCTGCGCCAAACATGTTCAACTCACAACTCACAATGCCTTCATAATGTGCAGGTCAAACAGAACAGCCTGCTACCCCTCCACAGGAAGACAGTGACTTCCCTCTTCCTGGAAGAAGCAACAAGTAGAGCAGCAATGTCATGCAACAAGGGTCAAAACATATAAGTTTGGGGTGTTTTCCCCCCTCTCCTTTTCTGTCTGTGCTGTATGAGTATATATCCTTTCTGTCTCACGACAGAAATGAGGGGCCTTGGCAAAACAAAACAGAAAAGGTCAAAACGGCCGTCTTCAACTCACTTCCAAGGCAGAAACAAACGGATTTTCCATCGAAAGAGAAACAATTTATTGACACTGAGACAAAATCAAGCAAGTGCCAGATGCACGGTTTTTCTTTGTGTGTGATTGTTGTGAACAGCTACTTCTTTAGTTGCATGTGCAAAGATGGTTTCCACTTTTCTCCAGATATCAGCTGTACAGTAAAGAGCACAATGCAAACTTCCATTTAAAATATGGGCAAGGTCATAACAAAGCAATTACACAACTTAAAGAGCAGTCCGTTCAGTTAGATGCACAAAGCAATGCTCATCATCTGAATCATGGGTTTTTTTTTTTATCTTTTATGCACACGAGTGTCCATGGCTGAGGGTTTTTCAATACACTCAGAAGAGATATTAACTGTCCATACAAGTACACTTTTTTAAGAAACAAAAGATCAGCAAAAAGACATATGACAGCTGTTTACATAACTAGGAAATGACTGCATTGAAAAAAAAAATAGGTGGCCAAGTCTTTTACCTTTAATAAAGACTGAAATGAACCCAATTAAGACCCCAGTGTAATCAAAGTTGAACTAGAGCACATGTATATCATTTGTTCACTCTCCATTTCAAAAGGAGAATCTGATAAAATCAAGGGACCTTCTTTAATAGGCCTAAAAGACTGTATATCTGTAAATGGTAATGTAAACTGGTGCTCCCCGCTTTGACTTTGTCTTGAAATATTAGTCAATTTCACATGATCCTATTTGATGAAATATTTGTTTAAAAGTATCAAGCAGACATTTAAAAGAAATACAACAGAAACACATTACAAAGAAGCTACTTGGGAAAAGACAGTATCTTCAGAAAACCAATGCCATTTCTTCTTACACAGGCAACTTTCTTCCAAGTAACCCATTTACAATTATCTAATCTTATCTTTACAAATTGAATTACTTTACCCAGTAAAACCTAGTCATAAACACCACTTTATTTCTACCATCTGGAGTGACAATCTTTTTGAACATGTTAGTTGAAGGAAGCTTCTGATGTATTCTAAGATCTCTCTCTCTCTCTCTCTCTCACTAATTACACAAAGGCCATTTTCAAACCTGACCAGAGCGCAATAATAAATTCCCATTCAATATCTGATGTCAAAGAGGGCCTTGTGTTGAAAAATAAAATCTTAGCCTAACTCTTTTAATTTAAACAAACTAATGAACCAACATTTTCATAAATATACCAGTTCCTGTCACATGTCTATTTGCAAAGATTGAAGACTGAGGGTCAATTACATATGCCATCTCATTAAATTGTTTTAAAATTAAGAATGTATTATAAAACAATAAACCACTGAGCTTTTTCCCCCTCTTTCTGTCCTCTGTAATCTATACCTATGTCAGGTTCTGAATGTGATGATGTGGTAACATACATTCTGTCTGCAAATGACTGCAATAATCAGAAAAAAAAAAAAAAAAAAATGTATTTCAAAACAAGACAACAGAACTCAGTAAAAGCAGAAATCACATTTCAATCAACAATTACTATGAGCATATCAGGTAGATCAATTAGTAGAGTGTGCATTGACTGATGTAGACAACAATGATGTTTAGTCTGAGGGTAAATCTAAACTTAACTGTGTAATAGCCATATAGTGTTACACTGTGTCAGGGAAAACGATGTATTACATTATTCTGAAGTACCATCATCATCAAACTATTACAATTCTTTCAATTCCATTTGCTTTAAGAGTGAATCTTACAAAAATTTAGACTACCATGCATATTGACAACCAGAATAATTTCTGAGGCATTAGACTGCTGAAAACACAATGTTACAATGTTGTTGTTTTTTCTCCAGTGACAGACACTGCAAAATAACCTTTGACTTTCAAGACTATATTCTATAACACAGCGGCACTCTATACATTACAGGCCATTTACAGGTCATTTACTTTCCTTGAATGTTACTTTTTATGATGCTCCTCGGACTATGATCATTACCAGATAATCTTCATCGGTTTTGGCGAGGGCTTTAGCTGCGGTGTCAAGAAACTGCTGGGAGAACTCACAAGGGGGAAAGGCGTGCAGAACTCCTGCGTTGTCCTTGTCTCTGCTGCCCCCAACAGGGAGGCTGATGACCCCAGCAGCCTGTTTCTGCTTAAGGTAGGACACCAGGTTCTTCAATGGCCGTTCTGTTGAGCTGCCTGTGTCACAGGGGCCCTCCTCTGAGCTTCCAGGCACAGCAAGTAGTACTGAATATCCACTGGGTCCTGCCACCTTTATGCGTCGTGCCACCTCATCCAGTTTGGGCTGGTCCAGACGAAGGCGCTGAGTGATCTTCAGCTGGCACACCTGACCACCAGTACTGCCATCCACTAGCAGCCTGCTAGAGACGCCCAGGTCACCCTCCAAAAGGTGCATACTTGTGGGGAAGCTACTGTTCTTGAGCTGCAGCATGCCCTGCCACGCTAGTGACAGTTTGTGGCCACCAGATCCTTGCTTGGACTGGGCTGTGGCCCTGGAGGAAGAAGAGGAAGTGGAAGAGGGGTGCTCTGTACGCTCCTCTCGTTTGCCGGGGCTCTTGGTAGAGTCACTAGCTTTGCGCTTGCGCTCCCTTTCGGTAGCAGACGTGTCAACAGGGCTTAGTGTCCGCAGTCGTTTCTCACTATGCGCACATTCCAAACTTCCACGCCTGTCACGTCCTGCAGGAGAAGGCCGGTCTGAGCGTGACAGCCTCTCTGAATCGCTGTAGCGTCCACCATCCCTGCCACTGCTGCCACCTGGGCTGCGCTCCACAGACACACCATGACGACGACCTCGGAGGCGCTCGCTGCTGTCAGGTGAACGGTCCAAATGACGACCATCCTCAAGAAGACGCCGCTTCCTGGCCTGGTCCCGGTTTTGCAGCTCCCGCTCCAGTGACCATGCATCTCGAGAACGCCGCTCCCGTTCCAAGTGCTCCAGTGGTTCAAAAGGTGCACCCCGAGCGCGGTCACGCACTGCTGGCCCTGGCCACTCAGCAGCAGCGGGGTACAATGGAGTCTCACGGAAACGAAGTGCAGGCGGTGGAGTCCTCTCCCTCACCCGGAGAGCATCAGGACCAGCACGGTGCACAAAAGATTCTGCCACCAGGTCATAATGTGGTGGAAGTGGCAGTGGCTGTAGATACTGCTGCTGGTAGCGATGTTCTGTATCAGCAAAGTCCACCCTTAGACGACGGTCAGGGCCCCCAAGAGGGAAGCCACGCATATGAGAACAGGCAGCCTGGGCAGCGTCCAGGCTCTCATACTGAATATAGGCCCAAGCATCACCTTTCCTATAGTCTATGGTCCTGATGGTACCAAAGCGGTCAAACTCCCTGGCCAGAGCAGCCAGGGGTACCCAAGGGCCTAAACCCCCAACCCAGAGTCTGGTAGTAGGAGTGGCCTTGCCATAGCCAATCTTAATAGGGTTCCTACCCACCACCTTGGCAGACATACTAATTTTGGCACGGTGAGCCATGTCAAGGTTCTCAAATTTGAGAAATCCATAAGTACTGCTCTGTCCACGTGTTGGGCGCTTGATGTCCACCTCAGTGATAACCCCAAACCTGTCAAAAGCCCGTCTCAGGTCACTCTCAGTCACTGTTATATCAAGGTTACCAAGAAACAATGTCCTGTTGGCCCTCTGGTCGTCCTCTGGGGAAACTATGTCCTCCTCTCGAAAAGCAGCAACCTCTGGGATAAAAGGAGGTCTAGTCCTGGCATCATATAAAGAAAACTCCCTTTCCCTTTCTAAGTCTCTGGGAAGAGGTGGGGGTGGTGGAGGTGGGAGACGACCCAGGGCAAGCTGCTGTAGCCTGTAGTCTCTATACCCCAGTCCTGTGGGTGACAGAGGTCTCTGCGTATGCAAATGTCTATGGCCAGCAGCTGCTGAATATGTGTCTTTATCTATAGGCGATCGGCTCCGTCGTCTGTTCATGTATACAGCTTCGATCTTCAGTGGCCTGTCATGCAGAACCAATTTGCCGCGGGCGTGTTTTGCTGCCTTAGCGTCATCGGGCCTTCTGAAATTGACAAACGCCACACGCTCGTCGTTTACTCGACTTATTTTAATGCTCACGTCACCAAATTTTTTAAATTCGAGAAATAAGCCGTCTTCTATTTCTTCGTCACTCAACTGGGAACCGAGGTCGCTTATTTTCAAAGTCTTGTACTCACTTTCATTACTCGGGAGAGCCCTGGTCTCTCCGCGAGAGTTGATCCGTGTAGTGGCATCTAAAGCGAGGCCGCTGTGGTTCTTGCTGCTACTAACAGCCGCAGTAATATTAGCATAGCTGTGGTTAGTTCCAGTACGACTTGAAACGTGCCCATCTATCTCCCGGCTTTCACGTTTGTCGCCGAGTAAAGTCCTTCTTGTAGAACTACTCCCTTTCATCGAATTATTACCGTTGTTGCTGCCAGACACCGAAAGCGTTCCCATTTTCTTACATGATGGGTGGCTTCCTCTGTCTCGAGATTCATCCAGAAGACGCGACCGCTTTTTGACTGGAGAACGTTCTTTACCTTTCATTTTGTATACCACTTAAAATATATTGCAGTGATGATGGTGCTCTCTGCTATATTTATGTTTACGTACTGAATTGACGAGCAACGACTGTTTATCGCTTCATTACTGCCTTTCTAGCTGCACGCCATTTTGAAACTATTCTCAGCCCCGCCCGCGTTTGCAGTGTGAGCAGTGGCTGAAACTCTGACGAAGCTGTCCATTGGTGATATGATACGCCATTCAATACGGGGAACTGCCTACGTAATACACGAATCGGAAATCCACAACCGGACGCGATATCCTCTTCTGAAAGACAAAATGGTTGCCTGGTCGCTAGTTTAGTTTCCCACACCATCGTAACTTTTGCGTAGGCAATGGTTAGGCATGGAAGCGCGTAGGCTACGTATATGTGCTTCATAGGAAAAAATATTGAAGAAAATAATCTTGACTGTTTTCCACAACAAACAACCATGCGTATTTGAAATGAATGTGGTCTCGTGGATATGTACCATTAAACTCAGCTAACATGATTCTCTAATGGTAAAAAAAAATTTAAGAGGAAGATAAGGCTAAGCAGGCGTTTGCATAAATGAATGTTGAGAACAGGAAGTTTTATTCATGGAGGAGGCTAAGGCTATACCCGCTGGTGTTAAGGGCTTGTAACGTTCCCAGAATGTTCGGACGGTGTGGAGTTCTTTAAAGACAGGGAGACTTTCAGGGAAGGAACCGGAACGTTCGGGACGTCCAGTGAATGATAGAGGAGCATTAATACGATCCCTGTAGCAAAGATAGTTAACAATCTTTGCTTGTAGTTTGGCAGAACGTATTATGACATTAGAGCAACCTTTATGGGACCAAGCCATAAAGTTATTTTATGGACTTAAAACATACATTCTAGCCAGTTAATGTAACTGAATACAAGGCCTCAAGATTCAGATATAGCCTACACTGCAGTCAAAAGTTTGGAGACACTTAGACATTTCCATTCCACTCTATTATAGACAGAATACCAGCTGAGATCATTTGCATTATTTTTGTCCTCATTTTTGTCCTTTGGCAACAGTTTTCAGATTACATTATGTGCTTAATTGCAGAAGGGTTCTCGACTGTTGTAGAATGAAACGTCTGATCTTTAATGCAATCTACATTGCCCATTATCAGCAACCATTCATCCAATGTTGCAAAGGCACATTCTGTTAACTAATCTGATGTCATTTTAAAAGTCTAACTGAAAAAAACGTTTGGAGAACCCTTTTGCAATTAATAATAATAAAATAATGCAAATGATCTCAGCTGGTGTTCTGTCTATAATGGAGTGGAATGGAAAATTCAAAGTGTCTCCAAACTTTTGACTGGTAGTGTAGGCCTAGCAAAACTTTTAATAATAATAATAATAATAATAAAAAACATAATTCAAGACATTTTCAATACATATTTTACTGACTTACTGATGTCAGTGTAGCCCAAGACAACACGCAGTTGATTATTCATGAAACATAGGCTAAACTTATGCAGATAAATACACAATTTAAGGGACACTGTACCAGAAACGTACATTTTCACTTAAAAAGTGTATTATTCTTATTTTATCACCTAGAGAGAAGAAATACCCTTTTCTGATTGGCTGGTGGGTGGCTATTAATTCTGAATAATGGGACACCTATGAAGTACATCTGTTAAAAAAAAGTTTAATCACTGTTCCATATCAATGCTTATGCTTATAACTAGCAACCGTAGTAGGATGATGGTTGAGATGGTTTTGTGATATGCAGTACAACAATTGACAAGTTATCCTTAAAACTCATTTCAGCCAACCCACCGGGCATACAGTAAGTCCCTGGACCACACTTGGGGTCAGGGGCTTAGCACAAGATCCTGGGCCCCTACATAGGCAGTCCTGATGGGCCCCCATGTTCCTCACCCCCCCCACCAAAAAAAAAAAAAATAATAATAATAATAATATTAATAATCTGTAGGCCTAGATCTTAATAGGGTAATTAGAGAAGCCTGATAATTTGTCTACACACATTTCAAACCTCCTTTCCCAACATGATCTAGCCTACTTTACTATGGTTACTAAGTTTAAGCTAAATTATATTACAATATGTTTATTGTATTTACAGCCCAATGCAGGCTATAAAACAGCTTAAAATACCAGTTTACTTTTCTAATCCCTACATGAACAAACTGCTTACTGCATAATAAAAGATAACCAAACTTGACTCGTTCATGTTTTATTTGCAGAATGAAAAATACAAAAGGAACAGATAGCCTATACATGACATTGGAGGTTTCCCTAACTAAATATGCCACTGAAGGTAGCCTAATATTAATGGCATATGTAGTCATCATTTCAAACTTTCTTAACATACTCTGGTCTACAGTCACTTTACTTAGGCCTAAATGATTTTTACTTGAGAGAACATTATTTGTAAGACAGGCAGGGAAATATGGTTTGCTTTAATTCAATTTCATTTTAATTTGTCTCAAATCCAAAGAGGAGGATGAGGGGACTATTGCTACTCTATTTCCTGGTGTGACAGTTTCTGAAACTGAGAGTCATGTGTTTCACAACGTTAAGATCTGCTTCTACTACATCTGACATAACTAGGCTATGATGTTGACATGATATGTAGCTACCAATGAGCTACCAAGCTACCTATGACACTGATTAGCCTATTATTGCTAGGCCTATAGACATTATAGCCTATCATTTCAAATTAAACATGTTTTAAATTAGGATATTATAATGGTGTGTTAGTGTTGTTTATTTATTTAGCCTTTACCTCAGATTACATGTATAACCAAATTATCATTTGAAAGTATGTTCAGCTCTTTCAATGTCTCTGTTCATTTTTGCACTAATGGTTGAGGTTGATATTCATGCAATTTAGCACCATGGATTTCGTTTTTTCTAGTTTGTGCTCACCTTTCTTTGAAAAGAAGTCAGTTTACCAATTGTTTCCCCTCTTTTTGTTTTCTCTCCTTTTCCTGTCTTTCCTTTCTTTTTGATAGCCTAATTGGCTTTCTTTGAGAAAGACATTTCTTCACCAGAAGTTTTTGCTCCACCAGATGCTCAACATTTAAACAAAATGCTGCAGATGGACTAAACCATTTGGCGCAATAGCAAGGGGTGGCTGACACCTTAGTCTTTTTTGTGTACAAAATGTAGTCAGTCAATCAATCAAGTTATTCAGCAAATACACTAACTTTACATTTCATCTGACATGCATTATGAAATTTAATTAGGAAATGAAAATATCCTAGTAAAATAAAATATAAAATAAGTAGTAAAATAAAATATATTCCGGACTTTTCAAGGGCCCTCTCTCCCCTTGGGCCCCTATAATCAGTAGTGGTTTTACCCCCAGTTCGAGCCCCTGCTTGGGGTCAAATCTCTCTCCCAGAGTAGAGACTGTGAGGGATGGTTGCCAAATTTCATGATTTGTCGCCATTGGGGGGGCTTTGTGACTTTATTAGATATTTTGTGTTTATTCAGCAAAATATTTAAACTAATTGGATCACCATTTCAACACATTTCAACATATCAACAATCCCTTCTCTATTTAACATCAACAATATGTGACATAATGTCCTCTTTTGATATGGTTCTGATGAACCACCTATAGGAGAAGTGTCAAAATTGATCATGTACAGAGATGGGAAGTAACGAAGTAGGCTACAAATACTTACTCAAGTAGATTTTTTAGATTTTTATTTTTACTTTACTATTTATTTTTGAGGCGACTTTTTACTTTTACTTCTTACATTTTAACACAAATATCGGTACTTTCTACTCCTTACATTTTAGAAAACTGGCTCGTTACTTTAGTTTAAAATAATTTCAGTGGAGTTAGCCTACCGTTATTATTTTTCGCGTCATCAATAGTGGATGGGAATAGAGCTGCACAGTCCTGCCCACAGCCAAAATGCGGTTAGGTGCCGGATGTAAGATTCCCATTCATTTGTCCCATTGACGTTTGGAAAAATACGTATCTAAAGAGTTTTACAGCATGTCTTAGGCTAACCAGCTACGGCATAACTCATAAGCATACAACATATCATTTCGAGTGAAAAAACTAAGAGAAAATCCAAAGCCGAGCGAAGGAACTACTCATCCCATAAACCACCGCTCCTCACTGAATAATATAGGCAAAATCGGCACAATTTATTTTGCCATTTAAACCATTTCCAACCGGCGACAGCACTCGAACCCTTTCCTCCAAACAGTGATTTTTATATAGTGAATGTGCAGTTAATAGCAGTTATTTCAGGAGTAATCGTGTAAATAATAGTGTTTTGATATTGAATTTTATATTTATCATTGTGTATTTTATATCGTGTGTGTGTGACGTTAAGCGGTTAACGTTAACGGCAGTGCTTCGTAACATTACCTGAATCATCCTATGCCGTCATCACTGCTCAGTCGGGCTGATGCATGGACTGGTGCATGGTCTGCTCTTGGACCACCATATTCAGTTTTATTACACAAAATGTCCATTAAATGCACAAAGAAGTATTCCTAGATTAATGATTGATATGAATCATACAGTATGAAGGCTACAGTAGCCTAGCTAATGTTAACTAGCACTGCTAGCAGCATTAACGTTACCAACCTCCCTGCTTAACTCACCACAACTTTGTAGGTCTTGTCCCTCATGCTGGCCCTTACAAAACCCACAAACGGGTCAATAATGTGACCCGATTTAAAGTGGCTTTCACCCCTTTGGACACTCACTAAAACATAATATATTTCATACCTGTGTTGCAGCATGTAGGCTAATGTTAGCTGCATTATGTAATGACATACAATGTCGGAAATGCTAAAGGTTAGCCTGTGGGCTACCTGAAAAGTTTCAGTGTTTAAACTAACATTTACAGTGGTCTATTTTATAGTGTATTGGCCCTGACTAAGTTCGTGTGATGTATAAACCCCAATCCTTGTTGATACAAGTACCAATATTCGTCAAGAAAGAAATTTTTACATCCGGCATCGGCTGTGGGCGGGACTGTGCAGCTCTAGTCCCGCCCACAGCCGATGCCGGAAGTAAAAATTCAATGCAATTTCTCCATTGACAATTGCGCTATAAGCCATAAAAACGTAACTGCACGTGGTAGACTTAAAACCAGCTACGGCTGTACTAAGCGATTGTATATGCTCATATAGACGCCAAGAGTTCATGGGGCACTAACCTTGTTTTGAGATAAATGCCTTTTATTCGCAATCTCTTGGATAAGTACTTCATTACCCACAATCCTGAACAATCCCACAATCCCACAGTGATGCCTCTGATTGGTGGAAAGGCCGTTATGGTCATAGTTTGAAACTCTCTCAGCGAAAAAGATGGCGGAGTATTTTACTGCCTATGGCGAAAATCTTAATATGATTAAAAACTTTCTTGACGAATATTGGTACTTGTATCAACAAGGATTGTGGTTTATACATCAAACGAACTTAGTCAGGGCCAGTACACTATCAAATAGACCACTGTAAATGTTAGTTCAAACACTCAAACTTTTCAGGTAGCTGGTAGCTTTAGCATTTCCGAGATTGTATGTCATTACATAATGCAGCTAACATTAGCCTACATGCTGCAACATGAAATATATTATGTTTTAGTCAGTGTCCAAAGGGGTGAAAGCCACTTTAAATCGGGTCACATTATTGACTGTTGTGTGTCCGAGAGTCAGCTTGTGGGTTTTGTAAGGGCCAGCATGAGGGACAAGACCTACAAAGTTGTGGTGAGTTAAGCAGGAGGTTGGTAACGTTAATGCTGCTAGTTAACATAGCTAGGTAGCTAGGCTACTGTAGCCTTCATACTGTATGATTCATATCAATCATTAACCTAGGAATACTTCTTCGTGCATTTAATGAACATTTTGTTTAATAATTCACGGCAAATTAATAAACTGAATATGGTGGTCCAAGAGCAGACCATGCACTGGTCCATGCATCAGCCCGACTGAGCAGTGACAGCATAGGATGACAGTCAGGTACGGCACACCATGTTGCTAACGTTAACGTTCACCGCTTTCACACACACACGATATAGAAATACAGGATGATAAATATAAAATTCAATATCAAAACACTATTATTTACACGATTACTCCTGAAATAACTGCTATTAACTGCACATTCACTATATAAAAATCACTGTTTGGAGGAAAGGGTTCACGTGCTGTCGCCGGTTGGAAATGGTTTAAATGGCAAAATAAATCGCGCCGATTTTGCCTATATTATTCAGTGAGGCGCGGTGGTTTATGGGATGAGTAGTTCCTTCGCTAGGAAATGAAAATATGACACAGTCTTGTACCTTTGACTTTTTTTGGATTTTCTCTTCGTTTTTTCACTCGAAATGATATGTTGTATGCTTATGAGTTACAGTATGCCGTAGCTGGTTAGCCTAAGACATGCTGTAAAACTCTTTAGATACGGATTTTTCCAAACGTCAATGGGACAAATGAATGGGAATCTTACATCCGGCACCTAACCACATTTTGGCTGTGGGCGGGACTGTGCAGCTCATAGACTGTATATATAGAACTGGACAGTGTGGCTGCATTCTACAGTGTTCTATGGAATTGAAGCCGCCGAGGCGACGCCATCTTGGAAAATTTGGAGCCAATTTGAAGTGCGGCTGCGCAGCAAAAGTTGAAGCATGCGCAGTGAAGAGGAGTCGCGGTCAGGCACGCCCACTCAGTTGCCACTCAGCGAGTTAAACACGCCCCTTGTCAAGTGAAACCCGCCCCCTTCTCCTTTCCACAACGCAGGTCGACTCGGCGCCGAAGGCTAGCTGGCTGGATGAATTTTACGGCTGTGACTGAGTTAGCTAAACAGTACAAACAACAATCGGTTTGTTCTTGTCTGGTAAGTGTTGCGTATCAACTGAAACGTTTTTTTTTGTCTATTGGTGTTCTTAAATACGTCTAAGAGAGCTTATTATGTTGATTATAGACTGTGACAATTTAGTATGGTGAATACTAATGAGCTAACAACAGAAATGCGGACAGCGAATTACATGCTAATGTTAGCAGCTACATTAACGTTACCTGGAGGCTAAGTTAGTCATTGAAGTGAAGATTAGCACACAGCTCCCTTAACAGTCAATGCATGATATACTTGGTTTTATTAGTTGTTGCTGTTTTCAAATATCATGTATGCTATCTCAACATGGAGTAACCATTGACTGTACATGGGGATTAATAACACTAGACAGTCAGTACAGTATATGATGTGATAAAGCAACGGTATGATGTGTTAAAGCAACGCAAGTTAACATTAACGTAATGTGAAGCATGGACCTCATCAACCTCGTGTTAATGTAACTACTAGCCATTTTTTCTAACGTTAACGACACCTCTGTTAGAGCTACTTCTGTGATGGTAGGTCGGTAGCATAGACTGTAAAAAATAGATCGGTAGGTCAGTAGTTGTAGACCGCATAAGTGAATGATCGATAAATGAAACGCCTGCATTAAACACTAGCTGCTACGCCAAGAACCAGTCACTTCCCAGGGATATCGGTGAACATTTGAGAAAGACCTTAGTTTGTCATCTAACGTCCATGATCAGTCATACTGATAACGTTATTTTTCAAGCTGACGCAAGTTAATAACATTCACACCGCATATGTAAATGTGTAGTTAACATTATAGGTAGGCTGTGAAGTTTATTGCACACATATATTTAATTAATTGGTATTACTAGTGGTGTTGAGTGCCTGATTAGATGCTTTGTAATGTTGTAAAATTGTCTGACTAACTTTATTGTAACTTTCCTTTTTGCAGGTAAGATATGGGTGATGACTGAATGTACTGGAGGTGGCGGCAAGGTGGTCTCCATGGTCTACATTAGTCTGCAAGCAAGGGAATGCCTACGTGAAGATGTTTGGCTGGGGTGGTCTTAGGTGGCATGTCCTCCCCCTTTCTCCAAGTACCCTGACATCCATCTCCCTGACATCATCACCCACCGTCACTGGATCAACCTGAAGCCCCTTATACATGGGACATGGCACAGCACCACTACGTTCTGAAAACACATGACTTTCAATAACTTGCATGGCACCAAGAAAGGTCTGCCTCTGCTCTGAACCTTCTGTTAATGTGACATCATTTATACTTGAGGCTGTACACATCCCTTTGTTTCTATTTTCTTTATTGATGTCACCCAAACTTCAACTTTCTGTATGCCCCTGAACTCACACAAATTGTAAATTGCAATGCGCCGTTTAACTAGTGGTGTAGTCGAGTTAGTTAGTTGTAGTGGTGGGTATACTGTGAGCAACCCCAAATGTTATTAAATACATACCCTTGCCTATTTTAAATGGGTTTACTGTGTAGTCCTGTGTATCACGTAGACTATACCACGGTCATTTAACTGCCTTGGTATTTAAGTCAGAGGCCATTGCTTAGTATTTAACTGTAGCCTACACAAAGATGTAGATGTTACAAGAATGTTAATATCAGAATAATTATTGGTTGATACTAAATCAATATTGAATGTTTTTTATTTCTTTTGTGTGATCTATCATTCAGAATGCTGCAACATGCCACAATCAGCCAAAGAGGACACATCGTAACTCCTCTCCTAGTTACTCTCCATTGGCTCCCTACAGTAGACAGAATTAAATTTAAATCTCTCACTTTGGCCTATAGGACATTGACTGGATCTGCTCCTTGTTATTTTAATTCAATGATCAAGATATACATCCCCAACCGCCCACTGTGGTCTTCTGATGAACTTCTGTTGTGTCGACCAGTCTTAAACGCTAGGTCAAATTCAAGACTCTTTTCCTCAGTGGTACCATGTTGGTGGAATGAGTTGCCCAGTGCTCTTCGTTCTTGTGATAGTTTTTGGTCTTTTAAGCACTTCTTATACATTATGGTTTGTATGCAGTAGTACTGTTGTATTTTCATTATAGGCTGTTGATTAATTTGACATTGTTTATTATTGATATTCTCCTTAATGTAGTCTTACCATGTTATTGTTATTATATTATTGATTGAATGGGCATTATTATTTATTATTGCTTTCCCCCCTCATTGTTTATTTCATTAGGCTATTGATTGATCCCTGTTTTAAGTATTATATTGTTTTGTATTTGTTAAGGGTAACCATAACCATCATAATGTGGTATTTTCTTATGCACTTGAAACAAAGAATAAAAATGTTTCTTTAAACGTAGTACCACTTTAAACACATCACACACTGAACAGCAAAGTAGCTTCCTGATTATGTGTAAAATGTTTAGAGTATCCTGTCCTGATGTAGTAGGTCCATGTTCTCATATTTTTACAGCTGACATGAAGGCTGCAGTATTACATTTTTGATTTATAATGGAGCACCCTCTCTGGTGAAAGACTAGCAAGCCTGTGGTAGAGGAATACGATTACAGACATATTGAGAGGGCCTATCAATGAGTTGTCACAGTTTTCAATTTAGACGTATTATTTTGAAATGATGTACGTCTACGGGAGGATTTACCCCGCAAAATGCTACGGGAGGATTTCTAATGCAAAATGCTTCTCCAGCAGTGCAATCGCAGGTAACAACGATACCTTAACGCATTTTCAGATACCGCTGTTCTGAGCATACTAAGCAAATTGGCCATTTGTAACTTTTAATCCCTCCTCACGTTAAACTATGGTCCAATAATGTGTTCACTAAAACACAAGTAACGTTATTTGTCGGGCTGATTCATAAATGGGCATACCGAGGTTGTCGACCTAGCAGGCTAGGTGGCGTTTTTTGCCATTCGCAAAACTAAGCAAGAGTTAACGTTAATGAAACTTTACATCGCCTTCTCCAGTGACAAAGTATATTCAAATGAAGTTGCAACGATGATGGCGGCAATCACTGGTTACGTTAAACCATTTGAAACAAGTAGGACTGTAAATGATGGTGACTGGCTAACGTCACTTCGGATCAATATAGCAGAGCCCTTTTACTTTACCTATCAATTGGCTAATGCTAGCATGATGTAGCATGCTATGAGCTAATATACTTAGCATCTACGAAAGAACAGAACATATATTTTTTCACAAAGAATCTGTCACAACTAACAACGATGTCTCTTACCAGCAACTACACAATGTATGACTATCAATATGTATTTAGTCAGACTGTGATAAGATATAGCCTAATGATAATAACAGCAACACTTATTTAGGTTAGATTATGTGTCGAAATCATAGGGTCGAAATCAGGTGTTAAAATAAGTGAGCGATGACGCGGTAGTGTCTGCAGCCAGCTGTCAATCATAGGTGTAAACACGCCCTTTTAGATTTGTTAATATAACATTAAAAAAAATAATTTCAGTGAGAAAAGAAAAATTGTGTGTATTGAAGCATCTTGAAAACTATTTTTTCGAATAAAAAGTTGTTGATACAAAAATAGTTTTAGATGAGAAAAGTGACACGGAAAGTTGGCTACTTGGCCATTGAAATACATGGGGATGGGCGGAGTTACACATTGTACTGCAGCCAGCCACCAGGGGGCTCTGGACTAACGCTCGCATCACTCTTAACAGACGGCACACTGTCCAGTTCTATATATACAGTCTATGGTGCAGCTCTATACGTTGCACTTGACGCACCACTACAAGATGACTCGACAGATTTGGGCGGCATTCATTCGCGGCAAATCATTAGAGCTTGATGGCAGTAACGTTAACGTTAGCACGTAGTATGTCTCAATTAAATTTAGTCAAAAATGCCCTCCTCTCCTCGCCTTTGATGCTTCCCTAACTTTTAGCTGCAGTGTAGCCTATATCCTTAGCAATAGGTAGATGCAGTATTAGGTCTTGAACAGGGATGTAGTGGACGCAAGTAAACGCAGTTTCCACTTCTGACATTTCAGAAATAGAAGCTAGTTTATCCATCTCTTATTAGAGTTTAAGCCACCTCTCAAAAGAGTTTATTCACCAATACAACTGTTAACATTTAAAAATCTCACCGTATTATCCACAATAACAATATGTACACTTATCAACACTCTGAACCACTTAGCCTAATGCCACTTGTATTGTTATAGAGGGAGAGCAGATGGATAACAAACGTTCAGAAAAAGTCCTGTTGGCAAATTTGAGGAAAAGTCGGTAAAGGGGCTATTTCACACAATTTGAGGGTGCTGAATTCAAATATTTTGTTTACCAAGCTCAATTTTGAGTTTTAAGCTTGCTAATTAGCATAATTCACATACTTTTTGGTTTTGCCATCAGATATCATAGGAATTGGAAAAAATAAGGCATTAATATACTCTTTATGTATCAGATATGTTGTAGGACAGGACAGGAATTACCCCAATGACCCTCAAGTAGCAAATGAAAATAAGATCAAATTAAAATATAAATTGAAAAAAATAGCTAAAATTCAATATGACGTTTAGAAGCAAAATAGATTCCTTGATAATAAATTGATACAATAGTAGGTGACTGCTCATTTTTCTGTAGAAAGTACTTTGTCACTAGGGTTATTATGAACAGTTTTCAGTCTTTACAGAGGATTTACACTGTATTTTCTTTTACTGTAAAGGCGACTGTGCTTGCCTAGTTAAAACATTTCACTGGTGCTCTTTCCAATCATTCAAATCCCAGCCATGCAAAAAAATGGAAGAGTGTGCATGTTTGAGGGTTGCTGAAGAGTGCTATGGAGATTGCATTATTTGCAAAAAATTTAGACAAGATATCCTTTATAGTGCAACAAAAAGAAACATTCTCCAGTGCATCATTACTGCATATGATGCTGAAAGGGAAGTGGACCTAGGACAAATCCTCAGCTATGAACTGATTAATGTCCCTGTACTGTAGCTATTGCAGATAGCGATGGTTATTTGTGAAGTGGAAATGAGTCATCCTCACTCAAGTGCTGTCTAGCAATGTGGAATGTCCAGTAGTGATCACTGCAAAAACTGCTCATTCAACACTGGTAATAGATGCTCAAGATCTAGTTATGTATTTAGGGCACCCATCTGACTGCAGCACATTTAAGAAGTATGCAGGAAAGTTTGTAAGAAACTTTTGTATTGTTATTTGGTATTTGTTATGTGGTAGCAAATTATGTTGACTAAAGAAATAGACCTAATGTAGGAATGCACACAGATATTGCAACAGATACGCTCAGGCCAATCCAAACTTTTGTTCCTTGTTGGTGGAACACACTGCCAGTTCCTACAAGGGCAGGGTCATCCCTCTCCATTTTCAAAAAACTCCTGAAGACCCAGCTCTTTAGAGAACATATCCTCTCATAGCACCACTTACAACAAGTCTTGCTGATCCTAGCACTTACCACCCGTCTTGAACTGACACTCAACTGTTTAAAAACAGCACTCACTGATGCATTTATTCTTACTGTACTCTACCGTTCTTAAATTGTCCTAAAATTGTTGAGAGAATTGCTTTAAAACTTAACTGTTACCATGTTGTTAGTCGCTTTGATTAAAAATGTGTCAGCCAAATGTAATGTAATAATGGTGTAGGCCTATCTGATTAAGACCCAAAGAGTGGTTGAAATGTACTTATTAAATTACACTGGGAGCAAAGAAGACTATCTTCACTTTTTTCCCTTTGCAACTGTCAAAGAAATCCCATAAACACAGGAATGCCTAGGGTAGCCTACATCAGATGGCCTTAAGATTAGGCTCTTCTGCATAGCATTAAGTGATTTGCATGCAGTAATTTGAACACTGACCTTGATCTACTTTGGCTATTTAAAGGTAATTTATTGCCAAAACATCACACAACATAAATGAGCTATAACAAACAATAAAGGACTTAATCACACACAAACTACTATTTTACTGACTACAAAAATAATAATTATGTAGGAAATTTAAAAGTTTGAAACCCATAATTGACCAAAAGTGCACCAAATTCAACACAAATGACTCAATACACTTGGAGGAGGCCTGCATCCTTTCTTTTCCAGATATTTTAGGATTTGGATATCGCTTCAGTATCGAGTATCAAGATATTTATGGAAGGTATTGTATTAAAGTCATAATTTTGGTATTGTGACAACACTATGCCAGAGCCACTCTGTTTTCTAGATGTCGAGGATCGGAGGCTCTACCACCAACAAGTGATGCTGCTCAATGGCATATTAGAATAGCACATTATCAAGCTCTAGTACGGAGGCAAGCACACATACCAAATCCAGTGTTACTAGAAGTAAAATGTTTTTTACTTGTCGGTTGTTGCTGACGGTAGATGCAGTTCTGCATTAGGCTTATTCCCGCTATCTAAGTTCATATGTACTGTAGGATATACTCTGAGTTGAAGGTTATCTGTGCAATTTGTTATTGTGATGAAATGCATTAAACACCACGAGTGACTCACTATGTTAGCAATAAAAATATGGCTGTGTTTTGATTAGAATTTCCAAGTTTATTACATGTTAACTGTAATCATGTTCCCATTAAATACGTTAATAAACTATATGGCTTCTTTAATGCTCAAACATTAGAGAACACTTTTATTTGGTTTTAGTGATTACTTTTGAAATCAACCCAATTTAGGGAAAAATAAGCAAAAATAATCGCTATTTTATGTTAAAATGCTGATTATGCGGCTTAGAATTCAGAATTGAGCTTGGTAAACAAACTATTCAGAATCAGCACCCTCAAATTCAACCCAGTCTCACGTCTGAACGTGTCACTGTCACGTTAATTAATCTATTGGGACGTGTTGTGTAACACGTTTCCTTGTTAAAAAACGTGTTGAGCAGGACGTAATTATCGTGTTACTATCACGTTGTATTTCGCTTTCAGCCAGAACCACGTCATCTGTCAAAAAAGCCCGACCCAAAATGGCTAGAATGTTATTTGATGCTTTTGACGTGCAGTTTCATACTCTTAAGCCTGCTTTGAGTTGTGGGTTAGAAGGAGCCACCTTCTAGCTAGCAGTTTTAGAAGGCTGAACCCCAGAATCCAGAAACAAGAACCGAGCAGGGACGGAGAAAAAAGAAGAATCCAAATGGGAAATGATGTGAGCCTTGCTACTGCCGCTAGCATGATCATTTTGCTAGCAATTGAGCAAAACATTTTAAAGTTGATTTAACATGAAATAGTAGCCTATGCATGGGCAATACTGTGAATTCAGAGTAGGCTTGCACAACTTATAATTTAGCTAACGTGCATGATGTAATGTTACAGTAATCTGTAAAACAGCTGTTGTCTGTGTAAATTAACATTGTAGCCTAATATTGTTAGTGTGGGCTACAGCTAACAGCTGGGAGGTAGCCTATCAGCCAGGCATGTATAATCGATAATCATGATGAACGTGAATAGATTTTGTTGCGAAAACGCGCATTGTTTTAGGCCACATATCAGCTATAAAACAATTGTATTCTGATACAGCAGTTCTCCAGATGTTAGATATTCACTTATATTATAATATAATATTGTATTTCTTTAACCTGATTAAGAGAGGGGTTTAATTCAATAGAGAATTGCAATGTGTGTAGCCCATAATATTAGAGAGATTAGGCTAGATTTAGATTAGATTCAACTTTATTGTAATTTAAAAGAGTAGGCTACAGGTACAGAGCCAATGAAATGCAGTTGACATCCAACCAGAAGTGCAAAGAAGCAGTTATGTAGACGATCAAGATTAATTATGTACAACAGTTAGATAAATAGGCAAGTTTTCCAGATGACATGTGTACAGTGACAGAAATAGCCTATACAGTGAATATGGAATGTGTGTCTAGCCTATAACAAAACAAATTGATAATAATACATAAATAATACATAATAATGATAATAATAGCAGTAATTACAGTAGGCCACTCGCACTGTTGTTGGTGACGTGTCTGTTTCCTATTATTCCATGCCACTCTCCTACTGTCTCCTTTACTGCCCTGCGCCTACTATCTTTTGCCTCTTGCCTACTGTCCAGCACAACTCGTCTACCATCTCCTATGCTGACCCACGCCACTCACCTACTGTTTCCTAACTGTCCAATGCCACAAACTGTAACATTAAGCTGACACAATCTTGCTGCACGGTTACTTATCTGCATGCAATCACTATTGCCAGCTGTTATGAGTAAACATTATATTGGGACACCAATATATTTCTGATTTCTGATTCACGGGCAGTGTATTTGCTACTGAAGAAAAGGAGAACACATAGTAATTGTTCTTGGATTGAGATTTAGAGTAAGGTTTCTATTGATCTTTTTCAGATAAGGCCTCTTCATTTTCAACTGTGAAGGATCTACATGGACTTGGTCTGGATAGCCTTTCCTGTTTTGATGAGCCAGTCGGTATGTATTTGACATTCTTTAGGATAAAAGGAGCCATATGTTATCAAAAATTCTACACCCATATGTAGAAAAGCTTTGTTGCTGTTTGTTATTGTTGTTGTTGAAAACTACGTTGAATGCAAAGAGATGCATATGTCCCTTGGGAGGAGAGGGATGAGTGTGGATGATTGAATTGTCCAACAGACATAAAAATATGACTGTGTATGATTGTGTTTGTGTCTGTATATGATTTTTTTGTACTTGTTGCATTTTAAGCATGCTTATATACTTTACGCCATGGTGGTCTAAATTGTCTTTATTGCCACTTGCAGGGTCTAGAGGAAAAACCCTATATGAGCCCCAGGGTGAGTAGTGTATAATTACTTTATCCCAAGATTGATTTTCGTAGAAAGGTGTTCAAACCAAAATCTTCTAAAATAATAGATAGATAGATAGATAGATAGATTTATTATTTGTCCTTTCGGAAAATTGTTCTGCGCCATACAGTAGACAGTTAGACAAGACTGAATACAAGACGGAATATAGACCAGAATTTCCCTCACCCCAACCGCCCCCACCCTACCACACTCCCACACATACACAACATCAGGGCAGAAGGCACAGACCCCACTACACATTTATAGAATGATAAAGTGCAGTTGTGCATACTGTGATAGTCCAGCTGGAAAGAAAGTGCATGGTCCTGCAGGTAACGTCTTGTTCATCAATGTAATGCTAGTTGGAATGAATTACCTACTGGCTCAATTTGTTTGGAAAGAAGGTAGCCTGAACCTCCCTGATGGCAACACCTCATATGCCTGGTGTATGGGATGTGACATATCTCTATTATTTGCATGACCTTTCTTCAACACCCTTCTTTCACAGGTCGTAGCAATACTGTCTGGTTTTTGCACCTCAACCTTGCTGGCCATGTTAACTATCTTGCTCAGTTTGGTTTTTTTTGGTCACTGACAAAGAGAAATACCAGGTAACACAACAAAAAAGTAGCATGCTCTTCACAAATGAATGATAGAAAGGTAATATATCTCTATCCACTCTAAATTGTCTTAGTTTGCACATAAAATGGAGCCTCTGCAGCCCCTTTTTATAGATGGTGTTGGTATTACTGTCCCATTACAACTTATTATCTATTATTGTGCCTAAGTACTTGTACTCGACTACAATCACAACATCCTCACCATTTTTAACCATACACTGGGGGGGCTGGCTCCCAGTTCTGTACTGTAGTCTATTATTATTTGCTTTGTTTTCTGTATATTTAGAAGATGACAGCTGGACCTACACCATTTCGCGAATTGATCCACCCAGGCCCTGTAGTTGGTCTCCTCGCTATTCTGTATTAACCCCACTATTGCTGTGTCATCTGCAGATTTTATGTGGTATGTAAACGTTCGAAAAACGCCGAAGAGCCCCGTATAAGAGCCCCAGTGTGATAGGCTGGTTGCTGTCATGTGACACACGCCACCACAAGAAAGCGGAAACGCATCGTAGAGCGAGAGCTGGCCGTGTGGGGTAAGGTAAGTTAAACTACGTAAATTTAGTAAGTAATAATAATAATTATAACAAATAGTTGTTTTTTGTTGTTTCGAACAAAATATAGAGATACTTATCCTGACCAAAACTCCTTCATGCTGTAAAACAGCTAGAATCACGCGAAATCAGTGCAATTTCTTAGTCAATGTCTTATAAGTGTAAAAGACGTGGACAAATAGCCTACGTAATAATTAGCTAAATAAATCATTGTTCACTACACGTAATGGTTAAATTATTGAAATGAATGCGATGGTGATACAATCCTGCTTTTCAATTAGTTGACATGGTGTTTGACATTAAATTATAATGAGGTCAGTTTTATGTAATAAGCTATTTGTTTCTTTGGGTCTGGTTAATTGAAATTAGCAATTTCTTAGTACAATTCAATGTCTTATAATGGTAAAAGACGTGGACAAATACATGATAATTAGCCAAATAAATCGTTGTTCACGACACGTTATGGTTAAATTATTGGAATGAGTGCGATGGTGATACAATCCTGCTTTTCAATTAGTTGAGATGGTGTTTGACATTAAATTATAAGCAGGTCAGTTTCACGTAATAAGCTATTTGTTTCTTTGGGTCTGGGTAATTCATGTGACAAAAAATTCTGTTATACGCTACTACTGTTTTTCTGAAAAACAAAGCAGTACAACATTTCTATCTCCAAAATAATGCATTGTACGCTTGTGTGTACTACGTAGTGCATGCAGCTTTTAATGTCCAAAGTAGCCTATACTGATTTTCCTGCATAAGAACTACAAATACTCCTCCAAAACTACAGTGTTGACACTTGAAGTTGTGGAGTTATATTTTAGTAGCCTATTCTATAATAGCATAAATACCCACATCGGTTTTACCTTTGTCCCACCTGTATACAACATATGTCTATGAATTGCAGTAGTGATCAAATGAAAAAGGAAAGAAAGGTGTCCTGATGTGTTGTTTAGGGATGGTCCTGCAATGTTTTCTCGACATATCTTTATGTCTTTTTTTTCTCCCCTCTACTTATGTTTTCACAGATCCTTGCTCCTGATATCCCGATGTATGGGTTGCACTTCATTATATGACTCCAACAGAACACTCACAGAAAGGAGAGTAGTATCAAACTACAAGACAGCCAGCATGTAAGCAAGGCCTTGTTTGTCCTTGTTTGGCTACTCATTTGTCTACTTCCTGAAGAGGCTGAAGCATGCTGGCCTCCTTGCTTCCATTAACAGCTGTGTTATGGAGTGCATCCTCACATCATGGTCTACTGCAGCGGTGGATACAGAGGACAATTGGCAGGTATTTTACGTCACTTTTACATTACTTTTACTGTGATTTTGCTAGATATGGTTGTCGCTGTGCTAAATATAGGCCCATATTGTAGATCGAGAAACGCATTGTACAGCTGATACATCTTGGGCTATACTATTAAGGGACAGCTGTATTGACCACCTAAATCATATATTTTCTGAAAGCCTATAGCCTCTAGATGTCAATTAATATACATTAAGACATGTCCCACCTTCCTACTGACTTTGGTGCATCATAAGGCGTACATAGGCCCATAATGTAGATCAAGAAACACATTGTACAGCTGATACATCTAGGGCTATAATATTAAGGGACAGCTGAATTGACCACCTAAACCATATATTTTCTGAAAGCCTTTAACCTCTAGATGTCAATTAATATACATTAAGACATGTCCCACCTTCCTACTGACTTTGACATATCATAAGGCGTACATAGGCCCATTTTGTAGATCGAGAAACGCATTGTACAGCGGATACATCTTGGGCTATACTATTAAGGGACAGCTGAATTGACCACCTAAACCATATATTTTCTGAAAGCCTATAGCCTCTAGATGTCAATTAATATACATTAAGACATGCCCCACCTTCCTACTGACTTTGGTGCATCATAAGGCGTACATAGGCCCATAATGTAGATCAAGAAACACATTGTACAGCTGATACATCTAGGGCTATAATATTAAGGGACAGCTGAATTGACCACCTAAACCATATATTTTCTGAAAGCCTATAACCTCTAGATGTCAATTAATATACATTAAGACATGTCCCACCTTCCTACTGACTTTGACATATCATAAGGCGTACATAGGCCCATTTTGTAGATTGAGAAACGCATTGTACAGCGGATACATCTTGGGCTATACTATTAAGGGACAGCTGAATTGACAACCTAAACCATATATTTTCTGAAAGCCTATAGCCTCTAGATGTCAATTAATATACATTAAGACATGCCCCACCTTCCTACTGACTTTGGTGCATCATAAGGCGTACATAGGCCCATAATGTAGATCGAGAAACGCATTGTACAGCTGATACATCTTGGGCTATAATATTAAGGGACAGCTGAATTGACCACCTACACCATATATTTTCTGAAAGCCTATAGCCTATAGATGTCAATTAATATATATTAAGACTTGTCCCACCTTCCTACTGACTTTGACATATCATAAGGCGTATATAGGCCTATATTGTAGATCGAGAAACGCATTGTACAGCTGATACATCTTGGGCTATAATATTAAGGGACAGCTGAATTGACCACCTAAACCATATATTTTCTGAATGTCCCACCTTCCTACTTACTTTGGTGCATCATAAGGCGTTTGCAGGAAGGTGGACCATGTGCTAATGTATGTTAACTCACATGTATAAGTGACAAGCTTTAAGAAAATATATGCTTTGCATGGCTAAAACTGCTTTGCCTTTATGTTGGAGCTCAAAACCTATCATATGCCCCATTCATTCGCCAATTTACAAAATAGTGCGATGTATACATTTATGTCCTCCAAAGTTTGCAGGAAGGTGGGCCATGTGCTAGTGTATTAAGGGACAGCTGAATTGACCACCTAAACCACATATTTTCTGAAAACCCATAGCCTCTAGATGTCAATTAATATTAATTAAGACATTTCCCACCTTCCTACTTACTCTGGCATATGATAAAGCATACATAGGCCCATATTGTAGGTCGAGAAACAAATTGTTCAGTTGATACAATTTGGCGTACACTATTAAGGGACAGCTGATTCAACCACCTAAACCATACTAGGACTTGGCCCACCTCCTTAAATACTTTGGCACACTATATGAAAGGCATAGACCTGCATTTTATAAGTGGACTTTATAGTCATCAGTATGTTTGAACATGTCAAGAGATACACTGAGATTGTGGTTTCTTTCTTTGTACACTTGTTTTATCTCTATTTCTAATTTCCAGGTTGTCAGCTGTTTGGTTATCCCCAAAGCAGAAAGACATGCCAGGAAGGAGCAAGGCAAAGCCCGGGGATTTTTCTGCAGCTGTTCCTGCCCGTTATAGAAGGACTGCTCCTGAGAATAGATGGGTGTCTACATCGTTTTGCAAAATGGATCTTCTACACATGATGTTTGTCAAGCACTGCTCATTGACTGGCCAGGGGTCCTCTGTATTGTGACCACTGGTCAAAGGCGCCACATGACTGTCTCAAAGTCCTCTACATCATTCCGGTGACGGGACTTCTGGCCTAGTCTGACAGGATGGGTCTTGTGTTACTGTGACCAGACGGCTCAACAATGCATCATTCTCATCCATGCCCTCATCGCCTCAAGACTGGAGTACAGCATTCTCTATGGTCTTGAAAAATATTACTGTCTTTATTATTATTATTATTATTATTATTATTATTACAGGTCTCTCTGCACCCGAACCAGCAAGTTCAGAGGAAGCTTCTTTTCTGTGGCTGTCACCCGACTGGACTGTAGCTCTGTATCCCGTGGTGTATACTACGAATCTCGATTAGTCGGTTAGCGAGGTATGTTGCGCTCAAAGCCAGGGTATGCTGTGACACGAAAGTGGATCTGTTTTAGTGTCGCTGTATCACCATGGTATCTTATGCTGTCAACCAAACCTGGTCGGGAGGAGGTTATGTGCTAAGTTATAGCTCAAATCGTGTAATCTACCGCCCACTGACCAATCAATTGTCTTAGAAACGAAGTTATCTCACGTGTAGGATTCTGTCATATATCGTACAGGTGGAGCTCCACCTCTACTAACATTTTGGATCTCGGATGCACTTTAATAGTGCTGTGCGTGCAAATATCCTACTATGGACGTGCATACCATACAACAACTGATGACAGTTGATTTATTTGATGTTATAGGTTAGACACAAAAAATTACCGCAGTGTAGATTAAGCTATCGCTCATGAATGCGGAAGTAATTGTTTTTAAATAGAGGCGGTCTTGTGCGTCTCCACGTTTCACGATTGGCCAACGTCATCCCAACACCGAGAACGCACACAGATCTGAGCTGGAAGCCTAGTTTGACAAATATATCACATAACTGCTATCGTAGTATCACTTAACATATACCCCTGAGTCAAGGCTTTGTCAAGCCTCGATATGTAGACATAACCTAGATATGTCTAACGTGCTTCGTAGTATACCCCACCGGTGACAACCAATCAACTAAGCCCCCAAATACCCTATCCCACCCATAGTGTTATTTATTTACAAATGCACATACTGTAATTACAATTATACATAACCATATTCTACTGCTCTTCATGCTCTTATAATGTTACTGTTTCTGTGCTACAATGGTACTGTTACCACACTGCACATATCTGTCTATATGGTTCATACTGAATATCCATATTTATTCTGTTTTTCTCATATGTTCTGTTAATACACTGCCCATATTTATATCTAATGTATATTACTCTAAACCACCTGCTGTAAACCAACTGCATATTACTGTCTACACAACACTATACAGTATTTCTTGTCCTGCCTATGCACCATCTGTCTATACTTTGTATATCACATTGCACTTTTGCTTTGTACAGGGTTCCCACGGGTAATAGAAGTCTATTCCAGACATGGAAAGTCAGGGAATTTTTATCATTTTGGGGGCAAAGTCATGGAATATCAGGGGATTTTGTCGTAGTAGTTTATGATGTACTAGCCAAAATGCATAACATATTTCCACATAGTATTGGTGTATATCTGGTTATTAGCTTTACAGCTTGCTTGAGTAGCCCAACTGTGTTAATTCAATGCCTATTTATTCATCTCCCGCTCTAAAAAAAGTAAAAGACTCTTGATGCGGGTGCTCTGAAATCATTGGTCGGTATATTGTAAGTCATGGAAATTCAGGTGTTTTGTCAGGGAAAAGTCATAGAATTTTACATTTGACTTAGAGTCTGTTTGTACTTTTACTCTGCACAATGACAATAAAAGTGAATCTGATCAAATGTAAATTATTATTTAGTGCCTGTAGTGCTGCTTTGTATTAGCATATACCTTTGCTGTTTGTTTTATGTGTATTGGACAACCCCCTGTTTAAAGCAATCACAAACTTACATATTTTGATTGATCTTGATACACAGATGTGTGTTGTGCTGAAATAAACCCAATTTCACTTATCTTAGGTGCTGTGGGACTTTTGATGCACACGAAATCTTAAGAAATGGCCGTTCAGAGAGCATTGTTTTGACAGATGTTGACCAACAAAAGTTCTTAAATCATACACAAACCATTAAAACATCCATATTTTTATTGAATATGATACACAGAGGTGTGTTGTGCTGAAATAAACCCAATTTCACTTATCTTAGGTGCTGTGGTACTTTTGATGCACAAGAAATCTTAAGAAATGGCCGTTCAGAGAGCATTGTTTTGACAGATGTTGATCAACAAAAGTTCTTAAATCATACACAAACCATTAAAACATCCATATTTTGATTGAATATGATACACAGAGGTGTGTTGTGCTGAAATAAACCCAATTTCACTTATCTTAGGTGCGGTGGGAATTTTGATGCACAAGAAATCTTCAGAAATGGCCGTTCAGAGAGCATTTTTTGACAGATGTTGACCAACAAAAGTTCTTAAATCATACACAAACCATTAAAACATCCATATTTTGATTGAATATGATACACAGAGGTGTGCTGTGCTGAAATAAACCCAATTTCACTAATCTAAGGTGCTGTGGGAATTTTGATGCACAAGAAATCTTCAGAAATGGCCGTTCAGAGAGCATTTTTTGACAGATGTTGACCAACAAAAGTTATTAAATCATAAACAAACCATTAAAACATCCATATTTTGATTGAATATGATACACAGAGGTGTGCTGTGCTGAAATAAACCCAATTTCACTGATCTTACCTGCCATGGCAAGTTTGATGCACCGGACATACTCAGAAACTACAATTGAGACACCCATATGGCCAGACCGGCCTAGGTAAGTGTCACACCCATTATTTCATGAAATGTCAACATGTGGCACATATTTTGATACAGGGAATGATAACAAACGTGTTTGTCAAATTTGAGACCTCTAGCTGCTTGTATGTTGTCAGGAGGCGGAGCCAAAGATTAGAAAATGTAGATTTCTAGGGGGCGCTATAGAGTCTATGAATGTGTGAGGTGTGATTTTACGTATCTCATATATTTTATGTCATAGATAGATGTCACATGCCAAATTTAGTCTGTTTATGAGGTATGCAAGTTAGAAATGCTAACCCTAGGTTTAGATGGCCATATTTTGCATAGGTCAGACAGGCCTTGATAGGATTACACCAGTTAATTCAAGATAGTACCAACATGTGGCACATATTTTGATACAGGTAATGATAACAAACTTGTTTGTCAAATTTGAGACCTCCAGCTGCTTGTATGTTGTCAGGAGGCGGAGCCAAAGATTGGAAAATGTAGATTTCTAGGGGGCGCTATAGAGTCTATGAATGTGTGAGGTGTGATTTTACGTATCTCATATATTTTATGTCATAGATAGATGTCACATGCTAAATTTAGTCTGTTTATGAGGTATGCAAGTTAGAAATGCTAACCCTAGGTTTAGATGGCCATAATTTGCATAGGTCAGACAGGCCTTGATAGGATTACACTAGTTAATTCAAGATAGTACCAACATGTGGCACATATTTTGATACACGGGATGATAACAAACTAGTTTGTCAAATTTGGGACATCTAATGACTTGTGTGTTGCCAGGAGGCGGAGCCAAATATAGGAAATATTGGATTTCTAGGGGGTGCTATAGAGTCTGTGAATATGTGAGATGCGATTTAACTACATACTCAAATATAGCTGCTTGTGTGTTGCCAGGAGGCGGAGCCAAAGATTGAAAAAAAAAAAAAAAAGGATTTGTAGGGGGTGCTACAGAGTCTGTGAATATGTGAGGGTTGAGTCCATTTCACTATATTTTGTGTCATCCAAGGATGTTACATGTCAAATTTAATCAGTCATATTCTTGTTAGAAATGTGAAACCAATGTGTACATGTCCATGAATTGCAAAGGTCAGACAGGTCAGATAAGCTTACACCAGTAATTTTCAACTAACAACATGTGGCACAAATTGATATAAAGGGCATAGAAATTGGCAACTGGTTTGCCGTATTTGAGACCTGTAGCTGAGTTTGTATTGCTGTAGCTTCCTGGATGTGTGAGGTCATTTCACTTTGAGGTTTCTGAATGTGTGAAGTAATTTCAATCCGATCCCATATTTACTAACCCTAGGTTATTAGGTCATAGGTCAGACAGGCCTTTGTAGGGTCACACCAATTACTTCACAACATTAGCACATATAATGCATGTGATGAAAACAGACTTATCTGAGGTTAATTTAAGCCTTGACCTTGCTGATGAAAACCAGAGTGCAGTCAATCAGTGGTCCAAACATATAGAACCAGTACAAGTGAAAGACAATTCAAGTAATTATTTACATGGAGAGTCCTTTACTATCAAAGATGCTTTAATGTACATTGATACATGAAGGGGATATTGAAGTACTCAAGTCCCAAAGAAGGATGACAATACAATAGTATTATAGTCAATTAACATAACTCAATAAAGAATATGGTTACAATTTCAAGCATGATTTAAAGAAATTGACTTTCAAAAACTAAAAAATTAGCGTTTTTAAAGTGATTATGGATTTTTATAGTCTAAGAGCAAAAATAGCAGTATTGCTTAAGCCTATATGATGCACCAAAGTAAGTAGGAATGTTGGACATGTCTTAATTCATATTAATTGACATCTACAGACTATAGGCTTTAAGAAAATATATGGTTTAGATGGTCAATTCAGCTGTCCCTTAATAGTGTAGGCCAAAATGTATTAGCTGAACAAAATTCTTCTAAGTTACCCTAGCAACAACCTAGCAACCAACATAAGAACCATAGCAACAACCTAGCAACCATATTAATTACCCTACCAACAACCTCACAACTACCACCACAATGTCAACCGAGCAACCACCATTGCAACCAACATGATTAACCTTGCAACCAGCATAGCAACCACTTTATTTGGAATAGCAACCACCATATCTACCCTAGCAACACCCTAGCAACCTTCTTGGTTACCCTATCAACAACCTAGCAACCACCTGTACAATGCCAACCTAGCAACCACTTTGATAGTCAACCAACATGACTAGCCTCGCAACCATCTCAATTACCCTAGCAACCAGCATAGCAACCACTTAATTTAGTATAGCCACCACCATATCTACTCTAGCAACACCCTAGCAACCTTCTCAGTTACTCTATCACCAACCTAGCAACCAACATGATTACCCTATAAACCTGCATAGCAACCACTATATATCCTGTAGCAACACCATAGCAACCTTCTCAGTTACCCTAGCAATAGCTTAGCAACCACTACCATAGAAACCCCTATGTTTCACAAAATACCTGTAGAAAGCCTCCAGGGTTTCCCGCAGAAAATTGGTTAGTCAAAGTGGTATGGTGGGGTGGGGTGTTCTTGTTTGTACGATACAATAAAGACTCCACCATACAAACTATACCACACTATACATTTTTTTACAAATAAGAACAGTAAATTAATGTGTGCAACTTTAACAAACAATATACAAACTATACAACAATGAAGTGGAAAAGAATGCAAAAGAATGTGGAGAATGTGGACATGTGAAGAAGATGTGCAAACGTAATCACAGTCACTGCTTATGGCAGAGCTGACAGCATCGCTACAGCCATCCTCCTTGGTTTAAAAAAACACAATTCAAGGGCCCTTTGATAATTGCACTCTTTAACAAGTGCGGACCATTTATGCTTTCATGCAGGCTATCAGACTGTTGCCCTGCAGCCTGTTCTGCAAGTCTATCTTGATCTATACATGGAGAGTAAATGAAGTTTTGATTATTTTAGACTTTTGTGTAAGATGTGTAAGATTTACACAAACGATGATAAACAATACGATGACACCACCCGCTGCAGACCATAGGATGTGAGAATGCACTCCACAACACAGCTGTAAATGGAAGCAAGGACTGAGGTGTCAAGGCCATCATGCTTCAGCCCCTTCAGGAAGTGGACAAACAAGGCCTTGCAATGCATACATCAGGATATCAGGAGCGAGGATCTGTGAAAACATAAGTAGAAGAGAGAAATTTAAGATATGTTTAGAACATTTTGAGCTCCAACACAAAGGCAAAGCAGTTTCAGCCATGCAAACCATATATTTTCTTAAAGCCTGTCACTTGTACATGTGACTTAACATACACTAGCACATGGCCCACCTTCCTGCAAACTTTGGAGGATATAAATGTATACATGGCACTATTTTGTATATTGTCAAAGTCAGTAGAAAGGTGGGACATGTCCTAATGTATATTAATTGACATCTAGAGGCTATAGGCTTTCAGAAAATATATGGTTTAGGTCAGTGTTTTTCAACCACTGTGCCGGGGCACACTAGTGTGACTGAGGTGTCAAGGCCAGCATGCTTCAGCCTCTTCAGGAAGTAGACAAATGAGTAGCCAAACAAGGACAAACAAGGCCTTGCTTACATGCTGGCTGTCTTGTAGTTTGGCACCACTCTCCTTTCTGTGAGTGTTCTGTTGGAGTCATATAATGAAGTGCAACCCATACATCAGGATATCAGGAGCAAGGATCTGTGAAAACATAAGTAGAGGGGAGAAAAAAAAGACATAAAGATATGTCGAGAAAACATTGCAGGACCATCCCTAAACAACACATCAGGACACCTTTCTTTCCTTTTTCATTTGATCACTACTGCAATTCATAGACATATGTTGTATACAGGTGGGACAAAGGTAAAACCGATGTGGGTATTTATGCTATTATAGAATAGGCTACTAAAATATAACTCCACAACTTCAAGTGTCAATTTGTATTAGTAGTTCTTATGCAGGAAAATCAGTATAGGCTACTTTGAACATTAAAATCTGCATGCACTACGTAGTACACACATGCATACAATGCATTATTTTGGAGATAGAAATGTTGTACTGCTTTGTTTTTCAGAAAAACAGTAGTAGCCTATAACAGAATTTTTTGTCACATGAATTACCCAGACCCAAAGAAACAAATAGCTTATTACGTGAAACTGACCTGCTTATAATTTAATGTCAAACAACATCTCAACTAATTGAAAATCAGGATTGTATCACCATCACACTCATTCCGATAATTTAACCATAACGTGTCGTGAACAACGATTTATTTGGCTAATTATCATGTATTTGTCCACATCTTTTACCATTATAAGACATTGAATTGAACTAAGATATTGCTAATTTCAATTACCCAGACCCAAAGAAACAAATAGCTTATTACATGAAACTGACCTCATTATAATTTAATGTCAAACACCATGTCAACTAATTGAAAAGCAGGATTGTATCACCATCGCATTCATTTAGATAATTTAACCATAACGTGTCGTGAACAATGATTTATTTAATTGTCAATCATGATTTAACAATGATGTGTCACATGACAGCAACCAGCCTATCACACTGGGGCTCTTATACGGGGCTCTTCGGTGTTTTTAAAGCGTTTACATAACTCATAAAATCTGCAGATGACACAGCAATAGTGGGGTTAATACAGAATAGTGAGGAGACCAACTACAGGGCCTGGGTGGATCAATTTGCGAAATGGTGTAGGTCCAGCTGTCTTCTTCTAAATATACAGAAAACAAAGCAAATAATAATAGACTACAGTACAGAACTGGGAGCCAGTCCCCCCAGTGTATGGTTAAAAATGGTGAGGATGTTGTGATTGTAGTCGAGTACAAGTACTTAGGCACAATCAGAGGCGCACCTTGTCAACAGGCAAGGCAGGCAACTGTTTGGAGCCCCAAGCCACTAAGGGGCCCCCGACCTGGTCTCAGCGCGTTTGCCGGTGGGTCGAGCGAGAATTTCGTCCATAGAGATTGAATGATATATTTATTTTGCGTGCTCCTGTCCTGTTGTACAAACAGTAGGCTACATCTGTACATATGTAGGCCCTATGCTATGGCCTTATAAACAGCGGATCTGAGTTCAAAAGAGTTAAAAGAATCCGCACATATTTAGGCTACTGTGGTAGCCTAAACGTCAATCGAGGGTGCAGTGATGACGGATCAACATCGGAGTTTGGCATTTAGCCTACTCAATGAAGTTAGGCTAATGTTAATTGACAGAAAGATTGAACATGGTTTGCTACATCTATACGCCAGTAAACTTCAGCTAGCTAGTTACAGTAACAGTTACAACTAGTTAAGCAAGGAGACGGTTAACGTTATGTTTGTAATAGGGCTGTCAGCCATAACATGTTAATCACGATGCAGTAAGGACCAAGCATACGCGTTAATTTTTTAGAACCCGATTGACGCAAAGTGCTCCAAAAACACAACATTTCTTCTTTGTTACATTGCTCCGGAACTGTTCATCGCAGCGAGATGAAACCTTTAAGAGCAGAAGTGGGGCTTTCCAACGAGACTACACACTTGCCTGTACGATCAAGTATGGGTATGGGGGGAAAAAATCATGAAATTAAATCAAATTGCATCATATTTACAGTCTACAGTTCTTTTTACCTGCGCACCCATTACTCTCGTTTGAATTACTCGCGAACCCGTGATCGCATAGATATGGCAAGCATATCAGATGAAAGAAGAGACACAGGGCTATCCATTGGTACCATGTATATCCTTCTGGGTTATACAACAGACGAAGTGATAGCAAAATAATAACTTCATATCGCTGGACTTACCCCACGTTTTTGTCTGTTTTTATGACAAAGCATGTTTATGATGCAACTTTATCGTGTGTTTCTCTATGGCATGTTCATAATCCGGTTTTGAGATCCTAGCAAATTCCTGCGTGGCATCCAATTCAAGGCTCACATTGCATCCCAATTTGTTCAACAAAGAAACCCCGTTTTTGCCTCTACTTTGTTCATGGCAATGCAGTTAAAAAAGTTGTTGTAGAGAACCATTATGAGTGCATACAACATAGGCACACAGGCTAACACGCAAACTAGGGTCAAGTCAGGTCAGATCAGTTCGTGTCACAGATATAGAGCGCAGAGAGGTCATTTTTCATCACTAAATTAAAAAAAATGCCATTTATTTCTGTAAGGCGCACACCACATATGTCTGTAAATTGCTCAGCCCCAGAGAATCCCTCCACCATGGCAATGATTTTGCCAGATTCAGGACAGTCTGATCTACACACGCATACTGTAAGGCAAGTCGAGCTGCCAGCTTGCAGTACATGTCAAAATATAAGAATTTTTATAATACGCTTTTGTATTTTTATTATTTAACATAATAACCTAATGGTGATATAACATAATGGTGATAACACTTGTCGGTAGGGCCCTCTTGGAATTTTTGCTTGGGGCCCCCACAGACTCTAGAATCGCCTCTGGGCACAATAATAGATAATAAGGACATTATAATGGGACAGTAATACCAACACCATCTATAAAAAGGGGCTGCAGAGGCTGCATTTTATGTGCAAACTAAGACAATTTAGAGTGGATAGAGATATATTACCTTTCTATCATTCATTTGTGAAGAGCATGCTACTTTTTTGTTGTGTTACCTGGTATTTCTCTTTGTCAGTGACCAAAAAAACCCCCAAACTGAGCAAGATAGTTAACATGGCCAGCAAGGTTGAGGGGCAAAAACCAGACAGTATTGCTACGACCTGTGAAAGAAGGGTGTTGAAGAAAGGTCATGCAAATAATAGAGATATGTCACATCCCATACACCAGGCATATGAGGTGTTGCCATCAGGGAGGTTCAGGCTACCTTCTTTCCAAACAAATTGAGCCAGTAAGTAATTCATTCCAACTAGCATTACATTGATGAACAAGACGTTACCTGCAGGACCATGCACTTTCTTTCCAGCTGGACTATCACAGTATGCACAACTGCACTTTATCATTCTATAAATGTGTAGTGGGGTCTGTGCCTTCTGCCCTGATGTTGTGTATGTGTGGGAGTGTGGTAGGGTGGGGGCGGTTGGGGTGAGGGAAATTCTGGTCTATATTCCGTCTTGTATTCAGTCTTGTCTAACTGTCTACTGTATGGCGCAGAACAATTTTCCGAAAGGACAAATAATAAATCAATCTATCTATCTATCTATCTATCTATCTATCTATCTATCTATTATTTTAGAAGATTTTGGTTTGAACACCTTTCTACGAAAATCAATCTTGGGATAAAGTAATTATACACTACTCACCCTGGGGCTCATATAGGGTTTTCCCTCTAGACCCTGCAAGTGGCAATAAAGACAATTTAGACCACCATGGCGTAAAGTATGCATGCTTAAAATGCAACAAGTACAAAAAATCATATACAGACACAAACACAATCATACACAATCATATTTTTATGTCTGTTGGACAATTCAATCATCCACACTCATCCCTCTCCTCCCAAGGGACATATGCATATTTTTACATTCAACGTAGTTTTCAACAACAACAATAACAAACAGCAATAAAGCTTTTCTACATATGGGTGTAGAATTTTTGATAACATATGGCTCCTTTTATCCTAAAGAATGTCAAATACATACCGACTGGCTCATCAAAACAGGAAAGGCTATCCAGACCAAGTCCATGTAGATCCTTCACAGTTGAAAATGAAGAGGCCTTATCTGAAAAAGATCAATAGAAACCTTACTCTAAATCCCCATCCAAGAACAATTACTATGTGTTCTCCTTTTCTTCAGTAGCAAATACACTGCCCGTGAATCAGAAATATATTGGTGTCCCAATATAATGTTTACTCATAACAGCTGGCAATAGTGATTGCATGCAGATAAGTAACCGTGCAGCAAGATTGTGTCAGCTTAATGTTACAGTTTGTGTTAGGAAACAGTAGGTGAGTGGCGTGGGTCAGCATAGGAGACGGTAGACGAGTGGTGCTGGACAGTAGGCAAGAGGCAAAAGATAGTAGGCAAGTGGCGCAGGGCAGTAAAGGAGACAGTAGGAGAGTGGCATGGAATAATAGGAAACAGACACGTCACCAACAACAGTGCGAGTGGCCTACTGTAATTACTGGTATTATTATCATTATTATGTATTATTATCAATTTGTTTTGTTATAGGCTAGACACACATTCCATATTCACTGTATAGGCTATTTCTGTCACTGTACACATGTCATCTGGAAAACTTGCCTATTTATCTAACTGTTGTACATAATTAATCTTGATCGTCTACATAACTGCTTCTTTGCACTTCTGGTTGGATGTCAACTGCATTTCATTGGCTCTGTACCTGTAGCCTACTCTTTTAAATTACAATAAAGTTGAATCTAATCTAAATCTAGCCTAATCTAATCTCTAATATTATGGGCTACACACATTGCAATTCTCTATTGAATTAAACCCCTCTCTTAATCAGGTTAAAGAAATACAAAATTCTATTATAATATAAGTGAATATCTAACATCTGAGAACTGCTGTATCAGAATACAATTGTTTTATAGCTGATATGTGGCCTAAAACAATGCGCGTTTTCGCAACGAAATCTATTCACGTTCATCATGATTATCGATTATACATGCCTGGCTGATAGGCTACCTCCCAGCTGTTAGCTGTAGCTAGGGTTGCCAACCGTTCCGTAAAATACGGAATCGTCCCGTATTTGCAAGGAAAAATATGTGTTCCGTATTGAACTGATACGGAACGCATTTTGTTCCGTATTATTGAGAATCAACTCGTGCAAATCCATGACAGATCAGTATTATAATTTAAACTATGAACGAAAAATACACGATTTGTATGAAATACCTCTCAGTTTGTCTGTCATCACTATCCCAACAGAGAATGCACTTTTCATTTGAGCCACTGCGAGTCACGTATATTACGCTGATAGCGTAGCGTGAGATGACATGTCTTGTCATGAATTTTACAGTGCATCTGTGCAAGATAAACAAATAGGCTAGCCTACTTGCTGCAGAGACAGAAAAAAGCCAGAAATAAAATAAGGCTTCACCAAATTCAGAGCTTTTGGAGCAGCTTGCTATGTTCAATATATTTTTTTCTATGACAGCATATCCACCAGCAGTTTTCAGAGTTATTTGGTTTGAGTATAATAGGCTACAAACAGTTATTTCTTTATCAAGTGTTTTTGCATCGAAATGATTCTTGTTTTGCACCAGATAGAAAATGAGTAGGCTAGTGGCTATAGAATGTAGTACATTATGTGCGCATTTTAGTAAATAATAGCTCACAATTTTGTAAAATGATGCACTATTTAGTACAATAATACATACATAATTTCAACCCCCCCCCACTAACTGAAGTGGATGCCGGTGTACTGAAGTGTATTATCGAAACCCCCCCCCCCCCCCACTAACCCCGTTCCTTATTTTCATATCAGAAAGTTGGCAACCCTAGCTGTAGCCCACACTAACAATATTAGGCTACAATGTTAATTTACACAGACAACAGCTGTTTTACAGATTAATGTAACATTACATCATGCACGTTAGCTAAATTATAAGTTGTGCAAGCCTGAATTCACAGTATTGCCCATGCATAGGCTACTATTTCATGTTAAATCAACTTTAAAATGTTTTGCTCAATTGCTAGCAAAATGATAATGCTAGCGGCAGTAGCAAGGCTCACCTCATTTCCCATTTGGATTCTTCTTTTTTCTCCGTCCCTGCTCGGTTCTTGTTTCTGGATTCTGGGGTTCAGCCTTTTAAAACGGCTAGCTAGAAGGTGGCTCCTTCTAACCCACAACTCAAAGCAGGCTTAAGAGTATGAAACTGCACGTCAAAAGCATCAAATAACATTCTCGCCATTTTGGGTCGGGCTTTTTTGACAGATGACGTGGTTCTGTTGGCTCATTGAATGCGAAATACAACGTGATAGTAACACGATAATTACGTCCTGCTCAACACGTTTTTTAACAAGGAAACGTGTTACACAACACGTCCCAATAGATTAATTAACGTGACAGTGACACGTTCAGACGTGAGACTGGGTTGCTCAAATTAGGTAAGAAGGGTGGTTTACCAACTTTTCCTCAAATTTGCCGTCAGAAGTTCTCTTCTGTGAAGCTGCTCTCCCTCTATTATAAACATTGGACAATAACCTCCACCATCATCAAACATTTTACATTACATTACATTTGGCTGACGCTTTTTTAGCCAAAGCGACTAACAACATGGTAAACAGTTTAAGTTTTAGAGCAATTCTCAACAATTTTAGGACAATTTAAAAACATTAGAGTACAGTAAGAATAAGTGCATCAGTGAGTGCTGTTTTTAACGGTTACTTGTCAGTTTAAGACGGCTGGTGAGTGCTAGGATCAGTAAGACTTGTTGTAAGTGTTGCTATGAGAGGAGATGTTCTCTAAAGAGCTGGGTCTTCAGGAGTTTTTTGAAAATGGAGAAGGATGTCCCTGCCCTTGTAGGAACTGGCAGTGTGTTCCACCAACGAGGAACAACAGATGAGAAAAGTTTGGATTGGCTTGAGCGTACCGGTGGTAGAGCTAGACGTCGTTCGTCTGAGGAGCGCAGCGGTCTGGAGGTAGCGTATGTCTGTATGAGGGCATTCAAGTAGGTGGGAGCAGAACCGGAGACTACTTTGTAGGCAAGCGTTAGAGCCTTGAATTTGATGCGGGCCGCCATAGGTAGCCAGTGTAGCTGGATGAGCAACGGGGTAACATGTGCCCTTTTGGGTTGGTTGTAGACCAGGCGCGCCGCCGCGTTCTGGATCATCTGAAGTGGTTTCACTGCGCAGGCTGGGAGACCTGTCAGGAGGGCATTGCAGTAGTCGAGTCGTGAGATGACTATTGCCTGAACCAGAAGTTGGGTAGCATCTTGAGTCAAGTAAGTCCTGATTTTCCGTATGTTGTAGAGTGCGAAACGGCATGACCGGGCGACTGAGGCAACATGATCTGAGAAGTTTAGTTGGTTGTCGAGAACAACTCCTAGATTTCTTGCAGTCCTGGTAGGTGAAACAGACAGGGAGTCAAATTTGATGTTGATGTCGTGGTGTATGGTAGGTTTAGCTGGGAGGACCAGCAGTTCAGTCTTTGAGAGGTTCAGCTGGAGGTGGTGTGCATTCATCCATGTAGCTATGTCTGAGAGGCAATCCGAGATCCGTGCTGAAACCAAGGGGTCAGGTGGAAAGGACAGATAGAGCTGTGTGTCGTCTAGCAGTGGTATGAGAAGCCATGCGAACGGATAATCTGTCCCAAGAAGTGTAGATAGCAAAGAGAAGGGGGCCCAGCACTGAGCCCTGGGGGACCCCTGTGGTGAGATGGTGAGGTGCAGATAGCTGACCAAGCCATGATATGTTAAACGAGCGTCCTGTGAGGTAGGATTCAAACCAGGAGAGAGCAGAACCAGAGATTCCCATGTTAGCGAGTATAGAGAGAAGGATGCGGTGATTAACCGTGTCAAAGGCAGCCGATAAGTCAAGCAGGATGAGTACTGATGACCGAGCGGTCGCCCTGGCTTCTTTTAAGGCTTCTGTTACAGACAGCAGAGCCGTTTCGGTAGAGTGGCCGCTTTTGAACCCAGACTGATTTGGATCCAGAAGGTTGTTCTGTGAAAGGAAGTCAGAGACCTGTTTGGAGACTTGTTCAATGCCTTTGGATAGGAAAGGCAGGAGTGAGACAGGGCGGTAGTTCTCGACTTGAGCAGGGTTGAGAGAAGCTTTCTTAAGTAACGGTGTTACCCGGGCCATTTTGAAGGCTGTTGGAAATGTGCCGGAGGTTAGCGAGGCATTGATCACATGTGTGATAGCTGGAGCGATGGTCGGGCTGATGGACTGAAGTAGGCTCATAGGTATAGGGTCCAGCGAGCATGTGGTAGGACGGCTGCATTGTCAGGAGTCTAGATACTTCACTCTCGGAGAGAGGCGTGAATGCTGAGAACATGTTCTGAATGCCTTTTCTAAAAATCTGATACCGCATGACGCAGTCCACCTTACCATGATCACAGAATTCATAGTTTACCCACCTCTGATTTTACCACTACATTCCTGGTCTTGAAATATTCACAGGAATCCATAGGAATTAAATATTCATGTTATTTTATCCAATATTAGTTGTACAGATGTATAGTCCATCTTATATACCAATGAAGCCAGAAAATGCAAAAATAAAGACTTTGGTGTAATTATTCCATTTTGTGTAGTCATTCTATATCAGAACCTGGTATAGGCTACAATCCAAATAGTCTACAAGAAACCTCAGAAATGCATACTTTTATTGTCAGTATGCATTTTGGGTAACCAAAAGTCCTATGGGGAGTTTCCATAGGGCATTGCAAAACGCATGCGCATACCTTGGCAAATAATGATCTAAAGTACTTATTTTTCATTCTACATTGATCTACTTTTGCACACAGCTTCGCAAGACCTGGTGCTAGGGCTCAGTTGTGTTTCTAAAATCATATCAAGTGACCTAGAGGGCTGAAATGTGGTCAATTCAGAGATGCTTGTTATCCGGCAGAAAGAAAAAACAATATTCTAGGCTCTGTAACTCTGTGCCAGCGCTTCCTAAGAAACTACAGGATCTTAGCTTTCTAAAGATGTCCAGCATTTGATGGCCAAAAGAACACCCTCTGAAGTAGGCAGTGCAATGTTGGGGGGGGGAATGGCCCAACAGGTTATGGGAAGATTTAAAAAGAGAGACTGGCACTCTTGCACTCTGGTAACATTTGTGTGGTCCAGGTACCGTTGCATAAAAAAATGTTGTCATTCACAAGACTACTTTTACTTTTATACTTTAAGTAAATTTCCAAGCCTGTACTTTGTTACTTTTACTTGAGTAAAGAACTTAAATCAGTACTTCTACTTTTACCAGAGTATTTTTTAACACAAGTATTTGTACTTCTACTTGAGTACGGTAAGTGAGTACTTTTGCCATCTCTGATCATGTATCACAACTGTAAAAGCCATTCTATCTGTTGCCAGATGGTGGCGCTATGCCAAATATGCATTGTGGGCATGTGAATATCATCATGAGGTTTGAGCCATGTCAAACAATGCATGGCAAATGTAGCCAATGTATCACTTATTTCCTGTTTATGTGGTGAGGTATGCAAATTTATCATATCGCTATTTCAGCACATTACAACAGATCAAAAAAGCTTCTCAATTTAGAATCACCAACATCTCAACATCATGTATACCAACTTTGACATGGATCAGATTAATCGTCTAGGAGAAGTGCGTCAAAATTTATCAGGTGTCACAATGCACAAAATCCTAAATATCTCACTTCCTGTTGGGTGTAGCTAATGCAATATATAAAAGTTGTTTGCCTTTGCCCGCGAGTGAATTATAGCCTATGACACTTTTTGGGCATGTCAAATTTCTTGAGTTTTCACCCATGAGAACCACCTCAAATAAGGCAAAGTACGGCAGAACGGAGACAAAATATAATGACTCTTCTAAAAACAATAGGGCCTTGCGCCTCTGGTGCATTAACTAGTGGCAACCGGGTGATAAGCTCCACTACATGTCGGGGAGTTTCCTTGCCTCCACTTTGACCATTAAACACTTGCCTGTGCCAAGGCTATTTATGTAGGCCTATTGGTGTTGTGTTGTGGCTATGTTGTAAGAATGTGAAATTGATATAAAAAGGCTTTTGCGCAATAGGATCTATTTTTTGCGAAAAAGAGCAGAGATAAACAACAATGCTTTTACTGTAGTGGAGCTTATACGAGATGGAAACAAAAGGGAAAAGGCGTTTAAGATGTCAATTTAAATTGTAGCCTAATGCACTCTGGCGTGTTTTAAATCCAAAATAAGGAGGAATATGAGGAGGCTGCTATTAACTGTAAAAAATGCCCAATCGAAACATGAGGGGAAACACATGCTGATGTCGGGAGACGTTAGATCAGAAGCAGCAATGTGCATCTGTAATCCTGTCTGCAGTTGTTCCTTCAAGATCAACAGAGTAACGCAAGTAACAAACTCATTTAAATTTCAGTAATTGTAATTGCGGTACTTGATTTACAAAAATACTTCGTTATATGCTCGTTACCACTAAAAGTAGTGGAATTACAGTAACACGTTACCTTGCAACGCGTTACTCCCAACACTGCTTAGAAATCATGTTAAGCCTAGATGCGCACTAAATGCGAATGTGCGATTTGATGCAGGCAAAAAGTATTGACTGAAAATGGTAAATGGCATTATAGCAATATTACAAATGTGGCGACGGAATAGGCTAGAACTTGTGTAGGCCTCAGAGTTAGTGAGCGAAGGGCAAGCGAACGTGCGAGGAGCAGAGCAGATGGAATTTTGTTGGAGCGTGGAACGCTTTTTAATTTAGAGGTCGGAGCGTCCTCTCTGTTCCGCTCCAATTTGCTCCGATACCGCTCACACCACAAGTCTGAAGCATGTCCAAATCCACTCAGAATTCATGTCTTCCTAATAAAACCGAGACCGTTAAATTTCAAAGATTGGCCATTGTAAGTGCTAAATATTTTAGAAAGGAAACTGTTAAGTCATACAAGTGTACTATTCCTACAAAACAACTAGATACTAACAATGTAGAGCAAGAACAACCATGTGGTGACACGGTTTCAGTGAGTAAAGATTCATTTTGGAATCTAAGGAGACACATTTCGTGAAAAACATGAGTGTGTGCTATGGAGAGCAAAGAAAAAATGTGAGCAATTTGAATATGCTTCATATCAAGTAGAAGGCCAAAGTAAAACTGGGATGCTAAGCCTGTATTCTTTAGGCAATTAATTCCACTGACCCCTTTAGTTTTAGGCTTATGTGTATTGATGTTGTGTTGCAATTATCGGTGTTGCATATTTTAAAATAAATGTTCTATGAGTGAAATATATTGCCGTTGCTCTTAGTTCTTTGGGATTTAAGTTTTCTGTTTAAGGTGACAATTCGGCTTGTAGATTATTTCTCCCTCACGAGCGTGAAGCGATTTCACTGGAGCGGGAGGATTTTTAAGTTATTTGCACAGTATGTTTACATCGGAATTGACGTCCACGGTTTTATGGATTTATTTGTCTGCAACAGAACATACAACTTCTCTCTGGAACACCCTATTTAGCTGAAGAGTAACAACAGGTTGAGCACCACAACCTTCTGCATAGTGCGCGACATTATCCCCAAACCCTTGGATGCGCATTAGAACTTATTTCAGTAGGTCAGTCACAGCACAGGCTTTTCCCAAATTGATGGTGCTTAAAATGCTATACAACTGTGTTCAGTTGCTGGATGAGGACAAGGTTGTGTGTGTGCAAAAATGAGCAGACAATCCCACTTTGAAAATAGGCTATTTAGCATTCCCCCCCCCCCCTCCCCCCCATAAATGCACAAATAGGCTGACACCAGACATAATATCACTGCATTTCTTACTTCCAGTAACTATATGCATGTGACAATAAACTTCCTTGTATCCTTGTATTGTTTCACATTGCATCCCATTGAACTCATTCCATATAGCCTACAGAAGGATTGCAATAATAATAATAATAATAATAATAACGTATTACTATATTGCAGAATTCAGTGTCAGTGCACTACCATGCATGCTACTACTACTAGAAAGCTAGTAGGCAGTGTACATATCTATCAAACCACCTAGATGGTGAGGGTGGTGCAAAACGAGGTCAGGAGGGCCTTCATGCATTGCAGAATGTTTTGGGGTTGGAAACGTTAGAGAATTGATTTATAGGCCTAAAATAAATAGGTCTAAAAATGCATTTATTTATGATGTAAAACATGTGAAAGAAATGAATGACACTGGTACTACGCACAAATTCATTTAAAGCTTAAACCGCACTTCCATACTCCCACCAATGAATTAGATGGGGTGGGATAGGGGGACAATAATGTCTGTAGATTTTATGACTTCATGTGTCAAAATCTCAATCAAAACTATTCGCTTGTAAGCAGGGATTTTAGTGACCTTTTCAGACATAGTTTTTAGATATACAATTCCATTATTTTCTAGGATATTTTAGTGTGACGGGACCGTTAAGACCCTGAAAAAAAGTTTCAAATCCAATAATTTTACTTACCCTTGATCAATTTTAGCTTCACCTTGGTCAAATGTCGTCACAGCCTTTAGGTCGTAACTTTAAAAGCGCACTGCACATTTTTGGGGGCCAAGCAGCGAAGCTGCGAAGGCACCCATTGTGTTTGTTGGTTTTCTTATTATTATTATTCCTCTGCCATTGAAGTCTATGGCAGCCCATAGAACCGTCTGGTGAAAAGTTGTGAAATTTGGCACACTGATAGGGGACAGTCTCATAATTAATTTCACCAAGTTTCATACCGGCACCTTGAGCGCTCTAGCGCCACCAACAGGCCAAATTTGGACTTGCGTTCACGCACGTAACTTCTGACCTGTTGACCCGATTGTCATAAATCAGGTATCGTTGGAATCCTTGGACGAAGCCGAGTTCAACGCACCCTATGACGTCATTTTCCGCCATGATGGATTTTAGTGAAAGTGAAACTAAAACTTCACAGGTCACAAATTTTGTCTGATCGTCACCAAACTTGACACACATGCTCTTCAGACCAAGCCGCACAAAAGTTATCCCTTTTCGTCTTCGGAACTAAAACCGTTCGCGCGTAACAGCCAATCGAAATTTCCGCCAAACAGGAAGTGAGCTCATATCTCAGCAACCCATTGATCTGTCATAACCAAACTTAGTCCATGGACTCAGGACCCAATCAGGGGGACGCTCAAGAAATCTGGTGACCTTTGACCTCTAGGGGGCGCTGTAATTAAGAAACATGCTTTTTGGCCTGTAGCTGCAGTTGTGCTTAGAATTAAAACGCACTAGTGGTGTCTGGTAATACTGTTGGAGGTCCTTAGGCCGACCCAAGCCAACTTGTGATGTCATCGTAATTGATTCGGCCGCCATATTGAATTTAATCAAAAACACGTACAAGTTTTCGCAGGTCACAAATTTCATCTGTTCTTCACCAAAATTGGTAGAGACCATCTTCAGACCATGCCTGATGAGTGCATTGCTTTCTGGAACAATTGACAGAAGCATTGACCTGTACCAGCCAATTGAAATTTGCGGCGAAGCCGCCAAACAGGAAGTGATTTCATATCTCAGCAACGCTTTCATGTATCAAAACCAAATTTAGTACATGTACCTCAGACCCCATCGGGAGGACGCTCAAGAAATTTGGTGACATTTGACCTCTAGGGGGCACCGTAATTGACAAAAATGCATTTTGGCCAGTAGTTGCTGATGCGCATTATTTTGCAATGGAAGTCAATGGCAGCCCATAGAACCGTCTGGTAAAAAGTTATACAATTTTGCACACTAATTGGGGACAGTCCAATAATTCATTTCACCAAGTTTCATGCCGGCACCTCAAGCGCTCTAGCGCCACCAACAGGCCAAAGTTGGACTTGTGTTTACGGACGTAACTTTTGACCTGTTGACCCGAATGGCAAAATGAGGTAGCATTGGAATCCTTGGGCCAAGCCGAGTTCACACCCCCACACACCCTATGACGTCAATTTTTGACCTCTGTGTTTAAATCACAGCAAGTGTGATCATATCTCAGTCAATCTTTTATTTTTGTGAAACTGATGACAGCAAGTTCCATCTAGTTCATTCTAATGTGTGCGTGCAAGGGTGGGACGGGGTGGGATGGGCAGGGGCGGTTGCGGCGGTGGGCTGGCTGGGGGAGGGGGCGGCGACACTCAGCCCTGGTTCAGCCCCACAAAATCAGTTATGTTTTGATGTGAAACTTGACCTTGTAACTCAGCCAATCTTGGGTTGTATGGCATGGAACTTGCTGTGACTGCTTAAGGCTATATGTCTGATGCAACGGCATTGATTTACATGGTTAATCTGGCCTGCTGATCTCACTGCTTGGCCCCCTCATTGCTGCTTGCAGCTATATTTTATGTAGCGTTTTATGTAAACGTGACAAAAACTTTACAGTTGTTAATTCCCATTTATTTCAAGAATTTATGTTTAATTTCATGTTTTTAATATATTGATGTGAACGATAACAATTTACATTTGTATTTTTTTTTTTTTTTTTTTAACATCAGTCTTTATCACAACAAAACTGTGAAAGACGTACCTCAGGTTTGGTTGAGGGCAGCTCATTTATCAGAATTTGTAATTTTCAAGTGTTTTTAATAAAGAAAAAAACCATCTGAGAGCCTAATGAATTACATATACTTTTACAGAATCACTGGCAGAAATCAATGACCTAGTCAGTTAACATTCATTCATTGAATCTATTCCAGGACAGAAAATGTACGTTTCTGGTAGAACGCTACACTAACACATCTAAGAGGCTTCAACACCACATTTCATTTTCAGGTGTAAAATGTGGTGGGGACAAAATTAGGTGTAAAATCCTCAGCTACACCAACACCTCTCCATAGCAGTCAGTCTGTTGCCAAATGTCAATGCAACTCCATGGTGTCGTTTGCATTTCGAAAAACACGTCACGTCACATTAAGTTTTACTGTAAAAAAAACTGCACGTCACATTAAGCTTCTATGTAAACACACGCACTGGGGCAGCAAATTTTCACCTCTCTTTCAGACAGGTAAATGCGGCATCTTCTCCCTGTGAATATTGCCTGATTTCTTTATAAATATGACTAATTTCACACCTGGCAGTGCGGTCAACATGTCTGCGTGTCTGCAGTGTAATTTTGTGTACACTGTAAAACTCTGCACTGACTTTGGACAATGGTGAAAAAGTCATTGTGTCCAATGGTGCGGACCAAATACATGGTCTCTGTTTAGTCCCAGGTTTGACATGGAAGCTGTGGAGGAACATTTCTTGACACCAAAGATATGGAGATCAAAGATGATGTAGTGGCGAACAAATAATAATAAAAAGAAAAAACTTATACTGGTTAAAACAAAATTAACACAGGTGTTCACCTTATAGTATCCCCAAGACCACTGCCAATTGACCTGGAGTTCTCCACCATCAATTCTGCTTCAAGGCTATAAAGCCATCCAGCCAGCCAGTAACCCAGGAGCAATGCCCTCTTGTGGATGAGGTGAGTTTGTGACAGTGTAGCGTCAAATCACATTGCAAATGTACCCCCCTTCATATATATAAAAAAAAAAACAAAAAAAAAAACACACACATTCATATATTTATATACACACACACTTTTTTTTCTTGCTTTGTGTACAAAATAGGCCTATTTTGACGTCTAAATGAGACCAGCGCAATTGGGCATGGCAATCACAGCCTTCATAAGGAGAGGAGTCCCACATTAACTTCTACAAGACGTGCGTCTGCAACTGATGTGAGATGTAACCACTGAAGGTTTTAGTAAAAACAACTTACTGTAAGGTGGCAATATCACCACAAAATATTTGCCAGGAATGCTTTTCTAAGAAATAAAATTGAGTATTTCTTCTGCTCAATACAACGAGACATTATTTATGGTACAGCATTTAGTTCAAGAACATTTGTTTATTTGGTGTTTATACTATAAGAGAAACAATGGAAGTAAGACACAAACCATGATAAATAGCAATTAGAATACTGATTTCTTTAGTAACATATTTTTAAAGATTCCTTTAAAAATCGGGCCAGATGTATAAAAACAGGTTACAATGCAATGTATGATATAATCACAGATGTGAGGGAAGAGGATACTAAATCCCTTTTGTTTAAGGTTTTTTCTATTTTTATCTTTACTTTTTGGGGTTCTTGTCAAATAATAGGAGACACCTGTATACCCTTTTCACCTGTATACCCTCTTTATAAACTAGCGTTAAAAAAAACAACAAAAAAAAAACAGTTCAACAGTTCTGAGGTAGTAATCTAACCCCAAACTATCTTTCTCAAACCATTTCAACTTAGAATACCAGACAAATACCCAGACCCAGGGACATATATTCAGGAATACACACCAAAAGCCTGTCCCAAAAAAGCAAGCACGCAAAAACAACCTAAAACAAAACTTGTTACACATGAGTCCCCATCTTCAGGAAGTTAGGACACTATATGTGTGTATATGACAAAGGTCCATGTAAATTCGTCTTTAGCAGCACCTCCACATAACCAGTACAAAAGCACACAGTACAGAAAGGCCGTTTTAGACCAGGATACAAGCGAAGTTGGAAGGATAAGAGACTATCAGAAGAAAGACTGCTCCTACAAAACTACTAGTGGGCATGGTCCAGTATGGTGGGTTGTGTTCCAGGATCTTTATCCTAGACCACACCCACACTTCACCAGTATTTGGGAATGTACCAGAGCACACAGTGTAGTGTGCCCCTTAAAAATAAGACAAGTAAAATGATTAATTATCAGAATAGATAATTTGACAAACACTACTGTTAGCAATACGGTTACACAGCAATGTTAAATTAAAATGCCCAAGCAAGTTTTTTTTGTTTTTTTTTAAGTAGCCAAGTCATGCTGGCTTTTAGACTGATTTTCAAATTGTTGCTATTGTTTCCATTTTCTGTCTACTGTGAGTATTTAGGACGCTCACCCACAGCCCCATCTTCACTGAAGGAGCTCTTCCCAGGAAATAGGCTTAGAAAACACCTCTCGCTCAAGCCAGAGGTCATAGTTCATCTGAAAATCCTCTGGCAAGTCCACACGCTGTCCAAGCACACTTTGTAGACAGTTGTCCACAGGCAAGTAGTCAGGGTTGGCCTGGTTCTTGTCATAGCGGCGGCTGTTAAATCGTTCAATATTAGCACGCAGTGCACACTCCTCTGCTTGAAAGTCCCATGGCCGTGCATCCAGGTCTGCTGTCAAGGAAAGGGATATTAATCTATTACTAAGGATGTAATAAAAAAAAAAAAAACCTCCTCAGCACACACATTTAATCCAAACCTTCATAATCGCAAGGACTGTTGTTGCTAAATTGCTATTAAATCCGATCAGCATTATTAGCACGCTGCACAAATTTGTTCAAAGCTGTTGCATTCAAGTTGACTACTAAGTTCTTATCGTCTTAATCCCAATGGAATGGAAACAGACCGAATAGGGCCTGTCCCAAGGAGAAAAAGCATCCCTTTGAAACTTAAACACACACATACCTGTCAACATTTAGCTTTCCAAAAACGGGAGTTAATTTGTTTTTTTGGGGGGGGGGGGGGGGGTGTCAGTGTTTGTACCGGATCAGTGTTTGCATATTTAACATGTTTCATACACGTGTTTCAACACTGCATTTCGGTCGTTGCTTTTACCTACCGAAAGCCTAAGCTTTCACTTTTGAATGAAGTTCCAGTCCTTGCGTAGTGATATGAACTACCGGAATTAGAAGCACAAACTCCGTTGCCAGCGGTCATTCGTTTTTTCAGGTCCTTTCCTCGGAAATAATGACCGCTAGAACTTTGGGGTGTGGAACTCTCTTCCACACACCCCATGTACACTACACCACCCCCCCCCCCCCCCCCCCCCCCCCCCCAACACACACATTTCATCACCCCCCCACCCAAACACACAACATATCCCCTCCCCACACAGACATACACACACTAGGGCTGTCAATCTTCCTCCATAATCTCATTCGAAATTCATTCATTATTATTTTTAATAATCGATTTATATTCAAATATTTAATGCTCAAATTTTGCCTATAATTAGTATTTCCTGATTGGGGAAAAGTTTGCTTTCTTTTTTTCTATCAGCCTGCGATTCCATGAACCATCATGACTATCAGAGAAGTGACAAAAGCACCGGACATAGAGGAGGGACGCAAAAATTCTGTAGGCCAATTCTTGCCTGTTTTAGGTGCAGTTCCTCGCCCTTGGATTGTTTACCTACCTAGCTTGTCAGGGTGTAGCGTTATCAGTTGTGCGCTCAGGCTGCTCTTTGTCGAGTGATATTTCATTTGGGCCTTAGCCTATATATTCTGCAGATTACAACATTGTTAGGCTACTTGTTATTTTTCCGTTTTCTGATGGAAATCCAAAAATATTCCACACATCGCTTAAATCGTTAGGAGTGGGTGCATCGCTTCTGCCATATTTAGATTGTGCATTACATGTGACAAACAAATATGTGAAAACGAAATGCTTTTAAGTTAGCAAACACATAAAAAAAAAACTCCCCAAAACACCACATTCAAATATTAATTTCAGTATTGATTTTTTTAAATATTCGATTTATATTCAACTTCCGAAATTCGTTCCAACAGCCCTAACACACACACACACACACACACAGGTACACCACCCTCCCCCACACACCCCATTAACCCCCCACACACATAAAAACACACCAACAACCCCCCCCCCCCCACACACACACACACACACACACACACACACACACACACACACCATACCACAGGGCTATTCAATTAGTTTGTAATGGGGGCCAGTATCACAATTGAGGGGCCGGAGAAATGCGGCTTGAAATATGAGTAGGCTAATCACATTAACAGCTGTAGATACAATGAAGTACAACAGCAGCAATATGGGTGTTCAAATGTTGTGTTTTGTACATGCATAACAACATCATTAGCCAGTTGTTGGTGGCTAATATGGCTAATGAAATCTGTGATAACAGTGCTAAATATGCTATAATGGAATTTATCAGTATCAGTGATACTTTTTGCTTCGAATCGCAATTGAGTGCGCATTTAATGTAACATGCCACATGATTTCCAAGAGGCCTTTAGACAGGCTCATTTCTGACTTTTATTATTTTTGACTATTATTGCATTTATTTATGTTGTAAGACGTGAAGAAATGAATAACATCGGCAATAGCCTATATTGGCCAATAGCCACAAATTCACAATTCACTTAATGGACACAGAGAGACTCTCGAGTTTTTGTTTCGCTATCATTGCGAAAAAAAGCCAGGCTACTATATAGAAATACTTTGAAATTCCCTTGGAGTCGGATCTGCTCCACCTTTCCACCAAGTTTTGCAGAAATTGTGCCCATGGTTTTTGCAATATTGTTGACAGAAACTATTTATGTGGTGCAACCTGTTAAGTATTAGTAGTTCATAAACTCCAACGTAGTGTCAAGGAGAACAGTTCATGCGCTTGCTAGAGATTACATGTTTTTTTAAAGGGCCAGTACAAATTACCTCGCGGACTTAGCCCGAGGGCTGCCAATTGAAGAGCCCTGCCATACCATCAACCCCACAAACACCCACACACACACACACACCATTACCCCCCCCCCCCCTCCCTCCAATATATACCTTTTTAATACTTTTAATTTAGTAAGCACATGAAAGTTTTGTGGGCGCACGCAAAACCTTTTCACATGAAAGTTTCACGTGAGCACATGAAACTAAACTTCAGATTTTATTTTGCTCATGTCCCCTTAGGGGTTCCGTATGAATGAATAATGTATCATAAATAAATACATTTTCTTCCTTAAAATACAAGGGGCACCCCTATGTTAAATTCCCATTTGAGGCAGGAAGATTTTTATTTTTAAAGCAACACCAAAGAGTTTTTTGTACCTTAAAATAATGTTTCCAAAATCGTTTCAGTGGTTCATCAACTCATAACAGGGTGAACGGCAGTTCTGCATTCGCTTAGTGGCCCTCTATCGGCTATAACCGCACTATGCAAGTTTGCCAGATCGGGTAGCGGATCTGTAGTTCGATGGAATGAGACATAAGAAACTACAAATTTGACTTGCATCTGATGTCGCAATACATGGTACTTTTTATAAGTCATGCAACATATTCTACCTTGTCTGTGGACATTATTTGCAAAGCCGGTGCTGGATAAACAAATAGCGTGCGTGCGACAGAGGGAAAGTTCTTTGGTGTTGCTTTAAAGCCCAGTTATTTCATAAATCCAGGACACTATGCATCCTGATAAAGTTTCCTTGGCCTTTGGAATGAAAGTAGCTCCACATCACATACACTTCTCCATACCTAGAGATTGGCATGGATTTATTTCAGTTAGACTAATAGCTGGTTTAATTTGCATTGAGAGATGATCTTCTAGAAAGTACCCAATGCCAATCTCTAAGTAAGGTGAAGGATGTGAGATGTGGGGCTATTTTAATTCCAAAGGCCAAGGTAGTAGGGCTGTAACGATACAAACCGAATCGTAAGGTTGGTGTATCACGATTTTTGACCCACGGTTCGATACGAATCTCGATTTTTTTTTTTCTTTCCTTTTTTTTTGGGGGGGGGGGGCTAGACATTTTATTAAATAACATTTTAATAGCCTCCCTTAGATTAGAACACCAGAGGATTACAATATAATATATTAATATATTTATTATTTATATCCTGATATAAAAATATTTTTCTGAATGATTGATATTTATGACAGCACACTTTATGCAGATTAGCCTATAGCCTAGGCCTATTACAACTCTTTAATTCAGCTGTCTGGTTGAAGCCTGGAAATATTATTAACAAAGTAGCATAGTTGGCTAGCTTAGCCTATCAGTCTACTGATTGGACTGTTCAGTTTCCCCATGTGTGTTTAAGTTTCAAGGTAATACTTGTTCTCCTTGGGACAGGCCCTTTTGGGAAACGTTTTCACACGCACGCATGGTGCGACTGCGAGGCATGGTGAGGGTAAACACAAAACACCTTAAGTTTTTCCCCTGAAGGTTTAATTTCTCCTTAGGTAAGGGGTTTATTTAAGGGTGTTGCACAGAATACTTTAAATTGTTTCTTTAGTTAAGGAAAAACGTTAAGGGATACTGCATTGAAAGGGATTTACCGTCACGAAAATTCTATTGAGATTGTTCAACAGCTGTAACTAGCTGGCTAGTAGGTTATGTCGTTAGTTAGCAACCCACTGAACACAGTGAAGTTTAATGATCTTATCATTCATCTCACCTTAAGAATTCGCTGAAATTATCCAGGTAGCAAGTAAAGCATGTTATAGACATGAACTGAGCAATACTAGCCGGCTAGTTAGAAATGATCCTGACTGTCATCAGTGCACCAAAACAAACTTTTTTGTTAATGTTTTGCCTAGCAAACCGAACCGAAGCTCATGGCAGGCTAACAAGACATCCACATCAAGTTAACGTTAGCCTACCACTAACGTCATGTAAACCACACAATAACAATAAGGCATGTTTCTGATAGTCCTATTTGACAGAGTAAGCATATTAGCAGAGAGGTTTTATTTTAAATTGTATACTTTTCAAAAAAGTAGTAGTTGCACTACTTTTTGTATTGGTTTTATACAAGATGTTTGTCAAATTTGCACAGTAAAAGTTCTATATTTTGACTGCAATTGTCTTTGCATTCTGATTAGATTCTTCATTAGAATTATGAGTGGCTCTTTGTAAACAGCATGTAAACAGCAAAACTGCATTACCACTAGTGTGGAGTTATTCTACATCATAACAGTAAAATAGACCATCCGTCAATGTACTGCAGCAATTCCTCTCTCAACCTGTAGAAAATGCTCTGAACATCTGATTATGCATGAAAAAAATACCGTCATATACAGTGAAACCTACGGAGCCCTAGAGGGGTCATCGCAAAATGTTTTGCATAATGAGAGAATGTGCGCTCGTTTTACTAAATTGTGCTCGTTTAACTAAATTGTGCCCTCGTTTAACTATATTGTGCACTCGTTTTACTAAATCGTACGCTCGTTTTACTAAATTGTGCGCTCGGTTTACTAAATCGTGTGCACAATTTACTATACTGTGCTCTCGTTTTACTATAGTGTGAGCTCATTTTACTAAATTGAGCTCTCATTTTAAGCATAGTAAAACGAGGGCACAATTTATTAAACGAGTGCACTATTTACTAAAACGAGCGCACGATTTACTAAAACGAGGGCACGATTTATTAAAACGAGGGCACGATTTATTAAAACGAGAGCACAATTTGTGAACATGGTTATAGAACATTGTGTGCACGATCTACTTAAACGTGGCCACAATTTGTAAAACGTGCACTCAATATTGTCTTGACACATGTAAACATGAGCACGTTATAGTATATTCGAGATCTCGATCTACTAAAACGCACCCACGAATAATTAAAACGTGGGCTCGAAGAAATTAAATTGTGTGCACAAAAACATAGTGTGGTGTAAGGGGTATCCCCGGGAATGACGTCGGGAGGTGTGTCGCTTGTAGTGACGTAGAGGGAATCTCATTGATTGCAGTGCACCTGGATATAGTCCCGTTAGGTAGGCTGTAAGTGGGAGAGCAGATGATTGTGTGTGTTTGTACAGGCCCCTTGCCAACATCGTCCAGCTGAATGTTTGCCGAAGTTTTGAGTGTTTGTTGAGGTCCAAGTGTATGCAGAGCTGTGGTGTTTATCGCGAACGGTGTGAGCTGGGCTACATAGCCTGAGAAGCTGAGCATCGTGAACGACACTGTTTATGTCTCCCGTTTCATAGTCCGTATCAAAGCTTACCTCGTTGTGTGCATCATTGGTGTGCGCGTGGGTTATATGGTGAGGCCCATCGGGCGCTAGAGGGAACCTTATTGTATTGGGTGGGTATTAGGCTATACTACTAATACGCAGTAGCCTATTTGTACCAACAGTTGGTCTACGTCAGGGGTCTCAAACACCCGGCCCGCGGGCCAAATCCGGCCCGCGTCCTGCCCAATTCCGGCCCGCGACGTATGTCAAAATAATAATGTAATCCGGCCCTTGAAGCTATTTTTAATTGCGATACTGATTAAAGTAGACGATAGATCCAAGTATGGTGACATCTCAATTGTAGCCTACTCTGCTCCACTATGTGCTAGACATCCAGAGCTTGATTAAAACCCAAAATCGCTGCGCAAAGTTTCCAGAAATACTTGTATTACACGCGAGAAACACAAAGACGTGCATTTGTAATGACGCGGAAGCGATGCAGGCCATAGTTTTGCACAAATTGAAGCAGAAATAGGCCTACACCTAATGTTGAAAAACGTTCACGTGTGATGAAGTCTTAGGTAGGCTATGTTATTCACCTCCTTCTGATTCTGAAGGAGAATATCCTTTTGTAGATTATGATCGATCGTCTATTGACAGTGATAGTCACAGTGCGTCTGTGAATGGAGGTGCGTCTTTGCGTGTATACGACGGTGTCCACTAAGCATACCATGCTTATTTCGACCCTCTGCCCAACATAGCTTGGAGGTTGCAGTGCTAATCGTGTCCGTAATGGACGTGGTACAGACAGCAGGGCTAGTAAAAACAGGGCTCTAAAGAACTACAAAGTCACCCGCAATATGATGCGAACTTCTGCTCAGCTTACCCGCGATAGGAACTGATTTGACCAGAATACTTTATTGTAGGCCTTGTGGTTTAGTAATACATCACTAAACCATATACATCTTAGGTGTTTTCCTGTTCATTTGTTATGTGGGTAATATGAAAAAAAGTAAAGTAAACCTGCTCAAATATGTTCATCCAGTATTTACTGAAAGGTGCATAATTTGAGGTGCTTGCCATCCAGTGATGGGTACATTTACCCCCTTCATAAACTTTTGTTTATACTCAAAGATTTTTATATTTACAGTAGGACTTTATCTCTGACCACTTTCAAGCCATGACCTTTTGAAATTTTGATATAAAAATCCAATGGTGTTGCTTTCTTAACCCTGACGCCTAGTTTGCCAGGTTTAAAAAAGTTATGAGAGGAAAATATTTTTATTTGGTGTGAAACACACACATACCTGTTTTTATGCTTTTTGTTTGTTTTATAATTTGTATTAATATTTATTTTATCATTATTTTATTTATAAGCTAAGGTTGCTAGCACAGGTGTCTAAAACTAGATAAAAACACTTGCACTTTCTGTTTGCAGTTTTGTGCGGTATTTGAAAAAAAGAACATTGCTTTTTCAGAAATAGCCGGCCCTCCAATCAGATGACGTTGGCAGAAGTGGCCCCCAGCTCATTTGAGTTTGAGACCCCTGGTCTACGTGTTGTAATTGTCTGGGAGCTTGTCGCTGTGATGTGCTTCGATTGACTTCTAGACCTCACAGTTAAGTCAACAATCCAGGAGATAGTGGAAACCGGTCATTAGGCTACAACAGAGCCCGTGAGTAGCCTTTGTAGCCTAGTAGAATTTCCCCATTATGGGTCTCCATAGCTGGCGGTTGACACCACAGTGCCCCTGCTACAAAGAGTAGAAGTCCGCTATAAAACATGACCACCTAAAGTCTTTAATTAGCTGCTTACGGTTATCATCACATTACCAATATGAACTGTTACAGACAGCTGTAGGCCTAGTCCATGTCAAGGTAACACGAAGTTGCCACCACAACGAGCGGTGAGAAAATGTCGGGAATTAGGCTACTAAATGTGAGCACAAAATACATATTTCGAGAGCTCAATTTAGGCCTACAACGGGGTCACGTTGTATTAATTCGAGGGCTCAATTAAAGGAAAACGTGCTCACGTTTTATTAATACGAGGGCTTAATTAAAGGAAAACGTGCTCACAAATTATCACGACCAGAAAAAATATCACTTAAAGTGAGCTCTCCCGGGCTCCGTAGAAACCGTAAGAATTTTGAAAAAAATACTGTGATATACATTTTTGGTCATACCGCCCAGCACTAGGCCAAGGTAACTTTATCAGGATGCATATACCTAAAACCCAATTGAACAAGGGGGGGGGGGGGTCCCCATTTAATCATATGAGTTTACAGAACTCACCGTTGCCATACGCCCAGTCATCGTTGAGCCTGTGCCGAACTTTCTGGTAGATGGCTGACATTGTCTTCATGTTGCTTTTCCTCCACTGGCGACCCAAGTATTTAGTTTGCACTTTAAGAAGCTTGAGGACATACAGCTGCATCATGGCCTGCTTCACTTTCAGAGCCCTCTTCAAAATGGGAGCAGACTTAAACACCACCAGCATCTGAAACAAGCATAACAATTCATAAATCAAGGATTGATTTTATTACTTGTCCAAAAACCCAAATTTATTGCCCAACTATAATGATACCACTATAGTTCAATTTCACCTCATAGAACTGCTCAGAGAAAATAGTGCACATTTAGAGATAAACGGTAATCTTAATTTATCAGTGAGCAAGTAACCCCTCAGACTACACTATTCCACATATTTTTTATATACACACACAGTATCTCACAAACGTGAGTACCGTAAATCTTCAAATTATGGCCGGGATTCTATGTATAGCCGGGCCTCAGTTAATAGCCGGGTCGTGCTCGATTCAGACAAATAAAGGCCAGCCCCCAAATACAAGCCAGGGTAATAATAGCCTACAAGTAGGGCTATCAGTCCACGAGCGCTAGAAGACATTGTTTCGATTTAACTCAATGAAAGAAAATAGCTCTTCTTAATATTTTGGTTGTTTTAATAGGTTTAATATTGGTTTAATATATGGAGCTAAATTTGTCTCAATAATATTTGTATATGCGCAGAGGGGGATCCACAAATATTTCTTGATTTGCATGTGTTTTGATATCTACAGATAAAAAAAAAAAAAAAACATATTTGTAACTCGTATATTGATTTTTACAAATATAGATGTACATTTGAAAATAAAATGCCATTTGTAAAACCGAAAATTTCATTTGTGAAATGTGATTCTGCATGTGTGGATCACCAGCACACGCATTCTTCGCTTTCCAAAGTTACATGTTTTTGAGACATTCTTCGCATGAAAGTCACACAAAAATCCACACGTAAAAAAAAACATATTTGTAACTTGTAAATTGGTTTTCACAATGTAGATGTGTATTTGTAAATGAAATGGCATTTGTAAAACTGAAAATTGCCTTTGTGAAATCTAATTTTGCATTTGCAAACTAAATGGTAGTTCATGATAATGTTCATGAACTCTTTAAAAAAAATAAAATAAAAAAAGAGTTCATGCCTGTTTTGTTCACGCATTGTATACCAAGTATTCATTCATGTCTCGAGAACTATCAAACATTACCTCATTATCAGGATCAATAAGTGAGAAGAGCCCATGTTCATATGACATTTTTAGGCTTTGGTGTGAATTCATATTCTCTGCAATTTGCATGTCTGTCAATTATATCTTAAGAGGTGATGCGCCGCATCATCAATAAGAGACATCACTTGAAAATAATGCATGAATGAGCAGGACGTCTCATTTCTCATATCCGTCTCTCCTTCATTCCTCCATCTTCCTATCGTTCCTTTCTCGTTTCCTTCACAAAATTAATTAGGAGGGGTTAGGAAAAGAGGAGGGAAGGAAGGAAGGGAGGATAGACAAAAATACAATTGATATGAACCCATAATAAGAGCTTGCAGACTCTCATATTCGCTCCATCTCCATACAAACTCCCTTTTACCAAAGATGGCCGGAGTCTAGAAGCTAAAAATAGCATTGGCAAAGCAAACGAACTGCTGGGAGTATAAAGCTTGCGTTTGACTTGAAAAGGGCTATCGTTATTGAGGGCCCCGACACAAAACCAACAGTCCACCACTGACTACAATGTAAAGTGGCTCTTATACCATGGTCCTGGAGTGCTTCCACTTTGTGAGCTTGTTGAGAATCCTCAACAGGTTGATACAGGAGAACAGGTTCCTCCAGCAGAATTGATTGTTTTCTCCAGCTTCCTGTAATGGTAGAATGAAAACACTAATACTTGATATTATGTCTTAGTTTAAATGCATCTTTAACACTGGCATGCATTGGGGGGGGGGGGGGTGGTATCTGATATCTGAATGAGGCCTCTCACAACAAGATGCCTTAAATATGTTGGTTATGTCATATTTGTACATTTCAATCTGTCTATTTCTTCCAACAAAACCCACCAGAAGTCATCATTTAAGGGATTATTTGTGACCCTGCAAGGCAAAACCAGTCGCTTTGGTAAAATTTACTAAATTAAGTTATTGCACTCACACAAACGGCCATAAACTAAGCTTTCCAACGATATGTTTATCGAGGGTATTGCAAAAAGTATCGCTAAGATAACCGCATCCAAAGTTGGCATGGTTCTCCGGTCACGATACGCCAGTGGAGAAAATCACCTTTTTAAGTAAATTGTCACGTGCGATAGGGTGAGGGCACAGCTATTATTAGCCTTACGGTAGTGTGACTTTGAAGCGGATGACTGACTATGCAGTTTCAACCGTGCAATGAGTCCTTTTCTGCCCCCTAGTTCAGGGTTTTTTAACTGATTGGGAACCAGGGATCCATCATTCTGACTAATTAACACCAGGACCACCACTGAATAAAAATGCTGATTCCCACATTGCAACTATATTACTGAATCCATGGTCAGGGACCACCAGCAATGTCCTCATGGACCACTGGTTGAAAACCCCTGCCCTAGTTAATACCTGGGACTGTCATAAGGTGTCACTATAGAATATACTTAATTTATTTCGGGGGAAGTAAGGGGAGAGGAAGTTCTGTGTGCACATTGTTGATTGTGTAGCCTAGCCTACTTTTAAAATGCGCTAGCCTACTTCAATGGAAAACTTCTCCTGGTCCCTAAAATGACGCCAGGATATTTCTTTGGTGCTTTTGACCGTTCGTGCCCTGAAAGGCAAGTCTTTCATATTCATATTCGTATTCATATTCATATTTGTTACATTTGCCAAGAACGATAGAGCTGACACATTGAGTAACAAGTAATGAGTAGCCTAATGAGTAAATTAGCTCTACCATACCCTACCGTAAAACCTTATAGTGGCGTGGACAAAGGGAATGACTGCTAATGTGTTGAATCTTCACCTAAATTAAGTAAGGGTTTAACAGTCAAAACGTATGTTTATCCGTCAAATTTGTTCACAATATGAAAGTGTAGACTGTATACTGTCGAATTATGCGAAAACGTGAAATTCGACATTTTAATTCGGCGTTTGTTTATCATGGATTTTTTTAAAATAGCACCGTGCGCAAAACGACTGGTTTCGCCTTGCAGGGTCACATTTTACATTTATTATTTTACATAGCTTAGTTGTATTACAAACTTTCTGAGGAGGGCCCTCTTCATTTATGTGTCCAGGGACACAGTGGCTCATACTTGATACATCATAGCTTTTTGTGTGAGGTTGGGGCCCCATGTTGTGACATAGGTGCCCTTTTTGTTTATTTCACCCCTGCCCTTCAAGAAGTCTGTGCATGCCAGTAATCTTGAATATGTATGAATGGTGTGTGTGTGTGTGTGTTTGTGTGATGTCAAAGACAATGACAGGAAATGTGTTTGTACATTTATGAGAAAGTGCAAGGGAGTGACAGACTAAGGGACAGGGTTTGTGATAATAACAAAACAAGCAACTTACTAAACTTTCAGCAGTGAGCTCTGGAAGTTCATGCACCACACAGTAGGGGAAGTCTAACACTGATATACTGAAAGACAGATGGCGGTGGTAGTCAGATTTAATAACACAGGCAATGTAAAAGGTCTTTTATTCAGTTGACATCTCAGGCTATGAGACCATTTAAGCTATAGAAGTTATTTTTAGCTAAGACCAATGACCCAACCTGTTCTTGGCAGTGATGTAAGACATGATGTTCTGATTGAAGAACTTCAGGATTAGAGGAATACAGTTGGCAAAGACCAAATGCTGAGCCATGTACTCAAACTGGGGGGGGGGGGGGGGGGGGGGGGGGGAGCACACAATAAAAAAAAAAAAAAAGGTCACACAGGTGAATAACAGTTCAGATTGAGAATATTTGTCAAAGATACAACACTGTATTTTAGGCGGGTCAATATAGGGTTCAACATCAAAAAAATTGTTATGGATTCTGGTACTGTTGGACATGCTAAATAACATACTAAAAATCTAGTAAAATCTGACCTTGGGAAAGGGGTCATTTTCAAAATGGCAGCCAAAATGGCTGTCAACAGGTTAGAATGGCTATATCTCAATTACTATTCAGCCTACAGGGGTGAAATTGATATCAAATGATGGTCAAATTAAACAAGAATATGATTTTAAATGTTAAAATTGAAAATGTTTCAATGCTCTACCTTTTTCAGCCATAAATTAAAATCAATGTGTTTTAATACAGAGCAAATGCAATACAGGATTATTAACCATCTCCATGGCATGGAGGAAGATAAGACATGTCTTAACTGGTGTTATATCTCATCTAGAGGTTATATGCTTTTAGAAAATATATGGTTTGGGGTGTTTAATCTGTTTTGCCTGGACAATATAGGCTAAAATGTATCCCCTATACACTAGATTCGCCTATACAGAACAGAGGGCAATGCATTGTTCATGGCATGGACGAAGATGGGACATGTCTTAACTGGTGTTATACCTCATCTGCAGGTTATATGCTTTCAGAAAATATGTAGTTTAGAGTGTTTGATTTGTTTTCCCTGGACTGTACGCCAAAATGTATCTGCTTTACACTATATATGCCTATACAGAATAGAGTATGTATTATGCTTGGTGTGGAGGAAGATGGAAATGTTATTTTGTTGATTAATGTTATATTTCATGTACAGGGTATATGCTTTTACAATATGTAGAGTAGAGTTTGCGAGTAAGTGGCTGTTTTATGACTTTAATGAACCATGACCCACTAAAAAATGAACCATGTACCAATGAACCAATGAACCATGAACACTTAAAAAAAGGAGATGAAGAGTCATCAGTGACCTCTTAATCTGATAAAACACGACAAACACTTTCCTAGGCTGAATAATGCGTCAGATATAGCCAAAATTAGCTTCTGGTGGCCATCTTGGACGCCATCTTAAAAATTCTAAGTCTTTGAAAATGATGATCTGATACTTTAGTGTGACATGTATGAATCAGTGACCTCTAAATCTGATTAAACACGAAAAACACTTTCCTAGGCTGAATAATGCTTCAGATATCCCAAATTAGCTTCTGGTGGCCATCTTGGACGCCATCTTGAAAATGACCCCTTTACTGAGGTCAGATTTTACTAGATTTTTAATATGTTATTAAGTACATCTAAAGGTATCATAATCAGTTGAAAAAACTTTTTGTATCAATTTTTTTGAGGTTAGGTGTTTTTTTTTTTTTCATATATTGACCCGCCTATTTTGCAAGTAAGTATAATTAGCAAAGTTACCCCAACATTGTCTGTAGTGCCGCGCAGTACCTACCTCCGTGAAGGTGGCTCCCCATGTCATCCAAAACATATTTATAGCATTGCTATTCTTTTGTGCTGGTTTGAGCCATAACGATTACCACATTATTTTTATATTAAGAAATGTGTCTTTTACAGGGATTAAAGTGGGAAAAAAATCGTTTGACTGAACTTTTTTTAGGCCATAAGTCATACGTTGTTTATATCTACCTATAGAGATAGCACCCCTTTTGCGGTCGCGGCCTATTGGTTTTTAATGTACAAAAAGATGCAAACCGCAAAGTAAAGGGAGTATTCGCCTTATTCACACGACGGCCATTGTTTAAACCAAAACGAGGCTACAGGGTACACTTACTATATAATTAATGCCACCTACAGGTGAATGCATAGAACATGTACCCTGTAGCCTCGTTCTAGCCGCCAATGGCTGCCATGTGAATAAGGCGAATTGAGTGTTCCTGATTGAGATTGAGTTTTCCTGATGAACAAAATAATATTTCAGTACCATCCCTGACCATTGCTGATTAGACATTGCCGTCTTGTTAATATGCAATTCAACACCAAGTAAAATCTATAAAATCAAGTTTGCAAGACTTCCCATTTCCTCATCAAAGTAACGAATCAGAAGATTCTAGATATTGTTCATATTTCCATTTGTTGCCTCATCCGCATTTAATGAAAACATGGTAATTTTGAGTTTTACAGACAACTCAGTTTTCCAATGAGCAGCAATACTGTGTGTGCTCATGCAGGAGGTCTGCGCATTTGATAACGACAATCTGGAGAGGTCAGCAACAGATTGTATAAGGTTGACAATTGGTTGCGATATGGTGAGGGGTCGTGTTGCGTAGCCTACTTTCTGAGCGCAAAAATGGTCGTAAACGTAAGATAAACGTAGCCTACCTCTGTCGTGGTGGCTATAGTTGCACCAGGTAGGGAAGATGTCCTGAAGTGCATGAAAGTTAACCTTATGGCGGTCTTCTGATTGTTGGCGTGCTAAAACGTTTTCCTATTGCATCCATAAAAAATTTTCTTGCAGCAAACCGCGCAAAAGCAAACCCCTGGCACTTTAATTTCTTTACACCATGGCTTAGTTCTCCCCCGTTTCCAACAGCCGCCCATCTCCATTATTTTTTTAACTTTTGACACCTGCCTTCCTTTAGCAACAACGCATCTATGACAGCTAGTGGCCTTGCCAAATAGACGCACACAAATCATGACGCTAATATGCGAGGTTCTGGTAGGCCTACTAGTTATGGTTTTGTGCTATAAATTAATATTCTGAAGTTTTAAGTTGACTATTTTAATTGCATGGTTATTTTTTGTCAACATACACTCACAACCTGTCGTTAAGCAAAATAGGCTACAAGGCTGTACTGTATGTGCGTCACAAACACGACTGACCCCCTTACTCAACAGTTTGCGATGATGACAATATTATTATTATTTTATGTGAACACGCTCAGTCAAAACCTTCCATCGCAAATTGTGAAAAACATTGTTGTACATGTTATAACAGACGGGATAATAAATTGCATAGGCTACGTTTTATATTGCGTCGCTACATAATGTTAGTTGCATGATTAAAAACTGTAACAATAATAGTACATCGGGTGGCATAGCAGGCTATCTGTTCAAGTCATAGATGACACCCAAAATGAATGACCTCCCCTGACAAGAGTTCGCGATAGTAATTACTATCACTATAATCCAACTTTTAGACCGTTAGTCCTCCAGACGTGTTCTTTTTTTTTTTTAAGCAAACGCCCCAGGCCAATGAGACAAGCGTGTAGCTACAACATAAACAAAGCGAAACTCATGGCTGACGTATCTTCTTGAGCGGTCACTGATTGAGACACAGAAAGTTCTCAAGAACACTATTAGGTCTTTAAACATTTACCATCACACACATTCATTCATCGGACCCAGGGATGGATTACTGCACGGGCCTACCGGGCCCAGGCACAGGGGCCCAAGGGGTCAGGGGGCCCTGAAGCCCAAGCCTTTGCATGGAATCACTGCCTCAATATCAACAAATCAGGATGAAGGCTATGAATCTGATTAAATTTAGTATTGGCCATCCCCAAAATGCACCATACAGGTGCATTTTGGAAATCACATCAAAAAAATTTAAAATATTCTGGGGGAGGACCCCCAAAACCCCCCCTCCCACATATACGACAATAAGTGGGGAGCCCTTAATACATCTGGGCCCAGGGGCCCGAAAGTTCATAATCCGGCCGTGATCGGACCTAATATTTGTAGTTGCCTTAAAAAAAGGAAAAGAAAGGTGATATAGCCCACCCCCCTCCAATTTTTTTTTTTTTACGGATCTGCATCGATCTCAAATATGACATTTCTAAAATCAAATTGACGGAAATCCGTCGTACGACGGAGAACTTTAATCCTTGCTTTTAACAGCACAAATTAGCAAAAACATAGTACAAACAATTGAGACTTTTGTGGGGAGATTTAGACAGGTATGGGGGGCTGAGTGACATCACTGGCCAAAAAAACAAACTGCTCTACCTCATCTATTTTTATAACAGGGTGACTCATTTAGCTGGCTCACTAGTACTGCATTGTGTATATGAAGGCTCGGGCCACTCTCTTCTAATGAGTGCATGAGTAGAGAGCATGCAGGTAGGCAAGAAAGTAGGTTGACACTTGACAGCACATCATTATTGCCTGTTTGCACACACATTTTACACATTTCCATGTCAGATGCCCCGCAGAACTGACAGCAGAGGCTAGCATATCCGACATTTAGCTCCCCCGCTCCAGGGAGAAAGTGATACCCGGCCACCCCACCTCCTTCCCCTTCTCATCTTCTGTATGTGTGAGGACTAGCTTTTCAGCAATAAGCACAGGCGCGTGCAAATATAGGGTGCCTCCCCACTCCCCACACAGTGACATATGATTGATTTGATGAGCGATAGAAAACTGATTAGTGCAAATGAAAGCTAAAAAAAAAAAAAATACTCCGACTTTTTTTGTTGCTTCTTTTGCGAGCGCTCGTGCCATTCTCGGCGGCTGCCCATAGCCTACTGCCCTATGAAAAACCGCCCCTGATTTAGGATGTTGTAGGCTCAAAGCTGAAATCAAAGCTGTAGGAAGTTTACATAGGTTAAACTATGTATGTTGAGCTTAAACTGTTGCCTATGCATATTTTGTCCCCTATGCCCGTTTCATTCATCAGGTCCATGAGGGAGGAGGAATTAAACATTATGTCGTCAACCTTTTTTCCCAGGAATCACTATTTCTATAATAGACTACTCTAATGGACACTAAAGATAACAAAATAAACCACATCCAACATGAATTTGAACTTTTAATTAAAAAGAAATATATGAACCATGTCAAACTGGCTTTTTAGTACTGCATTGTGTATCTGAGGGCTCGGGCCACTCTCTTGTAATGAGTGCATAAGTAGAGAGCATCCAGGTAGGCAAGAAAATAGGTTGACAGCCAGGAGAGCCATCAAATTATTTTAAATGGGCTTTAGTGCCTAGGCATTGGGATTTTTTACGAGGATCATTTACGTATCAGAGCAAATTAATTCAAAAGAATTCCATTTTAAAATATTACATTCAGTTTCAAGCTTAGCGATTGAAATGCAAATAGAAAATGAAGATTAATTCTGAAGTGACAAGTTTTACTTCTACAAGTGTGCCTGCCTACTTGATAACTGCAAGAATGACCATTCATCTTTTTTAACATGCCACCTTTAGGCACAATAAGCTAATCCTTTAAAACACAATAGTAATAGCTGCAAAAAATGCACCTTTGTAACATAATCTGAAGTGGTTGACTAAGCTTATTCATCTAGTTACCTGATACACATGGTTCAGTTTGAAGTGTTTGAGAAGTAGCAGAAGGATGGCAGAGATGGCTTTCACAATGATCTCCTTGTGCCGATTCACATCAACCCCAAGCTTCATGCTTTGTAGGACTGTGGTTCTGCAGACACAAAAGACAAATGTTATCAGACAAACACATACTGAATACACTATTCATAACCAGTTATCCTGTAACACTTTCAGTAATCAGTTATGATATTACATATCAGCACATGCAAATATCTTCCCATTTTTACCTCAGAGATTCTTTTTTTACCCAACCATGTTGCCAATTACCCTGATTAGTTGAATATTAAATGAAAGGCTCCTGCAGGCATTTCTCATCATTACACAACTTTTTTCAGCTTTTGCTGCCCCCTTCCCAACTTTTTGAATCATGTTGCTGACATCAATTTGGAATTAAAACGCACTAGTAAGGTCTTATTACTGTTGGCGTTCCTAAACTTGTGACGAAACCGTAATGGATCTAGCCGACATCTTGGGTTTTGCCAGAAACATGAAAACATTTTCACAGGTCACACATTTTATCTGATCTTCACCAAAATGGCTGACTGTATAACTAAGTTCGGCAAGCTTAACTTTATGTCATAATGTCGACCCTTAATTCTATCACTTGAAATATGACCGTATTTCCTACAACTAGGTAGATAATTGTTATGTTATAGTTCCACAGTTAGCTAGCTAGCAAGCTAAAGTTTTACATTGGATATTAGCGTTAGCTACGGGCTAAATTTGTCCTCAACATTGGGGTATTGGAAACGAATTAGGTTGGTAATGTACATAGGTTCGACATGAGTCAGTTACATATACATATTTCTTCATAACTGTTTATAAAGGATTGAATGTCCTGTGAATTAATAACTAGAAGTAATGTGTGACTACTAGCCGTCTTTCCCATTCGAGTCAGAGATATTAAACGCTGCCATTATGTCAAAAAATAGCGGAGTCTAATAGGCTTTATGGTACCAGCCAATTCAGTAACTCAAGACTTCAATGCCATACAAGGAAGTTTATCGTAACTTGCATATAGTTACTGGAAGTAAGAAATGCAGTGAAATTATGTCTGATGTCAGCCTATTTGTGCATTTATGGGGGGGGGTAAAAAGTGCAGTAGAAGAGGGGTTTAGTAGAGTAAGTGGCAAGGGCTGCATAAGAAAGGTGGGGGAGGATTGAGATTTGGGGGGGGGGGGCACCAACAAGGAGCACCCAAGAGCAACAGGGGCAAGGAAAAACTCCCTTACCAAGGAAGAAACCTTGGGCAGATCCACGGCTCACGGGGCTAACCCAACTGCCAGGGGTCTTGGTGTGTGTGTTGGGGGGACAAGGGAGATGGGATAGTGTGCTGTGTATGTAGGGAGAGGGCCGTGTGCAATGTGTGTCGGAGAAGCTTCCTCATGAGAATCTAGAGCTACGCTCTAGAATCTTTGGGCAGAAGCCTACTAGCAAGCAAAGTTCTTAGAATCTTTGCTAGGAAGTGTTCGAGGACAAGAAACGGTGCATCAAAGGGTCAAAATAGTAGCAGCCAAAGAGGATTGTTGATAGGCCTAACAAAACAAGTGACTGTGTAACCTAAAAAAAAAAATCTTTGGCAGCACGCAATAAATGTGTTAGCCTACTACCCTTTGGCCGGCTCGCAAGCCCAAACAAGTGTGTGTGCGGCATGCCCCTTGTTTTGTTTACGGTCTAGCTAAATCCGGTGTGGTGTTGTAGTTTTTCTAACGTTACTAGTTGTTGTAACAGCATGTGAAAAAAAACTACAAAGTTTGCTAAGCCAAAAAACACTGTTAATCTCGCGATTAAAAAATGTGCGCCGTTAAAATGCGTTTGCGTTAACGCCGCTAATAACATGTTTAACTGACAGCACTACTTATTATGCATTAAGCCAGTAAGGCAAATTGTCTTGATAAGACGTCTTAAAATAAGTCAAACTCTTATTAAACTAAGTCTGAATGATCTTATGAGAAAGAGCTAGATAAGTCTCTTTATACTACAAATATATAAGAACACTTGGTTAGATAAGCAGTCTTTTGCAGTGAAAAGAAGATGGTATATCAAATTTTGTGCAAAGCAGGAGAAAATCCCTTAAGTGTAAATGGGACAGATGGTGGTGACCCATACTAGGGCTGTCACTTTTCTCAAGAAGCAAGTTTGAACCAATTTCAAAAGTCATGCAATTAGTTTACAGCTGAAGCTTTCAGCATTAGGGTGCAAAGTCAACAGTCGAACTCAAAGATAAGTTGTCATAGAGGTGTAATAATTTTATGAAGTTGACAAATCTTTGACCATCTACAGTGCAGAACACAAAATCCACAGGGCTCCTCTGCTTGGCGTTATCTTCTATTTTCCTATAAAAACATATCAATAGCTTAATTTACTGATGGGTCAAGAGGGTATACAAAACTTTCAGAGCACCCACTGTTGGATCAGACGGCAAGAAATACAATTATAAGAAACTGTGCACTACACTGGCACTTCATATTCGAACCATAAAGTACCCATTAATGTTGGAACAAATGTTGGAATATTGGTTGAAAAGTGACATCCCTAACCCATACATAAAACACGGGGTCTAAGCAAGATGGTGAAAAAAAGTGATTGTTCAAAACTGTGACAACAGCTATAGACCAAAGCTGACCAAATTTGCTTTTGAAACTAGTCCATATTCTGATGTTTTTCATAATGTTTAGACATATTTTTTTGAATACGAGAAGTAGCTGAGGCATTCAATACGTAACCAAACTGTGTACATTCTGGTCAAGAAGTCACTCACGGCATCTCCTCCGGTAGCACATCTGCCAGGATGTTAATGGAGTCTGTTTTAGCTTTAGAAGTGGGAGCTGCTGCAAGCAAAATTTTCAGCAGAGCAATCTGTGGGACATCACAGAATAAACACCATACATTGAAAAGTGACATCATTAGTAATTCAAGAAAACTTCAAAGATTGAAGAGTGCAGGATAAAATCACATAATGCAGAGCAGGTAATTTTCAACTCAAATTTCCTAAGAGCAGTCCTCTCAAAGAGTTCAATGACAAATGTTGTATAAAAACCTGATATAGAGTGTGCCTTGACTCGCATATGAACTTAAGTGACATCCCATTCTTAGTCCATAGGGTTTAATATGACATTGGTCCACCCCTTGCAGCTAAAGCAGCTTCAACCCTTCTGGGAAGGCTTTCCACAAGATTTAAGATGAACTTGACTGGCCTGCAGAGTCCTGACCTCAACCCTATAGAACACCTTTGGGATGAATTAGAGCGGACTTCTACATGAGTAGGCTATATGGGTCGTTTATACTGTACAAGCCTTGTTCAGTTCATGTTTAAATTATTTCCCAACGTGCACTAGATTTCAAGGAATCTAGTAGCAGTCTTGTAAATAGTGACCCTGCAAGATTCCTGGTCGGTGCAAAACATAATCTGTGACTTGTCTTTAGATATGAGGTGGTGTGAGACTGTAGTCTTACAAAACCTTTTTCCAAATCTTTTCAGCCTTCTGATGGGTAGCATAACATGGGTGATCTGACTAATTGGCCAATCTACTGGCTGAAGATATATGCTATTTAAAAACCAACACTAAGGTTGGTTTGAGTCCATAACTCAGTGCAAGTATAAGCTTTTACCATATACTGAGGCAGACTGGGAAGAATTCCTTGGTACAGCAACTCAGTGGCACACATGTCAACCTCCTCCTCACCCTATTGGAAAAAATGGATGCATATAAACATGAAGAACATGGTCAATAACAAGAATTAGTTTTGCGATGGATTTTCCATTAATAAGGAGTACATGTGCGTATTTGAAAATGCTAGTGCCCTGTTCATTCTCCTCTGCGTAGAGTTGTATTGTGACATGTCCTTGTTTGTGCTTATTTATTCTAGTTGTTCAAAATATTACAATAGAGTGGTTATGTCACTAAAACAGACACAAACACACAACAGAATTTTGACCCACTGGCAGGAAAAACGGCAATCTGATCAGTAGCATGCCATCCATTCGCAGCCTGATATCTGTGGATCCTCCCCCCACCACTTAACCCACAACCAAAACATACTAATGTATGAAGAATAAATTATTTTAGATAAATATACACGTGAGTCACAAAATCCGACTCAAATGTATCTTGACAGATCAAGTGTATCTTCGCAGACAGAGAAAAGCAATAACGCTGCGTGAAGGGCCTGCGAGGGAGATAGCTTCATAGCTTCTAGGCTACTACAGCAAGTGCTTTCAGTGCAAATATTCAAACTTCCTAACATCTTCTGTCAAATTCATGGCTGATTTAGGCTAAAATAGCCTAGCCTATGTTTGTAGAGCTACAATGAATGAACTCAACTGACAACAGGTAAATCCACCGATTCGGTCATTGAGGCTCTCTATGAAAACTTTGTCTTTCCAAAGTTTATTTTTGTATTCCGGGGTAATGTAGCCTAATTGCCTAATGTCTTGACAATATAGTTTTTCCTACCGGTTTGCGGTTTAAACTCCAGTTAAAAGACAGGCGCCGCTCTGAACTTTCCTGCCATGACTGGTTTATACCTCAACCACTACATCTCAATTGGCATTTTTACATTCATTGACAATAATAAAAAAAAAATGTACTAGTACAGTGTACACCACCACCACCATGTGTCAAGCGTTATATAGATACCTCCAGTGGCCGAATTAATCTTCTGTTTTTCTGGTACAGACATTCTTTATCACACTGGTTCCCAAAGACTGGGATACAACCCAGGACATTTTATTTGGGTTGCCATAGTCGCGATTCATATCTGCAGTAGCCGTTCCAGTCAGGAAAGAATCAGCAGGGACACCATTGACTGTTTGTGGTGTTGTTTATGCAACCATCTCAGTACCCCATTCATAGGGCCCCTCTCTGCTGAAGGCTATATAGTACCTCTTTCAGTGTAAGTTAGCTATTGCGTCTGCACTATAGGAAGAATAGAGCTGGACAGCAAAAAAACAAACTTGTGGACAGGTGTTCCGCTCACAAACCTCTTCTCAACTCAATGTTGCCAGTGTCAGTTGAACTACTGAAAATATTACTATTTCTGGACTACTGAAAATGTTAGCCAGAAGCCCATAATGTTATCTAGCACCATACACAAAGCTGTGGTAAGTAGCCTATGCAGGAATTGTTTCCCTGTTTGCAGCGAGTTTTGTTTCATATTTAATATTTGTGATAACAGACTTGTAACAGACACTTGGCCCTTTTCTAAAAAGTGTTTTTGTGCTGCTTGCAGATTATTGTGTCTGCTTGGTTACTGTTGATTGTATTTATGAAGTTTTCTTGTGAGTTGATGTGGCTTGGAAGCTACCTCTTTTTGTAACAACATTTACCACCAACAATGTTGTGTGGCAATAAAGTATATCTATCTATTAGGGCTGTCAAAATGAATGTGTTAATCGCTGCGATTATTTGTGAAATACATAATGGTTACAAAATATTAACTCAATTAACGCATTTTGTTTACATACTTCCTTTGTGGGGGGCTGATGTCACGTAACAGAAGCCGTAAGCCTGAGAGTTTATTTTACTGTCTATGAGTTAACTGAAGATGGAGAGGAACCGTGAGGAGCTTGTAGGCGAAAAGGTTCAGTTTAAAAAGTTGCCTGATGTTAAAAGTGATCAATGCTGCCAGTACCACCACACGCATCACGCACTGTGCGTAGGGCACCAAGCGACAGAGGCGGGACCAACATTTAACTAATAAATAGTAGCTTTACTGCAAACTGCTTTTCACACCAATAGCATGTTAAATAAAGATAATCCTCTCCATTATGAGCCAATGTTATGCTTCTCCATTTAATTGGGAACGCGTCTGAGCGCACATGAGGCAGGTTCCATCTGGCTTGTCAGTGTTGATAATTGATATCTCGTTTTTAATATAAGAAACTTATAAAAGGAAATAATGAAGGCAACCAAGATGAGATCAAAGATTGCGGAGTTATCCGGTTCCCACTACTGACCAGTTATAAACTGTGAGAGCCAGGGCACTTTGACTCATTGCAATTTGGCAAATGGAAATGGAAGAGCTGTCTTGAATTCTTCAATAATTTGTTCACATGAAGCACATGTAATGCCGATTCAAATGCATTCCAATCAGCTAGCTAGGGGACTACCAGGCTCATGAATGAAAGCTGTTTATACCACCTTAATATCATGCTTATCATTGTTATTGTGCTACATGTTGCACAAGCAATGCTAGAGTTTGTGGACTAGCCATAGGCTATATTTGAATGGAGCTGGTAAAATAAGTTTATTGTGAGAATGTGTGGACACAATGTGCTTAAAAGTGACAGTGTCCCATTTATAAATGAGTTAAACAGCATCAAATTGGTAGTATTTCTTAAGAAAAGGAGGCCAAGCAATTATTAATATTTGAAAACAAAATACTGTCATTATTATCATTTAAGTAATATAAAAGTGTTTTGCTTTTACCTTTGTGGTTGCTCGATTTAGTGATTTATGTTGTATTTAATATGCCCTTTAAGAAGCTTTAGACTTTAAAGACAAAATATACTTTTTAATTGCGATTAATCTAGATTAATTAATTATACAATATGAGATGAATTAGTTATTTTTTATCGTTTGACAGCCCTTCTATCTATCTATCTATCTATCTATCTATCTATCTATCTATCTATCTATCTATCTATCTGGTACACTATGCCACACAACTTCTTGTGCAGGCCATGGTTCTTTCCAAACTGGACTACTGCCATTCATTTTTAGCCGACCTACCTGCTTGTGTAGTGGAGGGCTGTGTCTGTAAGGATCGCAGCTGCTGGGGTTGGACAGCAGTGTGTGTTATGATTCTGTCTTCTCAAACTGCGACATGCGATCGTGTATGTTTGTATCGTGATTTCGGTCGTGGTTAATGTATTGTTACAGCCCTATCGTCCATCTTAATACAGTCGTTGTCAATTACTAAAAAGTTTTACTACAAGTGGCATTGGGACACTGCAAAAACTGCTTATCTAATAAAATCTAACCAAGTGTTATTAATTTTATATTAAGATCAAATTCTAGTTAATATTGTTTTCAGTATAAATAGACTTACCTAGCTCTCTCGTAAAATCATTTGACTTAATTTAAGAAGAGTTTGACTCCTTTTAAGACGTCTTATCCTGAAAACAAGCAAATTTGTCTTGATACGACTCCTTAAAATCAGTCAGTCAGTCTTCCTAAATTAAGTCAAAATGATCTTTCGAGAAAGTGCTAGGTAAGTCTCTTCATACTAAAAACAATCCCAAATAGATTGTTTGATCTTAATATAAGATTAATAACAGTTGGTTAGATTTTATTTTTTGCAGTGCATATTGAAAGCAGAGCAATCACATTTCCATTTCACTCAAATACCCCAGACAGTGGTGTCTTCTGATACTCCTCTTCTTTGGCCATCTGAATCTCTGCTATGGAGACATACTTATGCTGTGGATGCAAAACAGGTAAAGCATTTAACTCAAACTTTACATTTTCATACAGGTTACAGTGTTTCCTCTATGTTGATTTGATAGTGGCGGCCCCCCACGGTTTAATTTTCTTCCCCCACGGTATCAGAAATGGGGCAGACGCACAATAGTCGCAATTGCCTTTCAAAATTCATTGTGCAGACCTGTTGTAGATTCTTCAAATATACAGCTCAATCACAACTGAAAATAATGCCTCATTGTGTGTGAATAGAGGTGAATACATATAACTGTTTGTGTTGCAGCGAAGTGTCAGTTGTCAGTTCCGTGGGACGGGGGGACGGGGGGACGGTGGGGGCGGGGGGTTCGGACAGGAGTAAACACTGGGTTAAATATTTATTTCCTTGGCTCAATTTTTAAAAAGTATAACATTCAGTATCACTGCTATGCAGATGACACTCAGTTTTACCTGCCTGTTAACACTAATGGCATTTGTTCTTTGGAGAATATTTTTAACTGTCTCAGTGACATCAAATGCTGGATGGCAAGAAATGTTCTTCAACTGAACGAAAGTAAAACTGATATAATTATTTTTGGCCCTCCAAGTGATGTTTCTATCTTGAAAAATGCACTAGGACCTCTCTCTGCAAACTGCCACAGTGAAGTAAAGAATCTTGGGGTTTTCTTTGACTCCTCTTTAAATTTTAATAAGCAAGAAAATAGTGGGGTCAAAGGCAGCTTTTTCCAGTTAAGAACCATTGCAAAACTGAAGCCCTTTTTGTCCTTCTCCGATCTTGAAACTCTTATACATGCTTTCATAACATCTAGACTAGATTATTGTAATTCATTATATGCAGGCCTGACCCTCTCCACTCTCAACAGACTTCAACTAGTTCAAAATGCAGCAGCTAGATTATTAAGTGGCTCTAAGAAACGTGAGCATATAACTCCTGTGTTGGCTAAGCTGCACTGGTTACCTGTGGAGCACAGAGTTAATTTTACAATTTTACTTTTTGTCTTCCAAGCCCTCAGTGGTTTGGCACCTAGTTACATAGGTGACCTACTAATTCCTTACAGCACTCCAAGATCACTTAGGTCTTCATCTCAGAATCTTCTCTATATCCCCAAAACACGCCTTAAGACTAAGGGTGATAGAGCCTTCTCTGTTGTTGCCCCCCAACTCTGGAATAGTCTACCTGTACATATTAAGTCCTCTCCAACCATTGACTGCTTTAAGTCTAACTTAAAGACTTTCAATTTCTCCCAAACTTTTAATCTACCTTAATACACCCACCCACCCCCCCCCCCCCCCCCCACACACACACACACACACACACACACTCTTTATTCTTTATTTTATTTTTGACCAGTTTGTTTATTATTTCAATTATTTATTTATTTTCCCCCCATGTTATATTGTTGTTGTACCGCACCTTGGTTCAACTCAGTTGTTTTTAAATGTGCTATAGAAATAAAGTTGACTTGACTTGAAATACATTGGGGGGGGGGGGGGGATCAGAATTCAGTGAGTCAACATTTCAACAGTCAAAATGTCCTGTGAATAAGCGTGTTGGAAAACTATTGCCATTATTCAATGGAATTCAATTCAGACATGATATAACTACCTGTTTCAACGTTTTGATGCTTTCATGGATGGGCCTTGGCAAACCAACTACAGTATCTATGTCACTAAAAAAATATATAAAACACAAATAAAATGTTAGCTCAGGGCTAAAAGATACAAGACAAAAGGTGAAGAATGGGTTCCATACTTACTTTCCAAGAGTATATCCGATAAATTTACTTCTGCTCGATTCCAGAAAAGTCTCTATATCTTTTTCCCTGTTGAAAAATGAAGATGCTGTGGGAAAACACTTGGACACTACCACGGGCGGTGATGATGGGGCAGGGCACCTTCAGTTCCACAACCCCATGACATTTCGTCATCCAATAATGAACCAATATGTGATGTGTGTGTCAAATGCGCACATCTGATGTGTTTGCTAAATTTCATGAGTTTTACACATTGGAAGCACTTCTTTCTAGGTTCTTGATGGTGGCACTGTAACATGTGTGAGCCCAGTGTGCGAGATTACAATGAAATACTCATTCTGCAGTGCAAGAGGCAGATAACATAAACAGTAATATTGAAAAGACAATGGCAGTATCTGACTCGTATTCACCCCTGTCATTCTTGTGTGTTTTATTCAAGATGAAAAGAAATAACCCATATACAATCATATAGATTAAAGATACAGATTTTTGTGATTTTCAGGCATGTTCCAAGCTGTCTCAGTAGAAACAGGTACCATTTTCTGACATGTCTCAGAAGGTAGATGCTTGTATAGTTATTTTGGTTGTGATTTGTGCATTGTTTACAGCCCTAGTATTACACATTATACTATAAGGATTAATATAAATTCAGATACGCAGGTTTTTGAGTTCCTGCTCACTCATTTCCCTACACAGACACTATAAACCAAAAGGTTTCGTCGACATTCATGGAAGATCATCTCCTCCCATACCTGACTTTAGGGGCCCAGGGTAGACCCTTGGGGAAGGATAATCTTTCACAAGGTGGCTGTGGTGGGGGTAGGGGCATGACTTCATCCCGCTCCAGTGGAAAGCTCTCAGGCTCCAGGGCATTCTCACTGTCGTCATTATCATCCTCATCCTCACGGTTATCATCTGTTTTGTAGGGGTCCTTTTCATTAAAGGCATCAAGGTTGTCTTGCTTGATGAGTGCCTGAGGGGAAGAAAGCATTGTAACAGTTCATCTTTTCAATTGTATTTCTTCATATAGCAGAGGTGGAAAAGTCCAGCTTCAGAAAGTAAAAGTCCAACCATGTACCTTGCTGAGAGTTGTGCTATTTAGAATCAGCTGGTTTAGGTGAATGGTTGGCACAGATATATGGTAGGACTTTTACTTTCTAAAACTGGACTGGGGCTCCAATAAACAGGGTTCCTACACATTTTCCATTTCAAAATTCCATACTTTTTCCATACTCAAATTTTCAAACTTCTCGGTAGATTTTTCTGACCATATTCTAGACATTGTCAATGGAGCGTTCTATTAGCATTTGAAGAGCTGTAGAATAATGTTTATTATTAACTTGTTAGCCCTCAGAAAACACTTGCCCATTGTTGGATACTTTTAATTGGGGAAGAGCTGTGTTGGAAGGTGCACTCACATTTTTAGTTTTTTGTAGATACAGCATAGCCTACATATGTTGGAGACTAGCACACTGCTGGCAGAGGCCTCACCGTAAACAGTATTATTTGTTTGTAATAACAGTTTATCAGATAATGCAGTATCCAGGTCTTGGTAACTTTTACAAAATCAAAAAAGTCTACCAGTTTTTTAGCGGAAAATAGCAAAGCTACACAAACATACCAGTGCACAATGGTATAGGGCACGTGCATAGAACAGGGGTTTTCGATTTGGTTTTAGTATCAGAGTCCCCTTGTGGGAGAGATTATTTTCTGAGGACCCCCATTCAATTGTATCTTGATGTGGACTGACAGTTAAGCTACACAATACTTAGTTCCTACTCAATAGGAATGGTTCGATATGACCCGAGTGAAGTGATTAGTACTGTAGATGTAATAGTCTGGAAACACAAATTTTTCTCCATACCCCTGTTTCTTTTTTCCATACTTATCCAGACCTGGAAATTACTAAAGTCAAATTCCATACTTTTCCAGGTTTTCCATACTTCGTAGGAACCCTGAATAAAACTGTCTCAAGGCTCTATACAGAACTCAAAGCTTGTACACCTCAGACTAGGGCAAGCGCTAAGGCAAAGATGGCCATGTAAATCACCCTTTTAACAAGAAAAACCCTGGGCCAAACTCTCCTATTCACATGCAAATCCTTTTTTATGTGCTTTCAATTAAGCACTTTTGAGTTCTGTGCATTCTCCCATTCGCACTTAAGACACATCCACAGCGCAAAATAAAGGCAGCCTTATGGCGTGATTCATTTCAAATAGAACTAGACTGATCCACAACCTTTGGCTATTCTGACCCTCATTTACCTTATGATTGAAAAAAAGGAATATGGACTTTCTCATCAACCTTTTGAATTTAAAGGTCAATACACAAATAACATAAATCCGTCTTTGAATTTGAAAAGCTAGGTGAGAGAGATACACTGAAAGTTAATATTTTGTTATTTTGTTCTGTCCTCTGTAAAATACAGTTGCTTTTTCAGCTCTGAACAAACCCATTCAGGAATTATTCATGTCGGAGCTTCTGTGGAGCACTTTATTCTAATGGTATGGGAAACATGTTGGTGTGAATGTGTGCGAGGGTGTGAATGTGTGTAAATGTACCTTATGTTCTCGACGAGCACGTTTTTGCTGCTGTTCAAGAAGATCAGAGGTGGAGGCAGGGGGTGAGGCAGCCCTCATGCTCCTGACCACACGGATGCTATCCTCTGGTAGGGGGGGTAGGCCAAGCTCCTCCCGTTTAAGCACCTTAATGCTCAGCAGCTGCTCAAAACCACCCAGCGTGAACTAGAGAGAGAGAGCAAACAAACCACAATGAAATTGGGACAATTGGGCAGCCGTGGCCTACTGGTTAGCGCTTCGGACTTAACCGTAACCTTGAGCAAGGCACCTAACCCCTCACTGCTCCCTGAGCGCCGCTGTTGTTGCAGGCAGCTCACTGCGCTGGGATTAGTGTGTGCTTCACCTCACTGTGTGTTCACTGTGTGCTGAGTGTTTCACTAATTCACGGATTGGGATAAATGCAGAGACCAAATTTCCCCTCACGGGATCAAAAGAGTATATGAGTCATTATCACCATAAGGAGCCTTTGAGACTTCCGAATTCCCCCCAAAAAAGCTGAGATTTTCCATTGAACTTCATATTCATTGTATTAAGTATATGTTATGCTGTTAGAAATACATATTGGTCAAGCTCCCACACTTTTTATAAATTAACTGCAAGCAGACAATTTACATGCAAACAGCAAAATATGTCCACCCTGTCATGGACAATTTCAAAACAGAGTAAATACATTGTAATTACATAGTGATTATAAAATGTACATTTTCAGAAAACTATTTTGTCCCTTTCTCAACAATACATTTTAGTTAATGGGAAAAGTATTTGGATAATAATGAAATTATGGCAAACTATTTGTTTCTCTATAAAATCTGCGAGAGTTGCACTTTCTTTTCTAAATAAAATCTAACAACAAAGATATCTGGTCAAATTTTCAAACAATACTATTTGGCCCTCATTTGCTTATAAAGGAATCACACAAAAGATTTTGCTAACTTGTGGAAATAATTTGTTTATTTTCATAGAACATGAAAATAACAGGGTGGACAGAGACATGACAGGGTGGACCCTGGGCATGACAGGGTGGACATGTTGTGGAATGTCATTGAATGGCCCCATAAATGCAAGGAACAATGCAAGAAAATTGTGTAAAAAAATGCCTTTTCCCATGTAGGGGGAAATTACCAGTTGAACAGACTAGTTTTGATCCACTCTACCTGCATGCAGCCACTGAATAAAGATGCCCAAAATGAGACATTAATGTGGCCTTCTAGCATTAAACTCTGCACAGTGAAAGTCAAACATTCAACTGTAGAACAAGAAGAAAACATTTTTTTAAGTGGAGAACAGTTGATTTGAAAAAACAGAATATTACAGAAAGATCACTTGGACGCATCTCCAAACAGTCTCTCCCTTTCTGAAGAGACATGGCTCGCTCAGATCTGCAGTTGCTGTTCCACATACTTCCACGCAGACGCTTCAATCTGTAAAGAGCGCTTGTTCAGAGCCTGTGGTTCTGGTATTAGGCAAAGTACCTGCCAGTCATGGTACCAACAGATGTCGTCCCGAAGACCTGGCCATTTGAACTGGTTTATGCCATGGCGTTGCATACACTTAACTTTCACACTATGCCCTTCTGCATCCATGATGATACCTGGGTATGCTTCATTGTCATAATTAACAACGCACCACTCTCCAATGTGCTTTACCTCAATCATTTCTGGTCTCCTAGGATTATCTGGTGTCTTTCCACATGCTGGGGACTTGTCAGATGAAACAGGAACATTAGCTAGAGTGACCTCTTGAAGATTAAAGCAGGGGCAGTCCAAAACACCTTTCTCCCTTTTACATAGACATGAAATGTCTCTGTATTTCATTTGGCCGGGTGTCAGACTGATAGCTTGGTGGATTCTCATAGTGCCTTTTACGGCAGCTATTGCAGGTATCTCAGGCTTTGATTCAATATCCCTCTCTGGGATGAAGAACAGCTCGACAGATGTGTCCAGGCTTTTCAGCTTGTTATACAAGCTCTGGGCATCAGGAATGTCTCCTCCATGGGCTACAATCCGGTCTGCTGACCTCTTGAGTGCCCCACCTACACCGTCTGGTGCCCCCTTCCCATGATTAGCCTCAAAGAAATTCTGTGTTATTTCTTTGAAGCCATACTTGTAGGGTTCCGTTGAAAGGTAGAAGAAATTTCCCTTTTGCCGATACTGTGTTGCAGGCCCATCGCTGAAAAAATGAAGTGTGCTGACTTGAGGGTGTCGTTCTCTCACTACCTTCAGAACTGGATCAAGGTGGGCCCAGATGGACACAGGGTCATGTCTTCTGGAGGGTGATATGGAGCAGAAGGTGTGTGGCGCTTGTTCACCAGTGGTGTAGAGCACTCCAGTGTGCAGACTGGCCTGCTTGTGTGAGCCTCCAAAATGCACAGATTGTTTTTCTTCGCTGTACTTACATGAGTAATTTTCGCTAAAATCTATATGCAAGAGGGACTCATTGGGCTTCAGACTCCTCCTGAGCTCCCTGTAGGCATCAAATTGCCATTTAATGTTGAAGACATGGCTCCTAAAATGGACAAGCCTCTCCTGGAAATCTGTGTTAAGCTCATGCTCTGTTTTTGTTATCTCCCTTTTCACTGTTATTGTTGACACCTTCTCATCCTTCTTGATCTTCTCGGTCATCCACTGAATTAAACTAAAGTTCTCTTCCCCAGGGGTTTTCAGCATCGGGTGACAAGTTAAGAGGCATTCACTGCACTCACCATAAGCACAGATTGTCACAGTTGTCATTCGACTAACATCATCTCGAAGAAAAAATTATGTAACCTTCTTCCTAATGTCATTTCGACTGAAGCACCTCCTCCCACAGTAGATCAGATCCACAGGATACTTTGCCATCTTCTTAGAGTAGCCAAACGCAGTCTGGGCATGCTTTTGGAGCTTATACTTCTTTAGAATGTTTCCACTGACCACTTTTGCTATCAGCTGCTTCCCTCTGTTTGTTTTTGTTGTTCATGTTCATATTTTTTTGTTGTTCATGTTCATATTTTCTTCTAATATTTTCAATCAGGGATTTATGGAAAAGAAGAGCTCTTTTGATGGGTGAATTCACTTTTTGACGTGCCAACAAAGCATTGATTTTTGTACGTGGTGATTTGGACGGACTTTCTTTCTTGGCCCGATGGTACCTCTTCTTATATTTCTCAGTTTTACTTTTCTCTTTTTTGAGCTGTGCCTCTAATATTTCAATCTGTTTTTTTCAGTTTTCTCTTCGTACTCCTTCGAATGCTTTCCCCTTGACGCCGTTGCCTGAAACACAAAATATTTGTAAGGATTTTTTTATATGATTTTATTAAGTTAGTTATCAATATGAAGAGTTCAGATGCAAAAACCCTTTAAATCCATCTGACCACTTTTCTTTTAAATGAGCATTTAAAATCAGGCTCCTATAGGTTTTTGCCTATAAATCAATATGTCAGACCTGGAAAGAGTGGTATTTAGTGGGTTTTGAAGTTTTGGAGTGGGTGTAAATGTGTGTGTGTGTGTGTGTCTGTTTGTGTGTGTGTGTGTGGGTGGGTGTGTTTCTGTATGTGTGTGAATGCCTATGTGTGCGAACATTGGTGGTTCACACGTACATGTGGCAACATGACAACATGAACTGACAACATGTACTGAGTGTGTGTGTGTGTGTGTGTGTGTGTGTGAGTGGGTGTACGTGTGTGTACTGTATGTGTGTGTGTGTGTGTGTGTGTGTGTGCGCGTGTGTGTGTGGGAACATTGGTGGTAAGTTGTAGGAGTGTGTGTAAGGAGATGTCTTATCTCCTGGATGAAAATCGCTATCTTTTTTTTTTTGACCGTAAACAAAAAAAAAAAAGTGTTTCTACGTTGAATAAATCACTCAAAATTCAAAGAAAGTAGTCAAAATAAATTGTGTGTTTTGTGTTCAAAAGCCTTTTGTGAAGGATATCATAAGATCTTGAGGCAGTCTGATGAAAAATGCCATATTTATGGTACAGGGAATGGTTAAATCGGTCATTTTTGACCGGAACAGTGTTAGAAGGTTAACGTATACTATGTGTGGAGAGCATCCATTCACCATCTTTATCTCATTTTTGACATAGGTGGCATTTAGAGGCTTTTGCATCTGAACCCTTTATATGTCATTTTATGGGGACATAAACAGTTGATAATTGTCCTTCAAATAAATCTAAACTTTCTAATAAGTCTCATCAGCTAAATTTCCAATGATCTAACCTGGAGGGCCCTGGCTCACGCCGATTTTCAGGAGTTTCAGCAGGGGAGTTGGGTGGTGTCTCTGACTGTAGCAAAGCACTGGCCCTGATTCTGGCTCTGGCTTGACTTTTTGCCTCTCTCCATTTCTTTCTTTTTGCCCTCTTCTCTCGCTCACTGAGCTCATTGACACCCTTCTTCTTTCCAGTCTCTCTGTCTTTTTTCCATTTGACCCTTTCTTTCTCAAGGTACTTTCTTCTTCTGTCTGGGTCAGCATCACTACGTTCCCGATATCTCCTTGCGATCTCAGCTCCTTTTGATCTCATTCCTTGAAAAAGACGATTCAAAACGTTCCCTTACACATTTTAGCACAAACTAGGCTTGCCTTATCAAACTAGGCGTGCTGATACCGATATCGCCAAAAAAATTGTCCAAATTGTCCAATTTTACTATGTATAGCATGTACTGTTATAAAATGTGTGTATAAAGCATGTGGCCTAAACTATGCACATGTCCTTCCTGTCATGAACCATGTCCACCCTGTCATGGAAGGCTTGCTGACAGGGTGGACATTTTTGGCTAATGTTATCATTTAATGAGCACATGGTGGACCTTCACTTAGCAACATGCTACAGTCAGCAAGCTGACTATGTACTGTTTTACAAATATATTTCAAAGTTCTGATAGGTTTTTCTATCAATTGATATTTCACTATGACAGAGTGGACATGTTAATCCAACTACACACATAATATGATGAAAATTATGAAACATAAGTGTAAATACTTACTCTGCAACTCGCCACTGCTTCAGCCTCCATTGAAGAAAGAAAAAATGCTCGTAGTGATGTCACTAAAAACATCAGTGGGTTTCTTAAAAGGGACAGTTACCCCATAATGACAGGGTGGACCGCAATTTCAGGGACACATGCAAAATGTTCAATAATATGATTATGAAAATACAATATATATGATACAAAATTACTTGTTTTATCAAATAACTTATTGTGGACAATAAAACCATGTACATTTTTTTTTGATTTAGTATCATTTAACCACTTATTACACACACTGTAGTTAGCCGAGCAGTGTGTGGGATATGCCAAAATCACGTACATCCAATGAAGAGACTTATCATTGTACTGATATGTGTGCAAGTGTTTGGCCACTTATAATAAGACCCCACACTTTCATTATTCTGCTACATTTTCATGATGACTGAGTGAGTCTAATGAGGACACCAAAGGCACTTCATAGTGATATTGACTCATATGTGACCCTACAAGGCGAAACCAGTCGTTTTGGTAAAATTTACAAAATTAAGTTAATGCTCACATGAACGGCCATTGACTAAGCTTTCCAACGATATGTATATCGAGGGTATTGCAAAAAGTATCGCTAAAATAACCGCATATAAAGTTGGCATGGTTCTCCTGTCACGATACGCCAGAAGAGGAGAAAATCACCTTTTTAAGTAAATGGTCACGTGCGATAGTGTGAGGACACAGCTATTATTAGCCTTACGGTAGCGTGACTTTGAAGCGGATGACTGACTATATCAAGTTTTATCAACCGAGTGAGTGTCTTTTTCTGCCCCCTAGTTAATACCAGGGACGGTCATAAGGTGTCACTATAGAATATAATTAATGTATATAGATTGTGTAGCCTATAGGCCCACTTTTAAAATGTGCTACTGCTACGTCAATGGAAAACTTTTAGGATATTTCTAAAAGTTTGTGCTTTTGTTCGTGCTTTTATTTTGAGAATGATTACTTTCTCTTCAGCATTGTCCTAACTGTTAAAACGAGGCAGAGGCATTGCAACAATGTTTACAGAGATACACTGTAAGGTTGACTGCAAAGATTATGCAGACTGTTACGACTGACTGACACTCACGCTCCCTCAAATAGACCCCGCCACCGATCACAGATTCACTGATTCACCATGGCAACTAGAGCGGCTTCATTGCTTCTTCTACGGTGTAAAGTAGGTAGCCTTTTCACAACAGCAACACCTCTGTTTAGGAGAATATATCAACTAGTGTCGTGACCACCACGCGCAAAATGGTTACGGCGCTCCCGTGACATCACATTGTCGCATGACAGGTCGGGGATGGCGAATATGTAAAAGTTAATTAATGATCACAAACGTTTAAATAATGACAGTGGGTCTAGTTATATGTGATAACAATGTGCAGTGGGCAGTGGAATAACTATTGGTTTCTGTTTGTGGTGACTGCTGACTGAGATAAGGGATGAGATTAAATAGATCCTGGAACTTAGCCTGGTCTGGAGCAGGCTAGCTCTACAGAATAAATCGCAATGGTGACTTATACCATAACATATCCTGCTGCCCCCTATCCCGCTTTTGTGCAACCGCATCACGGATAAATTGAGCCAGGATAACCAAAATATCCCCGCTTAATCCCTTATCCTAGTTTTGTGCAATGGGCCCCTGGACATAATATTATTAAAACATTCAGAGAATCCAGAGAAATCTTTGCAAACAAGGGAAGGAGCTGAAAAACACATTGGATGGTTGTGGTCTTTTGGACCTCAGATGGCACTGCATCAACACCAGACCTGTTTCCACACTAACATGGAAAAAGGTTCTGTGGGTAGACCAGTCAAAATTTGCCATTATTTTTGGAAATCATGGACTCATCTGGGCTAAAGAGGAGAGGGCCTATCCAAGTATCCAACCTATCCAACTTGATTTAGTGCTCAGTTCCAAACCCAACATCTATGACAGTGTGGAGGAGCATTAGTGCCTACAGCATGGGCATCTTGCACATTTGGCAAAGCACAATCAATTTTGAAAGATGTATACAGGTTTTGAGCAACATATACTGCCATCCAGGCAATAGCTATTCCAGGGAAGACCTTGAATATTTCAGGAAAACGATGGCAAAATGAATTCTGCACATATTTAAATAGTATTTATCCTTATCCAAGAGTCCATGTGCTAAAATGGCCTGTCTGAGTCCAGATTTGTCAAATTAGGTGCATAATGGAATGAAAAACATGACTAAGAATACCTCACACTGTTGAGCAACTGAAATCATGTATTGGGGAGTAATGGGACAACCACTCTGTGAGTTGCACAGTTTTGAAAACGAACGTTAAGGGTTGTTTTAAGGACATGTTTGTGCATGCCTGTAGGCAGCCACTCTGAAGCAGTAAAGGCGATTTAAAATGAAAGTCAAAGACAGGACCAATCGTCAAAATTTCGGTGTCCACCACTCTAGTTCATCCAAAACAAACCAGAAAAGGGACTCAAAGTGCTAAATACCGGAATTATCCTTTAAGATATGAATGTCCAAACATGGCCTCCAAGATAAGGCCTTTTAGAGAGTGTAAACAATCAATAATAGAATTGAACAAAAATATTTTATTAGTTTTTATGCATACTTTTATGTTGTTGGTGAGAAAAACAACATGTGAATTCTGTCACCATTCTAAATCCTGTTTCTTGCATTTTTTTACACTGGTCACTAAATTTATCATAACTTTTGAAAGGTTATATTAAGGATATTCCAATTCAGTCTTTTGTTAAATAATCCACAACTTGCTGAACATGTCATACACTCTATATTCTTCTCTATCTTGTAGAGATATAGGATTAAAATTAATTTTTATGTGAATGAAATGAAATTGACAAATTTTGACATTTGGAGAGGATTTTCAAAGACTGTTCATTACTATATCAACATCACCATATGTATTTTACATCATTTCATGGAACTGATCCTTCTGATTACAATGGTATGTTTATCACATTGATGGAATTATATTCAAGAAATACATTTTTTGTAATACGGTATACTATATGGTGCACCCATCTGCTTTAAGAAATACACCTTGAAGTGTTTATGTTAGCTGTAAAGGAAGTGGTGCTATCAGAGCGTTAGAGATGGCGCATTGCATGCAGTGATGCCTCATATTAAAACAAAAAAAATGGCCGAAATGAGACACCGAGATCTGTGTTGTTTCGGTGACCGACCCTAATGCCCACTGATCTCAAAAAAAACACTGGACTGAGCAAATGAATGTAAAGACATCTTCCTCTGATTGCTCTCCTATACAGCTAACAAACAGCTACACGTTTACATGGACACACATGGATATTCCGAGCATACCTTATTCGGAATAAGACAATATTGTGGTGTTTACATGACTTGTTAACAGAATATTCCATTCATATTCCCATTTATACGTCACACAGTATATTCTCATTAATAACGACTAATAAGTTCTAAATGTTCCTTCCGTGAATGTTCCCATATTAACCTTATCACTACCTCAGCTATAGCCTAGCCTACTGCCACTATGTCACTACTATGCAGTCTTACATGTGTTTCTTCCTCGTCCCAAAAGTGTATCCTACCTTCTTCATTCCCGACATCTTTTCTGAAGCTGCACATAGCTCCAGTCATAAATAACTTTATTAACAAAGTAGCATAGCCCTCACAAAAACCCTACTTGCAATAATTAAAGGGAGTAGGAGGCTATTTGATCGTCCCCTCCTCCAATGGCACGGCTCTGATGAACTCTCATGTGTACAGGGGAGACGTGTAGTAGGCTAATAATAATTAATTTTACTGTAAGGTATTAACCCCAGATCTCAAAAGCCCTTGAAAATAAAATATAATTACAATGCATGTTGGGTCCTCCTCACATGAAAGATCTAACGTTCTGTTTCAGTGGAGCATTCTAGAGGATCGCTCAAATTTGGCAGAGACAGGAGAGAAAGTGCGCATTTACAGGGCTTGTCAATGCTATGTGGTAGCCTACAAACTATCTTGCATCGGGTAGAAATAAAATATTCTGTAATATTTCAGTCAATTTTTGTGTGCTGAAAAGGCACAAACGTTCCTGTAGATGACAATAACACATTCTACTTTTTTGCCAAATAAATGACAGAGCAATTTGAAATCATCAATGTCTTCACTCTTGCTGTATCAAAATCACACCTTTCCTCAGAAGTGGTCTTAATATTGTGCTTGAAGTCGTCAAATTCGTTCAGTTTTTTGCATGATTACATGATATAACTATACTAATACTGTAGCCTAAATTGTGGATAATTAGGCTATACCGTACAGAACCGGAGCGTGACTCTAAAACCGTGATACGAACCGAACTGTGGGTTTTGTGAACCGTGCCACCCCTACTGTAGCCTAAATGGTGGATAATTAAGCTATACCGTACAGAACGGAACCGTGACCCTAAAACCGTGATACGAACTGAACCGTGGGTTTTGTGAACCGTGCCACCCCTACTCATCCATGTAAAATACATGCTCATACATACACATCCATGTAAAAAACCCTACTAACAATGACACAAACATATTTCGAACGGCACCATGGCTTTAACATCATTTCCGTGTCCCAACATACAAACAGAAAATTCATAATGAATGCAAGAACTTCGGTCATCATATTTTTCTTGAGTATTTTTAATAGGGGTTTCCCATACTGAACACTATGTCACTCTGGTGTTAGCCATAGAACCTGCACAACCCACACTTTTGAGATCAGTGACCCGAAGGAGCCCTCAAAATAATTTGCTTTAAATGATAAAGTTGTGGTTTATCATTCCAAAAATTGGAATACTGATAAAGACGACCATTTTCACCAATAAAACAAGCAAACTACTGTAGGTCTATTTGCTCCCACCCACATTAACATTTAACTAAAACAGTTGTCCCCAAACTACGGCCTGTGGGCCAGATACGGCCCGCCACCTGATTTTGGGTTGCCCGCCCAAAACATGTCCGTGGTATATAGCGTCCGGCCCGCATGGGAGTACGACATCGTCAAACTATAACCTCCGTAATTTCCCCCATTCATTCTCTATGGCGAGTCTTAACAGTACACGTCATACTCTTTTTGTCCACTGGTGGTTGTTTTGGCGTTGTTTCGCGTTTGCCATCGAAAACAGAATGAAATGTACCTGCAAACAATGTAAGAGACCTATGCTGACTGAATGAGTGCTCAAAGTATTCTAAAAGTTTATCCATTAATTGTTAATAACTAACTAACTTCTATTCAAGTCACTCGTTCAAATGTTCATACAAAGAGTTCACAAAGTTATCATAAGGTGAGTGAAAGTTAGAATGGTGGTCATTTCAGACCACTTCAGCACTTCATAAAATTCTCATAGTTTGAAAACTTTAAATTATTTGTAGGATATTCACAACTTGAGCTGTGTATGCAAAGACACAGAGTCCAGAGTTCACACATTTTTAATAAAATATACTTTTGGGATTCCCGTCTAATACTTTTGGGAATGCAAAAGTCTTTTTATTAGTATTATTTAATTTGAGCTACATTTTACACTGATAAGGCATGATGGCAATATAAACACAGCTAACAATGGTATTACATTGCAATAGCCTATGATTAAATGTAATGGAATATTCAACTAAGGTAGACTGCTGTTCACAGCACTAAACTATTTATGGTTACTGATATACTCCGAATCGCTGGCCCTCTCTTAGAGCCAGGCATAGTGAGCTGGTCCTCTGAAGAAAAAGTTTGGGGACCACTGAACTAAAAAGACTTCCCTCAGGGGTAATTTTACAATCAGGGTGTGCGCTTTGTTTCAAAAGGGTCAAAACTACATCTACATTCCAATTACAAAAATGTCATTGTTTGCTGACATTTCAGACGACACGGTCAATATAGGTCTGTAGAAGGGATAGAAAAGTTGTTTCAAGACATCAGCGCATGGATAACCCAAGGGATGATATTGGGAAACACGTATGAAAAATCAAAGTATTAGATCATCTGTCTACATGGGTAAGTATTAGGGTTGTTTAATCGCGATTAAATCGCTGTATTTCTATAGTTAATCGTGATTAATCGCATATTTTATCACATGATTAAAATTTCCAGAAGTCAGTATTATTCAGAAATATAGCTGATAAAAACAGCTCCAGCAGATGCTATAAATGCTACAGCAGAAGTGCATGCACAAAATGTACACACATTATAAAGGGCATAATAAACAGAAAATACTCGAAATAGCCATTATCTTTGAGTTCAGTTGAAAATAAGGAACTTCATATTGAGAAATGTAGCCTAGGCCTAGAGCACATTTCAATGAAGTGCATAACAAACAGAAATAGCCTAGTCATAGCCTATGTTCAGTTGACGTGTAACAGTGTGAGTGTAAACAATGTTTAGCTTGTAGGCTAGATTAAAGCTTAAACTTGAAGTGCTTCGGTGATATTTTAATTCCATGTCGACATAGCCAACACCAGCACCGACATGAGTGCACTGCTATTTTATATGGTGCACTGTCACTTGCCACATGCATCAGCGCCAGCATTTTCACTGGCAAACACTGGATGAACAATGGATTTTATTGGGGCGGCGTCAACCAAATATAATTAAATTGTGATTTACACGGAGGCAAAGTGCGATGCTGGTGTGCGGAGTTGTATTGAGAAAAATGAATCCAATGATGATTGAATGTCGTAAGGAGATTGCAACACACTCATGTCGCATTCGGTGTCTACAGACCGGGAGTTCAGCGGTGGTGTTTATTATCTCCATGCCTACAGTAAGAGGACTAGGCAGAAACCTACCAAGTTCTTAGAATCTTTGCTAGGAAGTGTCTGTGGCAGTTTGAGGACAAGAAACGGTGCATCAAAGGGCCAAAGAGGATTGTTGATAGGCCTAACAGAACAAGTGTACGGTGTAAAATAAGAAGGACTAACAGAACAAGGACGGTGTAAAATAAGACTTTGGCGGCACACGATAAATGCGTTAGCCTAGGCTACTATCCTTTGGCCAGCTCGCAACACCAAACAAGTGTGTGTCTAGCTAGATCCGGTGTGGTGAGTTTTTCTAACGTTACTAGTTGTTGCAACAGCATGTCAAAAAAACTCCAAAGTTTTCTAGGCCAAAAACAACGTTAATCTCGCAATAAAAAAAGTTGACGCCGTTAAAATGGGTTTGCGTTAATGCTGTTAATAACGCATTTAACTGACAGCACAAGTAAATATCCCATCTGAAGCATTATAAATCCTACTGATGGGTAGTACACAGTCTATACGGCAAAACATATTAGTGATTTGTATGTATATATGGGATATAATATGCATAATTAAGGTTTTTGTTGCAAATACACCAATTCCTAAAAATATTCTTGTGTAAACTGAATAGCCATGACACTTAAATGATTGCTTGCCTCTCATTGAAAGCTTCTGATGTTGGACAACTGTAAAACATTTTTGGATATGTCTTGATTGAACTGTGACTGGTGGACTGTCAAACATTTGAGTTGGAGAGGACATTTTAGTATTTCTTTGTCTAAACACACAAATAATTAAGATGTTACCTCTAAAATGGTAAAATCCTGACACTGTTTTTCCTAAACACTTTTTTGGATAAACTTAGGGTATCACTGTGCATGTTTTCACAGGTGCATAATTATGCTATTTTAATTGCATTTTTGCTTCTGATGTTCAAATTGATTCTGGGCATGTTGTTGCTTGGTATGAAGTATAGCAAAGGTATACCCTATGCCAAATGGGGTCAGTCATTTAAGCTCTTTCTAAGACAAATTTCTGTTGTACGTAATTTTTACCTTCACATGTCTGTTAACATTATGTGTTCACTAAACCCTTTTCACGTTGTGATGTGGTCAAATTTTCTGTTCATAGTATACTTTTGCTTATATCAGTTGTGGAAATGGTTAAGATTTTAAATGAAAACACCAATTTGTGGATAAAAATTAATGAAAGGTGCATTTTGTGCCAATAAATTGTTATTGTTATATTATTGTTTTACTGTTCTTTTTTCCAGTTGTCCTAAGTGCTCCTAGATCTAGCCATTAATAACATATAATGTTGGAATATTATGACATAATTTGGGGTACATACTGTAGGCCTGTGTGTGAAAAATGTCAAGAGCACACCCTGATTGTGAAACTACACTCAGGCTGCTTAGCTTGACTTATTTGATCCTCCATGACAGCCAAATGGGTGAATTTGGCCAGATAAGAGTAGCTATTTTGCTTTTAAGCCTTAAGGGACCGTTCGTTATTTATAAACGGGGCCACCGGAGGAAAATAGGGGAGGGTCATATCTTTTTATTCTTTCTTGAGGGGAGGGTCACCTAACTTTTTTTTGTCTAGGAGGGGGGGGGGGGGGGGGTCACCCATCTTTTGTATTAATGAAAACAGCAAAAAATCAAAGTGGCTTTTTTGATTGTTGATTTCTGTCGCCATATAACGTTCCCTTTCATTCCATAGCTCTATCAACATTGAACAATGAAAATAAGGGAGATTTCCCGGGTTTCTCACGCAAAATACGGAAAATGTCAACATCCCTCCCCATTAACGTTGGAAGGTTGGAGCAACAAAGTAGCCTACTTTATTCATGCCTAACAGCCTACATCCATTTGGTCAACTTTATCCAGCCCTAAAAAAGCTAAATTTAACTTTGGTTTACCTGTAGTTTACCGTGTAGCCTAGCCTAACTTTAAACAGTGTGCATGCTTATTAAGCATACTTGTGCTTCATTCATCCACACATCCAGCTCCTAACGTTTTGACTAGCATTTCTACCAATTGACCTTGTTCCTGCCCATCTCTAGCTTTGCTGAGCTCCATCCTTTCTGTTTTTGTTGTTTGCAAAAAATAGTAGGCCCTATTTATTAGTAACCAGCAACAAGTGCAATGTGTTAATCGCGGTCATTCTCTCTCCAACAAAAATGTGTTATGTTCCAAGTAGCAGTGCGTAATTCTGCTTCATAAAGTTGAACAAATACATTGGTCATATAAATAGCCAGTTTTTGGTCTACAGTGTAGAGTTGGTACGTTATGGTAGGCCAACTTGGAGTGAATATACAAGAGGATTTCTTTGGCTCTTAGCCTGGCAGGTGCGCACGTAGACATAGCCTACGGCCGAACACTGCAAGCGACAATGAATCGTGCTCTCACGACACCCACGTCGTTAACTTAAATAGGCCTACTGTAGGTTAACATCACTCTGAGTTCGCATTCAAGCAAGCAAAATGATGATTTGAATACATCAGTTTCTCTGGAAGGGCAAGGGGTAACAACAGGACAACACAGAGACAGGCCAGAATGCTAATGTTATGAGAGTATTACAGTAATATGGGATATTCTACGGGAAACTATTAAAACGGCAAGACAGCGGGGAAAAGTTAAAATGATAGGCCTAAACCCGGAAAAAGTTGTCATGTTAGGTATTTTTCGGTCCCTGTGATTATTTGTGAAATTGTGCAAACGGCCTTTTCAAGTCATTTGAGAAGGAAGGAGTGTAGCATGCTCCCAAATTGACGCTCGTCTGAGAAATTGAGTTTTGGATAATGTTCAGCTTCGGCAGCTTTGCAATGACCGAGGAAGTCTAGAGACGAGTCCATAGCAAAAAGTTCATGTGTTGAATTTGTTATTACCCAGTGTGCTTTGTTGAATGGTCTCAATGTTTTATTGTTTTATTTCATGTGAATACTTACTAGAGGAGTAACTTATTTCAAGTAGCCTAGGCTAATGCAGTTGCAGGAAGTGTGCATTTAGTTTCCATGCTTATTGTGTTTCCACAACAATGTTAGTGAATAAATCTACTGAAATGGCCACCATCTTGGTGAAGTGTGATGTGTAAGATCAGAAAGCAGAGGGTGAGTTTAGAACTCACTCTCTTAGATAGCTTACGTCGATGTGTTTTCATAGCGCTTTATAACGTGGGCGGAAGGTATCGACAATTGGCCGGGGAGGGTCATGTCTTTTTTGAAAACACTGCTGGAGGGACGTTGAAATTTTTTTTGCAGGCAGGGGAGGGTCATGCAACTTTTGATTGAAGCACTCAAAATCCTTCCGGTGACCCCGTTTATAAATAACGAACGGTCCCTAAGCTGCTTTGAAGGGTTTCAGCATGTCAGCAGTGCGCGCAAAAGCTGCTTCTTTGAGTTTGTCGCTCAGCCTTTTAACGAATATTGCTTTCACCCATCAATGAATTCCATGACATTCAAACTTTCAGATTTGAATACTAAATATAATATAAATACGGAATATTATAATATAAATATTATTTATATATAATATAAATGGATCTCACCTTCACTCCATAAGTACAAACTTTTAGCCACACTTTTGGCTATGTTTGAGCAACAAAGGGAGTGAATGAGCCAATTACACTGGAATGAGCTAGGTTGGAAATTTAGCCAGGACACCGGGAAACCACCTACTCTTTGCGATAAGTGCCATGGGATCTTTAATGACCACAGTGATTCAGGACTTGGGTTTTCATCTCAACGTCTCATCGGAAGGACGGCATCTCCTACAGTACAGTGTCCCCGTCACTGCACTGGGGCATTGGGATCGATCTTTTTGGTCAGAGGGAAGAGTGCCAACTACTGACCACCCACCAACACTACTTCCAGCAGCAACCTAGTTTTCCAAGGAGGTCTCCCATCCAAGTACTAACCAGGCCCACACCTGCTTAGCTTCAGTAATTCAGCCAAGACAAGGTATCCGTATCCGAGCTACTATAATGCAATATTCTGAAAGGGGCCATTTACAATATTCTGGATATGCCAGGGGTCTTCTTTGGGTTTTTTGTAGGGCTGTCAAAATAACTGATTAAAAAAAATGAGTGCAGATTAATTGATTCCGTATGACCTTTGACCCCGAGCCGTTCTAGTCAGTAAAAATTAGACTGTAAAATGAAGGAGAGAGAAGAAAACGTGCTGCCTGGATCATTGATTGGAACATTTACTTTTAAAAAATGGCCTGATGGTGTTGGTAAAAATAAAGTGTTGAAAATAAAGTCCTTTGCCATGTCTGCAGCAAGGAATTTGCATATCACCGGAGTTCATCAACTCTATAGTCGCACATCAATGCAAAGAAATAAGTGTTGACATTGAGGGGAGTGTTAATTTATTTTCATTGTGTCCCCTAGGATATATCTGTGGCCTGAAATGCCTTGTATGTGAAAAAAAAACACTTCTTCCCAAAGACCTTTTTAATTTATTTCCTCAGCATATTAGGTCATATCATAGATTATTATGGCCATTATTTGAACAGTGAAAATAATAATAAAAGAGTTTTTGAACTTTAATGTCACTAATGCTGATTATTCAATGATTCATTTGAATTTAAATATTTAAAATACTTAAATTATATATGCGATTAATTTAGATTAATTAATCACAGAGTATGTAATTAATTAGATAAAAAAAATTTAATCGATTGACAGCCCTAGTTTTTTGTAATCGTAATATGATCTTAATCGGCTTATGGCAACTGGAATAAGGTGTTTACATGACTCATATGGAATCAGAATATTGTAATTATTCTGATAATAGAAATATGGCATGTATGAAAACATGTCAATGTAAGAAAGGGAGCAGGTAACTTACCAGTATGCTCTTCCACAGCAGCAGTAACACCTTCTTCATTGGGAAGTGTGGAGCATGACCACTGCAAAACTTAGTCACCATGCCAAAGAGCACTACTGACATTGGTTCATTGTTGTAGAGAGTTGAGCCTATAACATGGGAGTGCACACATGCAAAGCCTTCTGATTACTTTCATTGGCAATCAACCACTTAATCTAAGGTTGCCAAATTTGAACAGGATTTAGCACATGCAAAACAGCCCCTACCTAGTTCAGTTTTAAAAGTCTCTCTAGCAGCTTTCCACTCTGGACTGTCCATTGGGTCCTCCTGGTGGATGGTTTCCACCATGAGATACATGATGTTGAGTAGGATCCTGTAGAACAACAAAAAGTAGGATACCAGTTTAAGTTTCACCGGCAAGCTGCAGTTGCCCTGATTTACAGCTAACACATTTACAATCAGTATGTTACCATGCACAATTTAGCTAAGCTACACTTATACACGGGTTTCCTATTTACCAACAAAACTAGATGCGCGCGCAGCTGTGGGGCAGAAGACGCTTGGTGGCCGGCCACAACGTTATAAACTTAACCTAATAGTTTTGCTGCTGTAATAATAATAATAATAATAATAATAACATCTAATTTCAGAGTTTGTCGTTCATTTGCAATATTAATATAACATCGTCTTTTGGCGTTTTTGGCCAAGACATGCATTCCGTTAGGGATATTGAACAGATTGAACATTCTCTAACCATTGTGATTTCGAATTGGTACAGTAGATCATTGGTTTCCAAAGACTGGGTCGCGTCATAGTGACAATTTATGTTGTGTAAGGCCTAACTTATGCCATTTATCCAGGAAAGCTAACAGCTTTCTATTAGGATCTAGTTTGTGTCCTTTTTAAAAAGTGGGTCCCCAGAAAAAAGTTTGGGAAACACTGGCGTAGATCATCTAGATGCTCCCCTCCCTGTTCATACACATCAAAACAGTCCATATTAGCTTGATTAGCTTGCTCGCTAGCGAACTCTGCATCATCAGTGTAACTAGTTAAATAGTTGACATTACTTGTTGCAAATGTTACAAATTTTACCCACTTCAAGACTGTGGCCAAAGTACTAAACTGTCTCCATATATCTGAAGACTGTCTACTACAGTCTTTAACATCACGATTACAGTATCGGTATTATCGCGGAATTGTTGAAATATGCTGAAAATGTTTCAAAGCCAACAAATGATGTTGATGTTGACATAACTCATAATTGGCCTGTCCTCCATGTACAGTAACAGCAAACTGAGAGTAAACAGAATAACATTTATATAGCATGGTGTTTTGTCATAAAAGTGCTGTGGCTCCTTTAAAGGTGCAATATGTAAGAACGGCCACTAGTGTTTAAGATGGGTATTGTAGCCCATAATCAAAACATTCAAGAGCGTTTGCGTTCCGATCTTTTGTGCATTGGTCTTAGAAGTAGTCGAAAGGACTCCTAACTCACTCCCAGTTCTCCCAGACTTAGGTACTTCTTTTATCACAAAAAATCTGTGAATACGGGCCCTGGAATGCTTCTTGATTAATATAACTGAACGAAAGGCAGCCAACAAGTGCTCAACATGTTTAGAAACTCGTTCAAGACTGTTGGAAAACCATTTCCAGTGTCTAAGTTAATATAGTATGGTTGAGAGAGTGTGATGTGTGAAATTATGTCATCACATCAAATGTTGACTGTTTTGAAGAGCCTAAAAATGTACATTAAGCTTTGTTTACATGTTTCTGTTTACTACATGAAACCATGAGTGTTATTTCATAGTTTTCAGTTTTGATCAACTATATAAAAACAGTAAGAATGAATAACTAGGTGTCCAAACGTTTGACTATGTACACACACACACACACACACACACACACACACACACACACACACACACACACACCTGAGGTCTGTGCTGTCTGCCAGAGAGATTGCTGGTTTTCTCACTGCACTGCTGCATGCAGCACTGTTACTGTCAAAGGAGTGATAACAATGAGTAAGATTCATAGTGTTCATACAAGGAAAAACATTCAATCAATTCATCGAAATTCTTTATAAAAAAATATTTTTACATCAGAAAATCATTTACAGCACTGCACTTAACCAAGACCCTCTCCTTACTCAATCTCCATGTTCAGCAGCTCCACCAGGGCCGAGAACGTGCCCACCTCCAGCAAGAGGAATGCATTGTAACGCATCCAGTGTTGCACTTCTGCTTCAGATGAGCACTCTGCAAAAGTGCCTGAGCAAATAAAAAGCAAGGAAAGCATTGATGACCACAAAAGTAATAAATAACTTCATCCTTGAGTTGTTGCTCTTAAAAAGGTGCTCCAAGCAATTTCACACGGTTTCTAAGCTAAAGCATTTTTGTCACATACAGCAAACATCACCCACCATCCGCTAGCTGCCTGTGCCCTGAATACACCAAAAAAAAAAACGTGGTCTCTGTGGGCAACCCAGGCTCCAAAAACAGTAAAAAAAATAACCGGCTCCAGCCTGGACCATGAGATGCGCGTTTAGGAGAGTTTAAATTACACGGGAAGGAGGGGGAGGGAGTAGCGAGCTAGCTCTCTTTTGTTTGAACGTCAACAGAAGTGACATTACCTAGCATCTCTTAGAGCACCTTTAAATGCAACTTCTCCACCCCCAGACTAGGACACACATTCTTACTTGACTGCATTAAGCTTTGCATTTCCACACATCTGCACAGAGAAATGAAAAGCCAAATCATAACACCACAAGCTTAATAAAAAAAAAATAATAAAAAAAAAACACGTTCCTGCAATTTATAGACAGATTCTGTGTATCTGCATAATGCATATTGTCGGGTAGCTGTGGGCAGTAGTCTGCAGATCAACTTGCAACTCAAGAGGCATTGCCGCTAATACTTAAATGGCTTGGTGTGTTCTGGCACTTAAGGCGAGACACTACAGGTGAATAGGTTAAAAATGTTAACTAGCAGATATCACTATGAAACTTCCCCAGTTGATTACTTACAATAATATAAGAAAAAATTTATTACAAGTTTTCTGTAATTTAATGTTTACAAATTAGGCATTATCTAATTAAATATGCGCTAATTTGCATACATTTTAAAACACGAAACCTGAGCATTAGATACAGCCAAGTTCAAAATGATTTTTTCATTGTGTTCACATATTAGATGGAAAAACATTACAGAGGGATTTATGGATATCTACTTTTGTTATCCTGTAAATCAGAATATGCTGTCAATAGCCTCAAAAAAAACAAATCGGGTTTTGCCATGTTTTTAGGCATAAAATGTCATAAATCAGGCTAGGAATGATACATCAACAAACCCCTCTATAAAAATCTTCTAAATATAGTTAGGCTTAAGATTAGAAAATGTGATGTATGTAAGTGCTTCTGAAGTGGAGATTTCATGCTCAGAGTGAGAGAGGAAACTCATTTTGAGAAAACAGCCTTGAAACAGCCAATAAAATTCTGTTCTCAGCCTAGACTCGCCTTTGAACTTCTGCGATTGGTTGCAGATACAAAGGGAGTGTCCATATTTGGATCACATATCGTCATGCAGGAGAAACAGAGCTTTACAACGGTACTACACATGCTATGTTTCGGATCACGGTCGCGGTAGTGAATGCAAGGTTAGAATGCTAACATTTGGTAAATTTAGGAGAAATATACAGCCGCGAGTAAAAACAGTGTAATGAAATAAGCACCTAAATGTGTAAATCTAAGTTTTTTGTTGTAGTAATGTGAAAGAATATATGCTAAGGTAGCAAACTAGCCCAAAATCTCAAAATTGGCCAGTGCTTGAAAAAACGATTTTTTCACCTGCCGTGTCTCGCCTTAAGGAGGATATCTAAAGATCACTGACATTTCTTATTCCTGTCAGTTGTACTATGTCCAAAACCTTTGTGCGTGTCTGTCTCTGTGCGTGTCTGTCTCTGTGCGTGTCTGTCTCTGTGCGTGTCTGTCTCTGTGCGTGTCTGTCTCTGTGCGTGTCTGTCTCTGTGCGTGTCTGTCTCTGTGCGTGTCTGTCTCTGTGCGTGTCTGTCTCTGTGCGTGTCTGTCTCTGGTGAGAAGGGCACGCGAAGTGACAATAGTGCATAGCTTCCACGGAGTATGAAATGGCCCAAAACCAGAGATTTATAAAGAAAACAAACTATAAAATCACTAAAAAATTAGTTTTGGCCAAAAATATCATATGTATGATAAAAAATAAGTGAATATAAAAAAGAAAAGTGTCTTCTTCTCCTATTTCTCCTTAAGTGTGAGGGGCCCGTTGCACTGTTTGGCAGCATGCTTCAGCATGGCCCTCCTCTCCTCCTAAGCAATCTACATGAGTTTTCTTTCTTTCTTTTTTCTCTGTGCCTGAAGTTCAGACATTTCTGAAGATTTCAGGCCTATTGGACATGAAGACATAGTAGGCATAGTATTAGAATAAAGATGATAAGTTTGAATATTTGTTGAACCAAACTAGGTGAAACTTGCTTGAGACACACACTATTTCAGACAAACATTATATAAAATAGGGTAGACTAGACTAATTCAAAGTCAAAGTCAAAGTCAGCTTTATTGTCAATTTCTTCACATGTTCCAGACATACAAAGAGATCGAAATTACGTTTCTCACTATCCCACGGTGAAGACAAGACATTTTACCAATTTAAGTCCAAGTGTGCAAGTGGAGTAGTGCGGGCGGCCATTGTGGGTCCAATGTCCAGGATGTTATGTAGCTGAGGGTGGAGAGGGGAGAGGAGGGAGAGAGTTCAGCATCCTTACAGCTTGGTGTATGAAGCTGTTGGTGAGTCTGGTAGTGCGGGAGCGCAGGCTTCTGTACCTCTTCCCAGAGGGCAGTAGATCAAACAGATTGTGAGCGGGGTGACTTGAATCACTCACAATTTTGGTCGCCTTGCGGGTGAGGTGGGTGGTGTAAATGTCCTTCAGGGAGGGGAGTGAAGCACCAATGATCCTTCCAGCTGTGTTTACTATGCGCTGCAGGGCTTTCCTGTTGTATTCAGTGCAGCTTCCGCCCCACACAGCGATACAGCTGGAGAGGATGCTCTCAATGGTGCCTCGGTAGAATGTGGTCATGATGGCTGGTGGAGCACTTGCTCGCCTGAGTTTCCGCAGGAAGTACAGGCGGCGCTGAGCTCTCTTCGCCAGTGATGCAGTGTTGGTGGTCCAGGAGAGGTCTTCACTGATGTGCACCCCCAGGAATTTGGTGCTGCTCGCTCTCTCCACCACAGCACCGTCGATGGTCAGTGGCAGGTGTTGGGTGTGACCTCTCCGGAAGTCAACAACAATCTCTTTGGTCTTGCTGACGTTCAGCAGGAGGTTGTTGTCCCTGCACCACGTGGTCAGATGGTCGACCTCCAACCTGTATTGAGTCTCGTCGCCCTTGGTGATGAGACCCACCAGAGTTGTGTCGTCAGCAAATTTCACTATGTGATTGTTGCTGTAGGTTGCAGTGCAGTCATGCGTCAGCAGGGTGAAGAGCAGCGGACTGAGCACGCAGCCTTGGGGGGCCCCTGTGCTCAGTGTGATGCTGCTTGAGGTATTGTTGCCAACACGTACTACTTGGGGCCTCTGACAGAGGAAGTCCAGTAGCCAGTTGCAGAGGTAGGTACTGAGTCCCAGTTTGTCCAGTTTGCAGATGAGTTGTTGTGGTATTATGGTGTTGAATGCAGAACTGAAGTCTATAAACAGCAATCTCACATATGAGTCTCTTTTTTCCAGGTGGGTGAGGGCTGGGTGGAGGGCAGAGCAGATTGCATCCTCTGTAGACCGCTTGGCTCGGTATGCAAACTGGAAGGGGTCCAGGGTGGGGGGGAGAGTGGCTTTGATATGTGACATGACAAGCCGCTCAAAGCACTTCATGATGATGGGTGTCAGTGCCACAGGGCGGTAGTCATTGAAGCAGGATGGAGCAGTTTTCTTCGGCACAGGTATGATGGTGGCAGCTTTGAAACATGATGGGACGATGGCTTGCTTCAGGGAAGTGTTAAAGATGTCTGTGAAGACATCCTTAAGCTCCCCTGCGCAGTCCTTCAGCGCACGACCTGGGATGTTGTCTGGACCTGTTGCCTTACGGGTGTTGATAGCAGCAAGTGTCCTCTTCACGCTGTCGGCAGAGAGGCACAGGGGCTGCTCATGTAGAGGGGGATGGGTCTTCTGTGGGCAGGTGCTGTTTTGTGCTTCAAAGCGAGCAAAGAAGCGGTTCAGGTTGTTGAGCAGAGGGATGTTGCTCTCACAGCTCTGTGGCGCGGGCTTGTAGTCCGTGAGGGCCTGAATGCCCTGCCATAGGCTTTGTGCGTTCCTGCTGTCTTTGAAGTGGGTGGTTATCTTGTGAGTGTATTCCTTTTTTGCTTCCTTGATGCCACGGGACAGGTTGGCTCTCGCTGTTTTCATGCCAGCTTCATCCCCAGCTCTGTAGGATAATTTCGATTTGAAATGTTTTAACTTCCTATGGAATGGGCATTTTTGTGTCTAGACCAGGTCTTGTGAAGCCGTGTGCAAAAGTAGATCAAAATAAAATGAAAAATGAGTAATTTAGACCATTATTTGCTAAGGTATGCCCATGCGTTTTGTAAAATGCCCAATGGAAACTCCCCATAGGACTTTTGGTTACCCAAAATGCATACTGACAATAAAAGCCTTACTGTGTGGTTTCTGTACTATTTGGATTGTTTGTCAGAGGTTCTGATGGAATGACTACACTATGGAATAATTACAGAAATGTCTTGGCATTTTTTTTGTTGGTTCAATGGGTGTGGATAAAATGGATTATACATCTGCACAACAAATATTGGATAAAACAATGGATAAAAATATGGATTCCTGTGACTATTTCAATACCCAATTTGCTGCATCCATATTATTGATAAGGATACACACTGCAGCTAGAAGGTAGGGAAGCACCGGAGGGGGAGGAGGGCAATTTGATACAATTTAATTGAGACATAGTAAGATTAATCTGACAATGTAAAGCACTATACAGATTGTACATGAAAAAGGTTGTCATATATGGATTCCCAGTGTCCAAGCTTTCAAATGGTGTATAACATTACTATGCTAAATAGCAATATGGTGCAATTGATTTATAATGTTGGGGGAGAGGGGAGTGGGTGTGTTGTGGAGGGCACACGGTTTCATAACAAGTGTTATCCTGCAGCCTAGGTTACTTACAGATTGTGGCATTGTGCTAGTTAGTTTGTTTAACCAACCAATAAAGTTGTGTTGTGTGAATAGTGTTTACACTACATGTTAAACTGTAGCCTACCCTATAGGCACAGGCTACTTCAGATCAGGTCACTGAACGTTTCTTAAAGACATGTCTCTGAGCAAGATCAGTATAGCAAAGATCAGTATAGCAAAGGCTAATGTGAATAATTAAAGAGTTAAATGTGAATAATTAAAGAGTTAAACGTTTTGCACAGCCCAGTTTAGGAGACATTTAAGTCTTTAGGTCATTCAGATAAGGTCTGTGTATTTGCTTCACCTTTTGCCGATCTAGACCAAGTACAGCACGTAACCTATTCATCAAATTAACTCGTTGTGTCTATATTTCTGTCTCATATCGCTAACTTTAACAACATTAAAACAAAACCGCCAAAACCGCTAATCTCAACGTCTTTTGCTAACAGAAGTTGAAAGTTTCAACTAGCCCACCTGTGACCTCTCTAGGCACCTCTCCTCGCCGTGCTCACATTCCAGCTGACATTTCAGACGCATCTAGGCCTATCTGCGCTCACAAAAGGAGGCTATACCTGCGCGAGCGTTCTGTTCACGTTGCCTCTGCAGCAACAAGCTTCCACTGATGTTTAGTAAACGCACATAGCCTAACATTCGTTGCTGAAATTTGCGCTCTGGCAACACCAAGATGTGTTTGCGTCTGCACAATAGTAAACTCAGCTCACGTTGACCCCCCCCCCCCCAAAATATTTTCTCATCGGTTCTGCACAAACCACGCAAGTCAGTCATTTTGGATTCAAAACGGCGAATTTCGCCGAAAGGTGAGTAGTCTGCATGCCTGCGGAGTGTCTGTGTGTGTGTGTCTGTCTGTGTGTGTCTATATGCACATACCCTGTGCGATGTAGAGTATCGCTCTGGCAATTTTCAGTCTTTTCTCACGGGCTGTGACCTCTAGTCCATCCAATAGGCGCATGGCATGTGCTCGGTGATGAGCAGAGTCTAACTCTGTCCAGCACTTATCTGTTACTGACAGATATAGGGTGACACAAACATTAAGAATCACATTCGTAAAACAAAAATAAACGATGACAGAACAAAATCATGGTTACCATGTTCCACAAAGGTCTGTGTTTTAAAACAGACATTCAATAACATGTTATCTATTTATCATAAAGATTTTTACCATGAGTTCTGAAGTCTTCTTCAAAGCATTTTCTGTTCAATATAAACTCGGGTCCCTCTGTATAACTATATATCTCTGAAAGAAATTAGCATACTTAGATAAGGTGTAGAAAGGTGAAATTATAACTAACCAGTTCAATCATGAGTTTACCAAATATGAACTGAAGGCATTCAACACCCACACACAATAAAAAAAAAAAAAACTCACCGGAAAGTTCAGATGCCCACTTGTCTGTGTCCGCATATTCAAATTCCAGATCCGGAGACTCCGAGAAGCCCTGATGAAAAACATTATCATATCCATGGATATTCTTTAGCACATGGTTAAAAAATGACTTATCTGAACTATAATTTGAAAACTTCTTAGCACAATTTTATATCAAGGTCTTCTTTTTCAAGAAAGTGCACCAAAGGTAATGTGAACAATCAATATATGTCACTTGCTAAGGCTATTAATGATAAGTAGCGAAATAATGTTACTTAGCAGCATTTCCTCTAGAAAATATTTGTGCCAGTCTGCGTGATTATGTCAGTCATTGGTATTATCGCAGTATTTTTCAAATGTGCTACCTGTGCCTATCAGCTATGCTGTTGTTTGTGTGCAGGGTATATGCAGGAATTATAGAGATGAATTTACTACCTCCACAATATTATTAAGTCATCTATTAAGACTTTTTTGCATTTGAATATGCTTCCATAGGCCATTGAATGCTGGGTACAAAAATACCACATTTTCAAAAAATGAGGCAGAACACCATCACAATTTTTTTGCTTTAGGTTTTCATCCATTTTCAAGCTTTAATACCTTCCATACCGTTCACCACATAGGGACTAGTCTAGAGGAATACGACTGGATTCAGGGAAAAGTAGGGCGGGGGGAATGTCTCTGATTTCGAACAGAGCTTTTTTCAATAGCTAATGGCGGAGAGGTGGCAGACCTTGTGAGTATGCACATGTACTGGGTGTTTCATGAAAATACCGCCGACAGCGAACTAACAACCAAAACGATGGTGTTTAGTTTGCCTTTGTAGCCATCTCTGGTTAGCCTTTGTTTAGACAAATGAGACATAACTTCTGCAGACGTTAGGTGCAAACACACCTAAAGTGTTTCTAGCCAAAGAGCGCAATTTTCATTTCGTTTGACAATAGACCACACTTCCAGACAAAGTCACTGTACCATTCAGTCACTCCTGCTGTTAACATTGGTAATTAAATGACTGGACAGGCTTTTACCTGGCATGCCCTCTAAATAATCTATTAGCAGTGAGGTCACTTTCGAAGTTTTTTTTGGGGGACTTGGTGACTCCAAGATGATACCTTTGTCTGTAACTCTCCAACAGTGGTTCCTATGGAATTTTTTGCCTATCTTACCATCCTCCATACTGTACCTGGGGGCAAGATCATTAATCATTGTTTTTTAACTGTAAATAAAGGGATACTTCAACAAAGTACCTAGTTTTCATAGACATTCTCTGACTTACAAATGTCTACAAACTTTTTTTATTTAAATTGAGTGTTTTTAGTATATTTAGTGGGGGCAGCCGTGGCCTACTGGTTAGCGCTTCGGACTTGTAACCGGAGGGTTGCCGGTTCGAACCCCGACCAGTAGGCACGGCTGAAGTGCCCTTGAGCAAGGCACCTAACCCCTCACTGCTCCCCGAGTGCCGCTGTTGTTGCAGGCAGCTCACTGCGCCGGGATTAGTGTGTGCGCTTCACCTCACTGTGTGTTCACTGTGTGCTGAGTGTGTTTCACTAATTCACGGATTGGGATAAATGCAGAGACCAAATTTCCCTCACGGGATCAAAAGAGTATATTTATACTATATTCTCTTGTTGAAAAATGACTAGAGGATTTAGCCTGTGTGACTTTATTTCTTTATTGAAAAAGAAAGTCAAAAACTACTTCTGAAAGTTCACAGACACTCTGATTTACTTAAATAAGTTGAGATTAGACAGAAAAAAATGCTTCTGTTTTGTATATAAGATTTTTCAGGGGTGCCAAGAATTGTGAGCAACGTGTTTTCATTATAAAAATGTATTTCTTTATGAGATTTTCCTTTTTCTCAAAATAATTTTGCTTCCCTTCAAGGTTGGATGTTTCCTATTTTTTTCATTGTGAGATTACAATAAATCTTTTTATTGTCAACTTTTTAGTCAAAACTTTAGTCAACTTTAGCACAGGTGCCAATAATTCTGGAGGGTCTGTGGAGCAATACCATCACAATAGAACACAAAAACTGCTCCAACAACAAGCTGTTTTAAAAGTAGGCTAAAGACGCACCTCTTCTCCCTCGCCTATGCCTAGGTCTTTCCATCCCAACATTCCTTAGAGCTCTCCCCTCCCTCGTCTATGCAAACACTTTTCTGGTTTTAGGGATTATATGGTTTTTATGGATTTTATGGTCTAATTATTAAACATGTTTGTCTCGCCTTAGCTTTTATTGACATATACATTTAAAACTCTATTTTTGTACTATTTTTTTTTTTATGTACATTTTTAGAGTATAAATGCACTTTCCTATTTTTGCCTGTGAAGCACTTTGAATTGCCCTGGTACGAAAATGTGCTATATAAATAAATCTTGCCTTGCCTTACAATGGTAAACGCTCTGTCTGTGACTTATTTTGTCTGTGTTTGTTATTTTTTCTGTAACTGAAGATCAGTTTAGGAGAAGGCAACAGTGAATAATTTAGTCTTGAGGCGTGTCACTCCACCTTAAGGCGTGTCAGTCAGACTTAAAAATGGTGGCAGTTGGGGCATATTTAATATCAGTAGGGAGTTCATTCCACAGTAGGAGCCCGTTGCACAAAAGTAGGATAAGGGATTCAGCCAGGATATCTTGGTTATCCTGGCTCAATTTATCTGTGATCCGGTTGCACAAAAGCGGGATAGGGGGCAGTAGGATATGCTGTGGTATAAGTTACCATGGAGATTTATTCTGTGGAGCTAGCCTGCTCCAGACCAGGCTAAATTCCAGGATCTATTTAATCTCATTCCTTATCTCAGTCAGCAGTCACCACAAACGGAAACCAATAGTTAACTTATTCCACGGCCCACTACACATTGTTATCACATTTAACTAGACCCACTGTCATTATTTAAACGTTTGTGATAATTAATTTCAATAATTTTGGATAAATGATGATTTTTAGATGATTTTGCAATCATTAGATAATTTACAGTTTCCCATAGACTACAAGGCTATATATACAATGACGGAATATTAGGGCCACAGAGAAAAATATTTTTTTGTTACATTGTGTTTGTTAAATATTTGCGTTGACATTGCCAGTGGTATTTTATTATGTAAATGCTTGTTAGAATGTGAGTATATTTTTACCGGCCGCGGAATGACCACAAGTGCCTGTAATTATTATTAGGCTTGCAGTTATTTGCTAGATCGTTAGTATGGCCTATTGTTTGACACTTGCAGCAGTTAATGTGGCAGCAGCTGCCTAAACTATAGGCTACTGCCACTATGTATGCGACTATGCTGTCTTACATGCATTCCATTCTTCCTAGCCCCAAAAGTGTAGCCTACCTTCTTCTTCAGTGTTTCCTCTACGTTTATTTCAGCAAGGCGGCCCGCCACGGTTTAATTAATACCCCCACGGTTTCAGAATCAGGGCAGACGCACAATGTAGTTGCAGTTGCTTTTTAAATAATCCTGCCGAAGTATCCTCCCCTGCTGGCTGCCACTCACATTGCAATTTAACAATAAGTAGCCTTATTCTAGTCAGAGGCTATTATGGCCCGTCCAGTTTCACTTGCAAGGATACAAAGAAGTTTATTGTCACATGCATATAGTTACTGGAAGTAAGAAATGCAGTGAAATTATGTCTGGTGTCAGCCTATTTGTGCAAAGTGGGGGGGGGGGAAAAAGTGCAGTAGAAGAGGGGTTTAGTAGATTAAGTGGCAAGGGCTGCATAAGAAAGGTGGGGGAGGATTGGAATTGGGGGGGTGGGGGGGGGGCACCAACAAGGAGCACCCAAGAGCAACAGGGGCAAGGGAAAAACTCCCTTACCAAGGAAGAAACCTTGGGCAGATCCACGGCTCAAGGGGCTAACCCAACTGCCAGTGGCCTTGGTGTGTGTGTTGGGGGGGATGACAGGGGAGATGGGATAGTGTGCTGTGTATGTGGGGAGAGGGCAGTGTGCAATATGTGTGTTGGAGAAGCTTCCTCATGAGACAATGTGCTGTGTATTGGGGGGGGTGGACAGTGTGCTGTAAGTATGTTGGGGATGTGTGTTGGAGAAGCTTCCTGATGAAATAATGTGCTGTGTAGGTAGGGGAGGGGGGGGGGGGGGGGGGGCAGTGTACTGCAAGTATGGTGAAGGGACTTACTATTGCAAGCAGAGTACTGTATGTATGATGTATGTGAGTGATGAAGATGTGTGTGTGGGCGGGAGGGGAGTGTAGCAGTGACTGTGTGTGTGTGTGTGTGTAGGTAGGTGGGGGCAGTGTGCTGTAAGTATGTAGTGGATGTGTGTTGGAGAAGATCCTCAAGACAATGTGCTGTGTATGTAGGGAGGGGGGGGGGGCAGTGTGCAGCAAGTAGAGGAGGCTTACTGTAACAAGCAGTGTGCTGTATGTATGTGAGGTGATGACAGTGATGATGTAAGTGTGTGTGTGTGTTTTTTTTTGTGTGTGTGTTGGGGAGGGGGGGCGAAAGGCTAGGCAACCAAGGACATGGGTAGATGGAGGAGAAATCAAAAATAATAAATAAAAAGTTCTATGGAGATGTGCAAAAGTTGGAGAAGGTCAGATATATGTGCGTGTGTGTGTGTGTGTGTGTGTGTGATGAAATAAGAAAATAAATAAAAGGTCTATAGCATAGGGTGAGGGATATATTGTATTATATATTGTATTGATGTAGCCTATTTAAAACATTAACTTTCTTCTCAGTGTTTCCTCTTCATTTAGCGGTGCCACTGCTTCAGAATTAGGGGAGACGCAAAATATTGTCCGGAAGCATAGTAGGCTAAACGCCCTCCACTGGCTGCTGAAAATTGCAGTTAAACAATAAACAGCAATTCTAATCCGAGGTACCTGTCTAGTTTTATTCCATAAATATATTGTTTTTTATAGACGTTAGTGGCATGCGGCATCAAGAGCTTCCATGTGCTACGCATGTTTGTCAACATCGCAAAAACTACAATTTTTACACAACTTGGTAGAAAGGTGTAGCACAGGCTAAGGAAAACCCATTCATTTCTGAAGCTGATCATATTGAAAGTATTTCCCATATCGTAGCCTATTAGCTCGCTCGCAACAACAGCAAAAATGAAACTGGAGAGTGATGTCTCCGCGAAGACACCGGTGTTACATTAGATGCGCATTTTCTCACAATATGTTGTTTCTGGCGTAGTTGTCATTTTTTTTCTGTCTGAGAATCTAGTTCCTTTATCGTTTATCTACACTATGCTTTACAGGAGTTTCCAACCTGCAAGATGCTCTTTAAGGAGATAGAGAGCCATCAAAATGAGTAGGCCTAAGAAGTAACATTAGGTTAGAGCTGAAAGACCAGCTGAGGGAGGAGTGGGCTTAAGGCTTCTACATACTCGCCGTTCCCGACCTGTAGCGCGACAATGTGACGTCACAGGAGCGCCGTAACCATTTATACTCACGCGTGGTGGTCGTGACACTAGTTGCAATATTCTCCTGAACAGAGGTGTCGCTGTTGTGAAAAGGCTATTGCTACCTACGATACACAGTAGACGAAGCTGTCAGAAGCATTGGCGTCAATGGCAGTAAAAAACACTAGCTAGCCTCCGTGATGGTACTTCAGACTTTGGTTACTGCTATTCACAACTACCATCATTACCATCTAGTTTCCAAGGTGTGTGCAGATAGATAGATAGATGGATATATAGATATACTTTAGTCATCCCGAGGGAAATTTTAATAATTAAACATTTTAGTAAACTGGCTAGCTAGCTAGCAGCTAGCTGAGTTTGTGTAATTTCCTATTTCCTAAGTGGAAAGTATAAGTATTTATAAGTATCCTCTTTTGATCCCTTGAGGGAAAATTGGTCTCTGCATTTATCCCAATCAGTGAATTAGTGAAACACACTCAGCACACAGTGAACACACAGTGAGGTGAAGCACACACTAATCCCAGCGCAGTGAGCTACCTGCTACAACAGCGGCGCTCGGGGAGCAGTGAAGGGTTAGGTGCCTTGCTCAAGGGCACTTCAGCCGTTCCTACTGGTTGGGGTTCGAACCGGCAACCCTCCGGTTACAAGTCCGAAACGCTAACCAGTATGCCACGGCTGCCCAGATTTTGTTCAGGTCTTAGTAGATATCCGTTCGTTGAAAATAAATCTTTTCTATTCTTTCCTCTTAATTCCATGTGTTGCGACTCTCGCTGGTAACTTTGTTAACTTATCCAGCAAACTATTAAAAATTCACGCCTGTAACAAAACGGTCCTCCGAACTGCAACTCTCAAACTCGAACTAGTCCATCTTCCGGTTTACGGTTTGTCGCGCTCAGCTGAAAAAAAATAGAGTGGTGCGCCAAAGATTGTTAAGGCAGAGCAAGATATTTCATCAGGAGCCACTTCCGGGAACCCGGATCGCACGAGGGGGGGGGTCAAAATCCCCCTTTATGCAGAGCAGAGGCAGCAACTCCTCCATTGAAGTCTATGGCCATAGCTCAGAATTTCACTATATGCGAAGATCTTGGTTTTATAGAGTTAGGAATGTGAATTTTGGGCACGTTTTCATGATCCTCAAACACTTCTGAACCTTTCAGGTAAATTTTTAGAGCATTGCAGTCTGGAGAAAATCGACCTTATATCAGGTGTGCACCAGTTATTTATGCTGCTGCTGTTGGCTGGTTGCAACGTACACTCATCAATACGACAGGATTCGATCCCCATTTTGCGCCCATAGACATGAACTACGACAAAGTATCTTGCTCCGCCTTAACAATCTTTGGGTGCGCTACCGTGCGCTACCCGGCCAAAATCCTGGCGCGCCAGAGAGATACACGTCATTTTGACGTCACATTGTCGCGCTACCGATCGGGAACGTCGAGTAGTACGCTTTAATCAACTTGTTTGACATTTCTTGTGACAGATCTTGCAGATCTATTAATTTGGGTTATTTTGGGAAGTAATGCACAGCAGGGCTATCTGTGAGGGTATTGATGTGACAAATAAATTACATTGTGGTTGTCGTCAGTTTTGCTTGCCTAAAACAAAAACTCACTACACTCTTCTACTTGGACCCCTAATTAGGGGTTTGCACGGACATCACGTTCTGGCCGGTAACCATGGTAACCCAGCACGCGCAGCCATATTGGCGATACTCGGGTGAATGAAGTACAATGGAGTATTATGCCAAAGATTCTATAGTTAACTAAGATGAATCATAAGACGATTGACCAATGGAACGAAATGGCACTAGTTCCAGACTCCTAAATAGGCGTGTCAAAACAAACTTTTCTCTGAATAAGCAATAATAATAATAATAATAATAATATATACATATAATGTTGTATACTATTTTACAGTCATTGTTTGTGTGTGATGCCAATGAAACACTCTTTCGGACACGGAATGAATATTTTAATTTTGCCCCGTTAACCGAGCTAGCTAGCTAGCTAACGTTAGCACAGTAAATGGAAAGTGAATGGGAATGTTCGCTAGCTAGCTAGCAGCTAAGAACTTTGGTTAAACTTATATATTGTTGCAAACAAACCTGAAGTAACATATGTTCAGCAACTTTGTGGTAGTCTACTAGTTCTAGCAAAAAATATGTTAGGTTAGTTACGCGGCCCCTGGCTGTCAATTAACCCCTGTGCTAAAATGGATTAAAAGAAAGAAAAAGATTTTTGGAGTGCGACCATTTGCTATTTTTTATGAGTTCCCTGGATTACGCACCCACAAAGAAACAAAAGAAGAATCGGGAGAGCGCGGTGTTGGCCAAGAAAAAGGTTAGTTTATCAACCATCTCTGAGTTTAGAGCCTCTGAGAACAGGTGGCTGTGCACCAGAGCTTTGAGAATACAGTGACAGATCACGAACAAAGCTATTTTTGTCTTTATTTGTTTCGTTGGAAAATACAATTTCAATGTCGGAATGTTAGGGAGACACGTGGCTTCTAGAAAATGGGTTCAAAACTTACATCGCTGAATGTAGGGCTAAGGGATTGGTCATATTCCGTGAAAATGTTCATTTCTCCCATAGGAATACATAGACACTGGATTGCCCTACAAAGGCAAAAGGCAGTAACTGACATATAATCAATATTTGCTACCAAAGGCAGAGTATGATAACTGTACTTGTATGTCAAAGAACAAAGTAAAAGAACAGTAACTACAGTTGTGGCTCTCTGCCATGGTTGCTTGTATGGTTTTGGGAGTTACGGTGAACACAACCCTCTATTTAAAAAAAAAAAAAAGTCAAATTGAGTATAGATATTTATCCACATGATAAAGGAAGTATTTAATATCCCAAAAATGACATTAACTCATTTTCGACCAAAAATGCAGTTACTGCCTTTTGGCTTTGTAGGGCAGTGGACCTCCCGCTAGACTCCTAAATGGGCGTGACAGCTTCGAACCCCACGTGCCAGAATTTACCCTCTTATGAATCGTCTCGCTTTATCAACCTTCTCTGATTATGCACTTTGGATATCTTACGTGATTGTAGCCGTGTCTAAACAACAGAAAAGCTCATCAAAATGCGTCTAAGATGCAAAGGCATATAGGACAGGACTTGGACCACAAGAAAATGTGCGATGTTTCGATAAATTACAGTTTATTGGCAGCGAAGATCCATACGAGTTGGGTGAGGGAGACGAAGTACCAAGTTCAACCACAAGCGCCCCCCTTCCTCTGATAACTTCTGGCATTATTCTCCTTTCTCCCTGGTTTTTTAATAACTTTTGGAAGTCGATACCTACACTCAGTCTGGCCTATTTTCCTTGACGATGTTAGGGATTTGCTTCAGTGCCTAATGCTTTCTAATGAGGCGAGTATCTCCAATATGGCAACGTCCAAATCTGATGACACGCCGTGCAAACCCCTAATAATCAAAGCAAAAACAATAGGGTTCCAGCAGGTGCGCTGGGGGGCATGGCTAGGAGAGTTTGGAAAGTTTGAGAACCCGAGTTAATGTCACTGAATTCGCCAGTAAGTCACGTAACGTTCATCACTGTTTAAAAATCAAACTTTCCGATATTATTTTCTTTATAACGTTATCGTAATTAGGTTCAGACATCGTAACATTTAAGTTAACGTTAATCAAAGTTCTCATGTGATGACCATGTAAACACCCTTTAACGCACCTTCTTCAGTGAGAAGAGGTTAACGGATGCAAGTTAAGTAATGTTGACACTAACGTTAACGAGATCATCCCTAAATTGGTATCAATCTGGCGTTAGTTATCCACCTTATAAAATAGACAGATTATCCCCACAATGTACATTAACATAATCGAGGAATACTTGCTATCAAAGGAATATAGACAGGATAGTCCTTTATAACGTTACTAGCGTAAACTATGCCATCATACGTTCGCTATGCTAAAAGCTCCCCATGCTAGCTTAGATTGAACCAAACTTAAAATTACCTCCGAGTCCTTTCTCTGGTTGCGGACGCAGTCGACACGGCCTTTGTTTGTTAACATCGTCCTTTGTCTATTATTCATAATGCCACTGATATTCCCGCAATTACCACCGCCGTCCATTTTTTCAAGACGAAGTATGTTAGACAGCATATGAAGATGTCTTATTTCTAAAATTGTTGCAGTGACCCGTAGCAATTGCAACAGGCCAAATAAAACATCCGGTGTTTTATGAGACGTCAGTTCCGTTCTGTTCCGTTTTTCTTCTTCTTCTTGTTTGGTGTTTTCAGAGAATGTCTAATAAGGGGAGAAACTGCCACACTCGGAAAACTTCCGGTTTCTGAACTGGTTGCAGTTCCTTTTGTGGTTACACATGAGGGCGCTCGTCCACGAGTGCAGAATGCATGGAGGTCTATGGAGCTGTACCCCTCAAAATCCACTTTTCTCGGGATATAATTTTTTTTCAAATAATTTGAATATTGTATTCGAAAGGGGAGGCAAAGAAAATACACTTGGTGGAGTATTATATTTTTAAAGTCACTTAATTGTTCTAAAAAGCCTTTCAAACGTGTCAATGATATCGCTCATTAGCACAATGCTAGCGTGTTTTGGGCAACAATGACCCAAACTGTAAGAAATCAAAAGGACATAAGTACTCGTTCATTCAACTTTTGACCTATAACCCATGTTGAAGTTATACAAACTACAATCAAATCTGAGATTTGTCAACGACAATCAGGTGAAAGACACAAATTTAGCCGTCTAGCTCCATTGACTCCCATTCATTCTGCACTCATGGCAATCGCCCCCAGTGGAATTCTGGTGGAACTGCAACCAAAATTCGGTACAATGGGACTTAATACGGAGTGGCCAGGCTCTCCGTAGACAGGCTCTGGTGTTTTACTGCAGCCGGAATCTTCTTCTTCTTCTTCTTCTTCTTCTTCTTCCTTAAATTTAATGGCGGTTGGCATACCAACTTGGTGCATTACCGCCACCAACTGTTTGGGGTGTGGAGCTTCAATGCGGAGTTAGACGCCTGTATTTATTCGTGTAAACAAAAAAAAAAAGAATGGGGGTGTAATCTTAAATTCTATTGAAAAGACCTGTTTCCTTTAAATACCGCATGAGAGCTGGCCATGCTGATGGTTTAACTGAAGAAAAAGAATCCCACTACTCTACTCTACTCTACTGTTAAACCCTCTACTGTTAAATGTGTGTACCCTAATCCTTTGATGTCTTCTAGTAGTGTGGTTCTCTCTGTGTTGTATGCTTCACACTCTAGCAATACATGTTCTACAGTCTCGTTCTTGTCACAGTGAGTGCAGAGTCCTGTTGTGTGTTTCCCTAAACGACTGAGATTGTGATTGAGATATGTATGCCCAATTCTTAGTCTTGTGACCACTGCTTCTCCCCTTCGCTTCCAACCACCCTGCCTCCTTGTAATTACTTGTTTCTGTACTTTATATAAAAAACGACCTTTGGTCTCCTTTTCCCACTGTGCTTGCCATAGTTTGTTGACCTCTGTTTTAATGACACTTTTAATTTCTGTTTTACTCAATGGGACTGTCCATTGCAACTCTGACTTAAGAGCCCTTTTAGCCAAGCGGTCAACTACTTCATTGCTTTCTATGTCAACATGAGATGGGACCCACAAAAAACACACTGTTATATTACGACTTTGGAGTCTACAGACTATGAAAGATCTCAAAAACCAAGTCTGGCCTACAAACAGATTTGCAATTTGTAATACTTGTTAAAGATGCCATTGAGTCTGAGCAGATAATACAGTATATTGATTAGACCCAACCTCCTATATCCACGTAAGAGCTAGTAAAATAGCTAAAAGTTCCACAGTGTAAACCGCTAAATGGTCTGATGTTCTTTTAAATATTGATTTCTGAAAATGTGGTATATACACTGCTCCCGTCTTTCCTGTATCTGGATCTTTTGAACCATCTGTAAATATTTGAATACTGCTATTATACTTGAGACCTAAGTATTGTTGCACCAGATCGTTCATCCCACCATATTCCCTGCAGTGTTTTGACATCTTTGCTATTTCAAAATCTACTGCTGGCAAGGGAAATATCCAAGGGGGAATGACGGGTAATGCCACTGTACAGCTGTGACTTAATTTTAAAAGACCCAGTTTCTCAGCTTGACTGTTTCCCACCCATCCAAAACTGCTAAATTGTTTCCTTCCATGTTCCCAGCTAGAGTTCAACACAGGTTTGGTTGGATGATCCTGCTTATGCCCCTGCAGATTCACCCAATACACCATGGCAAGCTGTAGACGTCTCATAGATAAAGGCATCTCCCCACCCTCCACCTGGAGAGCTGGGATTGAAGAAGTCTTGACTGCACCACAACACAGACGAAGGGCTTGTGCCTGAACCAAGTCAAGCTTTTGCAAGTGGGATTTTGCAGCTGAACTAAATACAATACATGCATAATCCAATGTAGATCTGACTATGGCAGTATAAATATGTTTAAGAGAGTTCATGCTAGCACCCCAACCACTTCCTACCAAGCATCTTATAACATTGACTGCCTTCTTGCACTTGGTGACAGTTTTCTGAATATGATCTCTAAATGTTAGTTTATGGTCCATCCACACACCTAAAAACCTTATATTTTGAACCTGCTTAACTAATTGCCCATAAGGGTTATTGCGCTTCTTAGAAAAACAAATAACCTGTGTCTTGTCCACAGAAAACCGGAAACCCCACCTGTTTCCCCACTTCTCAACAATGCTGACTGCTGCCTGTAGCTTTTTCCCAACAAATACTTCATTACGCCCACTCACCCACAATGCCCCATCATCTGCATATAAAGACCTCCCAAGTCTAGCATCAACCTCTGAAAAAACCTTGTTAATCATGATATTAAATAAAATAGGACTGCATACACTCCCTTGCGGTACCCCATTTTCTATAGAGTAAATCCTGGAGTGGGATAGCCCAACTCTTACCTCTATAGTCCTGTCCTTCAAAAAATTCATAATCCAGTTGAACATTCTTCCACCAATACCCATGGATTCTAATTTAATAAGAAGACCCTCTTTCCATAACATATCATACGCCTTCTCCACATCAAAGAAGACAGCAGCTACCAGTTCCTTTTTAGCCTGAGCCTTCCTAATTTCATCCTCTAAACATAGCACAGGATCCATCGTCGACCTCCCTCTACGGAAACCACTATGCTGAGGTATAAGCAAGTTCCTGCTCTCTAATATTTAAGTTAACCTGTCAGTGACCATACGCTCCATTATTTTACATAAGTTAGATGTTAATGCGATAGGTCTATAGCTAGTTGTTTCACCTTTGTCTTTTCCAGGTTTCCCAATTGGAATAACAACAGCGTGTTTCCAAGCTGATGGCAATACCCCTGACTCCCACACCTTATTATATAATTGCAGAATCACTAATTGCGCTTGATGAGTTAAGTTTTCAACCATTTTGTAACATATCTCATCCTTACCAGGTGACGTTGCTCTGACTCCTGCCAATGCTCTTTTTAGTTCAAAAAAAGAAAAGGAAACATTTAGTGTTCCATCAAAATTGTCCTTTACCATTAAAATATTAGAGTGTGCTCTCATTATCACATCTCTACCTTTCTTAGCTTCAGGTGTCAGATTTGTAGAGCTATGGACTTTAACAAATGTTTTTGCCAGAGCCTCCGCCTTATCCTTATTTGTTATCATAATTTCATTATTATATTTGATAGCTGGTAATGTATACTACCTCCTAATACCACCCATCCTTCTTATCATACCCCAGATTTGGCTAATATGTGTTTCTCTCCCAATGTTATTGCAGAACTGCTGCCAGTAACTCCGCTTAGCCTTTCTAATAGCTCGTCTAACTTCTGCTTGTGACTTTTTATATTCTATTAGGTCATTAAAGGAAAATTATCTTTTAACTTTTCTAAAAGCTCTGTTTCTTGCCTTAATAGCATTATTGCATTCATCTGACCACCAGGGAACTACCTTGTGTTGTTTTAATCCACTTCCTTTACCTATAACTTCTTCTGCAGTAGTATGCATGACTTCAACTACTTCTGCATTAAAACCATCTATACTATCATGCCTGTTTTGACTAATTCCTTCTAACCTCATACTACATGTCAACAGCGCAATGTTAACACAGCTAAGAGGATCATTGGAGCACCACTCCCCTCCCTGCAGGACATTTACACCACCCGCAAAGCACTAATGATTGTCAAGGATACAACCCACCCTGCACACGAACTGTTCAGCCTCCTGCCCTCTGGAAAGCGGTACAGGAGCCTCCGCTCCCGCACCACCAGACTGGCAAGTAGCTTCATCCACCAAGCAATCAGGATGCTGAACACTCTACCCACTCTCCCATCACTGACAGCCCCCCCCACCCACCAGCCAGCCAGGAACCTAGGAAACTAGGATCCTGTCTACCCTATTCCCCCCCCCCCCCCCCCCCCAACACCGCCCTGTGAAACTGCACTGTGACTGCGCAGCCTAACGTGTTGCTGCTTCACATCAAGCCTGATATACTTGAAATTACTGCATACTGCATATCAATGTAAATATACAGGTCACACAAGCACAAGTTTAAACTTCATGCAACTGTTAAGACTATATAAATATACAACACAACTACCTCTATTTTTTTTATATATATGTCCTATATTTCTATTTTGATACATACATGTTCTATATTTCAGTCTTGCACTTTAATTTAATGTTTATTTATTGTCTATGGCTATGTCTGTGTCTATGTCTGTATTTAAAGTATGTCTATGTCTGCATGGGAAAGTAAGAAACGAAATTTCAATTCTTTGTATGACCAGTGCATGTAAAGAAATTGACAATAAAAGCCGACTTGACTTGACTTGACTTGACATATTATAAAGTGCCCAGTTGGCGTTTTTTAATTTCCATCTAGGAAAACCTATTTCCTCCAACTGAACTGGACCCACTCCTACTTCACATATTATTGGGTAATGGTCGCTCCCTACTGTATTATCTTGTATAACATCCCACTTACTGACTCTAGCTATTTGCTCAGACACCAAAGTGAGATCAATTGGAGATTCCAACCCTCTTGCTATATCTACTCTGGTTCCCCTTCCATCATTCAGACAGATTAGCTCTTGATCCTCTAGAAATTCTTCCACCACACTCCCATTACTATCAGTGTGAGCACCACCCCAAAGTGTGCTATGAGCATTAAAATCCCCACACCAAACTGCCTTGTGTGTTTCTTCACCAATTATCTTTTCAAGTGCCTCTTTATTTAGCTTCCCACATGGATTATAATAGTTCACTATCCTTATGCTTGTATTTCCTATCCATACTTCAACTACAACGCCTCAGAGTCTTTGCTGATATTTATAACTCTATAGCCTATTCCCTGTTGAATAAACATAGCTACACCACCTCCAGTGCCACTTTCCCTGTCCCTGCGTATAGCCACATACCCATGAAGTATAAAATCTAAGTGAGGCTTAAGCCATGTTTCTTGCACACAGATAACACTAGGTTTTTCATTCCTTTCCTCAATAAACTTTTTAAATTCTGCCCATTAGAGCAGAGACTCCTGGCATTCCACTGCAGAATTGCTAAAACCATTAAGACTCTCCACATGATGGCTGAATATCCTGTGTCCCTGCTATAAGTGTCTCATTTATTGCGTCCACTGTTACTTCCCCCATATTAAGGTATTTTTGTGCTGCCTTTATGGTAATCTTAATCCTCTCTGTTCTGCTTTGAGTTTGGGCTGAACAATTGACTACCTCTGCCAAGAATGCTACAAACACAACACTATCCACTCCAATACTAGGCTTGACTACTGTAGGTCTCTCAAAATCTCTTCTGACTTTGTTGTATCTCTGGTCTTGACTCTGCTCAAGCGTTCTCGCTATTGGTGATACTACCATACTCCTCTTTGCATTCACTTCTTTAATGGCTTCAGCATATGTCAGCTTTTCTTCCACTCTGACTCTCTGTACTTCGGCCGCTCGTTTGTGCGCCTCACACCCTTTATATGCAGCACTATGCTCACCCCCACAGTTACAGCATTTGACTTTTGTACCTTCATTGCATGATCTTCCCCCCCCACATTTACCACACCGTTGTTTGCCTCTACAAACCGCTGCTACATGGCCAAATCGTTGGCATTTAAAACATCTTAGGGGAGGGGGAACATACGGTCGCACCTGGAAACTCATGAACCCTACTTTAATTCTTGTTGGTAAAACTTCCTCCTGAAATTGTAACCAGATAGATAAGCTCTTCTGTTTTGTTCCATTATTATTATACATCAGTCGTCTAGCTTTTATCACTTTAGCTCCTGATACATTTTCCAAGATCTCTTCAATGGGCACATCTGTTGAAACCCCTGTAATAACCCCTTGTAATGTTTTCTTTCGACCCCAAACAAAACACTTGACTTTCTTCCCTTCCAAAGTTCCCTTCCATGCACAGTACCTACAGTATCATGCAAAGCTTTCGTCAGCTTCAATGGGTTGACAGAACCGGGAGAATCAAACTGGAGCTTTACCTTAAACTCATCTCTTCTACTTTGAGATGCGCTGAAACTACTATCCACATCCGACTCATAACGATTATCATTATCACCATCACGGCTTCTTTTCTTTTTCCTTTTGAAATTTCGCGTAACTGTGTACCAGTCTCCTCTGTTCGTTTCTCCCGGGTCCTCTCCCCCCATCTCCACCTCACTTCCTACTCCTGCGTCACTTCCTGCCATCTCAGCTCCACCCCCACCCAGCTAACTTTTCCTGCAGCCGGAATCCATTGCTGCCATCTATGGAACCTTAGTGCACTATCCTGCAAAAAAAAAAAAATGCTGGTTCCAAAAGGGAGCCAATGTCCATAAACCACATGGAAAAAGATTATGGGAATGAAACACCACTTTTCCATCACAAAGCTTGTTCCAAAAATCATAACTTGTTAGATTTAGGACCTAGATGGGCTATCCCCTTAGCCTGGCGAACCAGACCCACACCAAGATGTAATTGTAATTAAGTGTGCTTGCAAAGCAGCACACTTATTGTTCTTCTTAAGTTTTATTATTATTTTTCCCGTCTCCCTAATTTTTTGCCAGCCCTAGCGCCTAGGCCCTTTGAGACAGAGACACCGTTCCAACTTTAAAACGTCCGGTCAGTACCGGTGTAAGTTGGTCGCGAAGATGACGTCAGGTGGGCATGCCGTTCGTCCGCCATATTGGATTGAACAGAAAGCGAAACTAAATTTTCACAGGTCACAAATTTGGTCCGAACGCCACGAAACTTGACGTACATTATCCTTGGACCAAGCCTCACAAATGTTAGCGGAAGGATTTTTGATTTTCGAAAGCGTTTGCCCGTCACAGCCAAACGAAATCGGCGGTGAAGCTCCGAAACAGGAAGTCGTCCATATCTCAGGAACACTGTCACATATCGATACCAAATTTTGTATATGAACTGGGGACTCCAGTGTGAGGGTGAATAGGCAAAAAAAAAAAAGAAATATTCCAAAAGTTTCCATCATTTGGCAAACCACCCACAGGTATTTGGTAACCATTCACCTTTGCACCATTCACCTTCACAATGCCTTCCAAGTATGCTCAATGTCTCTGGGCAGCCACAATGTCTCCGGGCAACCTTGCCCAATCATGAAATCCTTGCTCTGCCATGGGATAGTATGGACTTACGAACTGGAACAGCAAGGAGAACAGTAGCTATATATAGCTTACATAATAGAGTTGTTTTCACATTGACGGTATTCAAATTAAATTTTTCATTATTGTTAAATATCATGATGGGAGAGTATTATTAAAAATGTTACAAGTATGCAAATGCATATGTTTACGGGCATTTAGGTTTTACTGTGTTGTTTTGTTGTAAAGACATGCAAGGCATTCTGGGCCGTAATGAACAGTAGTCGGCAGCACTCCATAGGCTACGTATTAATATGAATAGGTATTTCTGTAAACCTAGGGATAATAAACAGCTATCTCTGTTACAAAAACGAGCTGGTAATCGCTCATTGAAGAGGGTACTATGATAAAAAGATTGTTTTCCTAAAAGCATGGAGTTGACGAAAGAATAAACAAGCAATGTCACGTTAATGTTAAATAGCCTAGAACTATCTGAACGCTAGGTGGCAACGTTGTATTACATTTCACTAGTGTAGCCTACTTGAAATACGGTGTGAGATTCACAAGTAAGGAAGGTGCAAATATTATGTAATTTATCATGGGAAATTATTGGAAATGTTATTTCTTGTTTATTCTAATTGCAAACCACACACATCCATTCGGAATCACACGTACACATTTAATACTTACTGAAAGACTATCATTTCGTTTATTTGATGTTGCCTTAGCAACACAGCCTTCAGAGCAAAGATTCTAGAACAGGGCGTCAGAGAGACGCTTTGAGTTTGTGGCCAAGAACCTAAAATATCGGTTTCCATGTGCTGGATGGTGTGCGTCCTTTATGAAAGTAAGTGTTTTATACAGTTAACGTTACAGACATAATGAGTCATGTTGTAGTGGTCAACATAAATGTGCCCCTTCTGTTATTAGAATGCTAAGCGGAGAAGCATGCTAAGCAGAGATTTAGTATCATTAATTTCTTGTGTGGCTAGCTATAGGGAGGAGGAGATGTAGTGCTATGTTGCTAATTGGGATTTATGTTGTTTAGCGTAATGCCATGGTCATTTGATATGAGATGCTTGCACTCGTAACTTCGTCACGTGTAACTTTAGGACTGCTATTTTTTTTTTACTAACAGTAATTCACGAAGCACTTTAGCCCTAAAAGTAGCACCTACGTCTGTGACGGCTTAAAAGAAGTGGCAAGGACTCCTAACGCGATGTTTTGAAATGCGTCTACTATTGTCTACAGGAGCTTCCAATCGCGAGGGAACTTGCATTGTAGGCATAACTAAGGGATGCAATAACACCACCAACAACCAAAACTAGCCTACTCATTGTCAACATGTACATGAAATGTAACGTTTCATGTGGATCAAATTAAAATGTTTTCTTTGCAAACGTAAGCATAGGCATATGGTGACAGATTAATTTATTAATGCTGCTGTGTGAATCACGGTAAGCGCGAATGAAGTGGCCACTTCTTAATGGGACCCACTGTATGGAAGTGGGATAAGTAAAATAGAGATGTTTTAAATAAGATAAGGTTAATCAGAATTCTACGATATGCCCGCTTGACAACGGCAGAGATAGAACTGGCCTTTGGCCATAGCAACCATCCATTTAGAACGACTGGCCTTCATAGCAACCAAAGATCTGAGCTGTGTTGCAATGTGAGGCAAAGTATAGAAAGGTGATGAAACATACAGAGACAGGTCAAGAAATATAGTGCAATGTAGACAGTAGTATACAGTTGATTTACAGACGGTGGTTTAGAGTAATATGAAGTATTCCTTTATTCTGAGATAGGCTACATCAATAGGCTCTCAAAACAACCCCAGGCTCACAAAACAATCCCAAACAGACATACGGTCTTTATAGAGCAAATCCATATAGATTATTTGTCAAATAAACCAGTAAAACATACTTTGTGGGATGGAATATATAACATTCACACTCATAGCTCATATTTTTTTTTAAATAAATCAGTGAAAAAGTATCCTGACAAACAAGTAGCTTTTTAATGCCTTGGTCATATTTCATAATTTCAATTCCTCTGTAGGTTACCTGATAGCCCAGTTTGAGAGGTGCAAGACACGTGACATTATTTATTTTTGCAGCCAATCACTGCTGTCATTTTATTTTATTGATTTGATCTCAGTCATAGAAGCTAAATTCGAAGGCAGGCCAAAGGTAAAATCCAACGAATCACATTCAACCCGCAAGCCAATAGTTGAATAGCCCTCTCCTAGAGCTTTTGGGATATTGCCACTGCTCCAACACTGAAAGGCACCGTTACAATGCCTGGATCAAGCCAGGTTCAGCATAGCGTATGCCACTGTCTGCTCACGTTGCTGACCGGACCAGGGCAAGCACACTTTCGCAGTTCCCGCCGGAAATGCAGTCTAGTTGTAAATGTAATTTGCTGCCGCTAGGGGCGCGTCTAGATTTCTTGTTTTTGTGCTGAAAACTACCCTGGAAATCCAGAGTTCTCGCGAGAGCACAGTGGAATTGTTTACTAATTATTAAAGATTACTAATGACCTCTGTGCAGCTGATGATGGACTTATTTCCATTCTGATTCTCCTTGATCTCAGTGCAGCCTTTGACACCATCTCCCACCATCTTCTCCTGGAACGTTTAGCCAACATCGGAGTGCTGGGCAGCGTTCACCAGTGGTTCACCTCCTATCTCTCTGGAAGGACACAGTTTGTACAAATACAGAGTTGCAAGTCTGAGAGCAGTGTTGTGACAAGAGGGGTACCCCAGGGGTCTGTGTTGGGCCCTCTGTTGTTTATTATCTACCTCCTCCCACTTGGCACTATCCTCAGGCAACATGGTGTTCAATTTCACTGCTATGCTGACGACACCCAGCTCTATTTATCTACAAAACCTACTGCCACTCTTCCTCCAGCTGCAATTACTGCCTGCCTGCATGACATAAACTTGTGGATGACACAAAACTACCTGAAGCTGAATAGCAGTAAGACTGAGCTCTTAGTGGTTGGCTCCAAATCAGCTCTTGCTAATATGGAACCTTTCACCCTTTGTATAGATGGCAGCACCATCCCTTGCTCCAACCAGGTCAAGAGCCTTGGTGTCATACTGGACAACACACTTTCATTTAGTGCACACATAAACAGTATGTCTCGAAGTGCTTTTTTCCATCTAAGGAACATTGCACGGCTTCGCCCAGCACTCACCCAGCAGAGTGCAGAAGTCCTTGTAAATGCGTATGTGATATCGCGCCTTGACTACTGTAATTCCATCTTGTCCGGAATCCCTAACAAGCTACTCCATCGGCTCCAACTAATTCAGAATTCTGCAGCAAGGATTATTATAGGCTCCAAATCCACAAGTCATGTAACACCATTACTGATGCAACTGCACTGGCTTCCAGTTGCCTACAGAATACATTTCAAAGTCCTACTCCTGGCATACAAGGCCCTACACAATTATACCCCCACCTACCTCACTGACCTCCTAGAAGTCTACACTCCTGCCCGCTCACTGAGATCCTCCTCAGCAGGCCTACTGCATGTCCCTAATGTGAACCTCAGCACCCAGGGAGAGAGGGCTTTCAGCTACATAGCCCCCAAGCTGTGGAATTCACTGCCAGACTACATGAGACATTGTGACTCAATTACTGACTTTAAAAGCACACTTAAAACATATCTCTTCAAGATGGCTTATGGACTGACTGACTGACTGATTTTTACTTTTTTATTTTTACTTTTACTTTTAATTTATTTTTTGAGATGACTATAATTTTACAACCTTTTTGTTTTTGTTTATTTGTGAAGTGACCTTCGGTGACATGAAAGGCGCTCTAAATAAAATGTATTATTATTATTATTAATACACTTTATACAACAATTGGGTTCTATGGAACTATTTATTTCTTTCTGATTGGCCGAGAGACGTTCCATGAGTTGGAATATCCCTGGACATTTCAACTCAGACTTTGCACAGCTAATAATAAATCACTCCGCGATACAATGCGAAGATTTGACACAATGTTCTCATCCCAGCTCTCCACTATTTCAAGCAATGGGTTACTCCTTAGCAAACCATAATGAAACAGTGCTTCACCACATCTGTGGATTAAGCCACACAGTCAACTCAATGTAAGTAAGATAAACAAGGATGCTAATTGTTCTTAGCATTGCCAGCATTGTGTATAATATGATTGTCACTTGGAGGAGACTAACGTTAGCATAATTAGCTAACCGCTGCTAACGTGCTAGCATCGTCACGTCAGGCTGTGCACAGTAATATAACATTTATTCACCATAAATTAATAAAGTTGAGTGGTTCTGCAATGTAGACAATGTTTCCGTTTTTTTTGCAGTACCATGTCCCTTACATGACATGGCTCATTGTCCTTGTAACATGCCTTCAGCAAACCTAGATATGAATGTTATTTCAGCCCGACTTTCAACATTTCTTTCAAGAAGACATGTAAACCACCAAGACCCGTAACGAGGGATCTGGAATGCTGGTTACCTAGCAACCAAGATGCTGTCTATTGAAAAGGGAACTATTTTTTGATGCGTAAGAATGATGTCGAAATTAACATTTTTAAACAATAATGGGGTGTTTTCAGATTATTTAGTTTGTTGTAGAATTGTTGTATAAAAGCAATATAGCACTCGTGATCGTGGGATTGGTCATGGATATTCCCACGGGTGTTGTTCGGCCGTAGCCACGAGGCCGGAGGCCGAGTGGCGCAGGCAACAACAGCCGTGGGAATATCCATGACCAACCCCACTCTCACTCTTGCTATATTGCTTAAGTATAGCACTGAGTATTGTATTGTCAAATTTCAATATAACGTGGCCAAAAGTTATTGTAGCCTTCTTTCTATCTGTTAAAGATCAACAGATCAGTGATTTACACCAATATCTGCTCGCCAAAAAAGCTGGTATTGTGTTTCCTGAATCCTTACATTCAGGCATTCAAATTAAACTTTATTAAAAAACATGTATTTTTTTTCTCCATTTTCTTACCAATGTATGATGCTTGCATGAGGGAAACATCCCAAAACAATAGCACCCATATAATTGTTGCTGTTTTGAGAAGTATTTCTTTTCTTATGCAAGCATCATTGCAAGCATCATGCAACCACACAAAACATTTAAGTGAAAGTGCATGTATAACAATATAGGCATAATAATGATTGGGATGATGATAATGACAATTTGATTTGGAGGGAGTGGGGTTGGGTACGTGTAGATGAGCCCTATGACCCCAAAGTCTGCCATGACTGGGCCTCAGGTAAAAGAAGTTTGAGAAAGGCTGGTCTACATAACCTGCATCAGATTGAGATTTGCAGTGATGCGCCTGAAGGCACAGGTTGAGGACCCAGTCAGTTACGTCACAATATGCACATTTGTTTAAATTCATACCTACGTAATCACCATGACCAAAATTGTACTTTTTTTTTTACTTTGAATCTTAAAAAAAAAAATGTTGACCTACCTACCGACCCATTTTTAAAAAAGATTTTTTTGGCTGTTACTGCAAACAAGAATATTTTTAAGGATGGCCTCATGACTATGAAAATGGCTGACATTGAACCACAGTGCTTTAAATGGGAGCCCCCAGTATCAGTCATCAAGGCATCAAAATCTGCCACAAACACTTACAACACAGAACATCACTCATAAACACACACACACACACACACACACACACGGACAGAACCACCACTGTTCAAGAGACCATTTTGGGGCTAAATGTGCTTTTTCTCATTTGGCGCCATGAATAGTTCAAGCAGATGTAGGACTTTCATGTACTTCGATCAGGGGGGAGGGGGCGTGCCACTGTGCCAATGCCACGCCACCTCCCCCCTGAGAAACAAAGTCTCACTCCTTGCAAACTTCAAAACTTGAGAGTCCTGTGTGCAACAACGACCCAACCTGTAAGAAATCAAAAGGACATAAGTACTCGTTCATTCAACTTTTGACCTATAACCCATGTTGAAGTTATATAAACTGCAATCAAATTTGAGATTTGTCAACGACAATCAGGTGAAAGAGACACATTTAGCTGTCTAGCTCCATTGACTCCCATTCATTCTGCACTCATGGCGATCGCCCCCAGTGGAACTCTGGTGGAACTGCATCCAAAATTCGGTACAATGGGACTTAATACGGAGTGGCAAGGCTCTCCGTAGACAGGCTCTGGGCTAGCCGGGAGGAGCTACAACAGAGGGAAGCTCATCCCGGACAGACAGGCTGAGAGGGAGTTAAGTCAATAGGCGAGTTCGACTTGCGGCAGATCTGTGCAGATCTGACTTGATGTGATGCATGCTGGGTTGAACACAATGCATACTGGGATGGACGCAATGCTTACTGGTTAGAAATTCTGTCCGACTTCTGTCAGCCGGGGAGGGACTTACCACCGTGACACCATGTCACATGGCCTTAAAATATCGCGGGAGTCTTAGCCTGCAGACAGATCTTGCAGTTGCCTTCCACGAGCTGCACGAGCTGAAACACGCCCTCATGACGTCAGTTCAAAGACGTGATAGGGCCATTTGGGAGGAATGTCCTCATGACGATTATGACGGGAGGCTCATGCTGCTTCCGTATGTTGGAATATGCGAAAATAAACAGAAATCGAAGGGATACCTTCTTATACGTGATTTCTGCAACAATGGTAGGCTAGCCTACTGAAAACGTTTGGATATTCTGTTATTTTCTGCTGTTGGCTAAATAGATAGACACACATATAGGGGAAACACTTGATATTGAATTTATGTGCTACAATGCAGGCCTGTTAACTGTATGACAACAGTGGTTTATTTAAACTACATCATAAGAATTTATTTAGTCAGTCATCATGCTCATTTTAATGAGTAAGAATGAAAGTTCTGCTGTGTTTATTGCAAACAACATTACGCGATATCTCCCGCGAGTCACGTCAGGCAGACTGTAGCCTTTCTGTCCGGGATGAGCTGCCCTCTGTTGTAGCTCCTCCCGGCTAGCCTCTGAAGATCACATTTACGTAGTAAGCCAGACCAAGTCAGACTCAGTCCAAGTCGAACTCGCCTATTTAGAGACGAATCACCGCGTCGCAGGAAGTGCATCATAACAAAGGGACACCAGACCCTCTTGTAACAGCTGTACTCAGTGATACTGCAGACTCGTAAAAGTAGTTAGAACTATAAGGCAGAAAAACGACAAGTTTCCTCATGCTGCTTCTTTATGTTGGAATGGGCAAAAATGTACAAACAATCAAGAGGATGACTTCTTGTATGTGATGTCTGCAACGGTGAGACTGCAAACGTGTTGATAGCCTTGTTGATTTATATGCTGTAGCCTAGTGTAAAGCATGTCACACAGTAGCCTAGCCTACAGAAAACACTTAATTGATGTGATGTGATATAATGATAACTTGTATGCCTACAATGGTTTATTAAACATCATAGTAATTTATTTAGTCAGTCATCATGTTCATGTTAATGAATAGGAAGGACACCTAAACAATTCCTAAACCATAGCCATAAACACAATTTCGCGCAATATCTGCCGTGATTCCCTATGCGTGAGTCACAAGCTCCTTCACTCTAAAAAATACTGGGTTATTTTCTCAACCCAAACCTAAGTTCTATAATAATAATAATAAATAATAATAAAGCTTTATTTGTATAGCACCTTTCATACACAGAATGCAGCTCAAAGTGCTTTACATTTGAAGCATGTAACACAATAATAGTCAGTCAGTCATTATCAATCACTTTTCTTTGCTGTTTATGTTATACTCAGCAACATATCAAAAATATAGAAAATGACGTCATAAGACTGGCAGCCTTAACCCTCTTACCCCCCACAAGCACGCCATATGGCAACTGTGGCAAGGAAAAACTCCCATATTCCAGGAAGAAACCTTGAGCAGAACCTGACTTAATAGGGGGAGCCCATCTGCTTCTGGCTGGCTGCGCCCTCCAATAGTAGCAGATGTAGAATAATCTGAAAATGTAGTCTACAGGATAAGATGAGTTAACTAAAAGCTTTCCTGTACAGGTATGTAAATATGTTCTGTAAATAACAGTGATGAATTGTAGTGTAATGACTAGGAAGAACACATTGTATGTAGCCCATACCTGTTGTACGGTTGTCGAATAAAAGACATTATTATTAAGTACTTTAACCCTGAGTGTGGTTGCTACAGCTGGCGACGAGGATGTTCCCGACAGTTGAATAGTCGTTCAGGCATTTGACCTGCTCAAGAAAGCATTAAGTAAAGCTCCAGTCATGGCATACTACACCATTGGCAGACCAACCAGAATCACGTGTGATGCCTCCCCTGTTGGTCTAGGTGCGATCCTGGAACAACGACAGCTAGATGGTGTCTGGAAGCCTGTGTACTATGCCAGTAGGAAACTCACACCCACTGAGTCCCGCTACTCTCAGTTTGAAAGAGAAGCTCTTGGAGTATTCTGGGCATGCCGCAAGTTCAGTCTGTACCTCATGCGAATTCAGAATCCTGACAGATCACAAAGCATTAATCAAGGTGTTATCGTCTAACTCATACCCTCCATCGGCGAGAGTGGAAAGGTGGCTGTTGTATCTGCAGCAGTTCACTTACCAGCTCATTCATATTCCTGGCAAAACCAACAAGGCAGATCCCCTGAGCCGTCAGCCCGTTGGTGACTCTGATAAAGCGGAGGAAAAAGAAACTGAAGATTACATCTACAGCATCATCAAAGACTCCGTACCTCATGCACTGACTCCTCGTGAAGTCGAGCAGGCTTCAAAAGATGACCCAACAATCTCTAAACTTCGCCATGCCATACTCACCAGTGACTGAACCCATTTCAAAGTTACTGTGTTTCAAGCAGTCAAGGATGAACTCTGGACTGCCGGACAGATGGTCATGCGTGGCAGTAGGATTGTGATTCCCGAAGCGCTGCAAGAACAGGTATTTGAGTTAGGACATGAAGGACACCAAGGAATTGTCCGCACTAAAAATCGTCTACGTTCCAAGGTGTGGTGGCCCGAGATTGACAGAACGATAGAGAAAAGAGTAAAGAAGTGTTATCCATGTCAGGTAGTTGGAAAGAACGCTCCACCAGAAGAGTTAGAGAGCACATTACTGCCGGATCAACCCTGGATTTACCTCACTATCGATCTACTAAGCATTTCTGAAGGGAACTACTTGCCGTAATTGATTACTTCTCCAGATGGCCTGAAGTTGCATACATGAAAGTCACAAGTGCTAAAAATGTCATTGACGCTCTAGAAATGATGTTCCAGATCCATGGATATCCAAAGTACTTGAGAAGCGACAACGGACAACCGTTCGCATCAAGAGAGTTCCATGAATATCTCACCACTCATGGAATTAAGCAGCTGAAAGGAATACCTTATTGGCCTCAGTCAAACGGAGAAGTGGAACGGTTCAACAGAACAATTCAGTCAAAATAGCCAAAGTTGAAAAGAAAGATTGGAAGACGGTATTGAAGAATTTTCTGTTCCACTACCGTACCACTCCACACACAGCCACAGGAGTGTCCCCCGCAAAGCTGCTCATGAACCGAGAACTTCGAGACAAGTTACCTAACTTCACTGGATTGTCTACTGAGTTTGAAGGAGTTCATGACAAAGACGCTCTTTACAAGCTGAAACGTAACATAGCCGCCAATCAGAGACGAGGAGCCAAAGATCAAGGGATAGAAACAGGAGATACAGTGTTCTGTAAAAATCTGCACAAGACTAACAAATTGGATCCAAACTTTGAGATTCAACCTTATGAAGTGATTGGAAAGCATGGAAACGCAGTCATAGTCCAACAACCAAATGGCCCACCCAGGATGAGAAATGCTGCTCACGTGAAGAAGTTTGATGGTGCCGCGCCATGTGATTCTGACCACCGCAGCGTCCCTACTGCGTCTGATTCCACTTCGGATCCAGTCCTTCCCATTGCAGACGCCATCCCAGTCACTCCTCCCACCCCCACTCGTGTACCCTCTCCAGACCCCATGAACACTGGCCCAATACCCGCAAAACCTGTTGGAATGGTTCCTGCACCAACACGTTCAACCAGAGTTAAATCCCCTCCAGTCTGGCAGAAAGATTATATTATGTCTTAATGAACTCTTTATTCAGTTAACTTTGCCTGAAGTTTTTCTTTAAAAAGAGGGAAAGGGAAATTATATCCAAGTAATGTTTGAAATAGACATTTTCTGTTATTTAAAGTTCAATCTTTAAATGATGTTCAGACGAACTAGGTTGATGTGTTATGTAACTGTTAGATAGTGAACATTTTAATGCTGTCTGAATGTAATGATTTACACATACGCTTGTTTTCTAATGGATTTACTTTAACAGAAATTTCAATATTAAAAAGAGGGAAGATGTAGTGTTTTAAGTTCACACTTGAAATATCGCGATCACGCGAGACTTAATGACTAAGAAGAACACATTGTATGTAGCCCATACCTGTTGGGTTGTCGAATAAAAGACATTATTATTAAGTACTTTAACCCTGAGTGTGGTTGCTACATGAATGCACTCTTTTTTTTTTCTTTGATTCACAGGGGTGACCCCCAAAACAGACGGTGGAATCTGCCTGCCTTCATGGAAGTATCACAAGCTTTTTCTAGCTATCTGTTCAAAAAATAAACTGCCAAATAAATAAATGTCGAACTGTTTTATTTCATTGCATGGCTATTGTTGAAACATTATATTATAACATTAATGATTTGCAAACATTTGTTTTAATTATTATCAATTAATAGTGATTGGATTAAGGAGGAAAATAAGATACTTAGAATAACCCACAAATTAGGTCAGCATAACCAGAGACTTTCTAATGTGGAGACACAGCACTCAAAAAATACTCCATAGAAATGCATGGGGCTAGTTTGTCACGCCAATATGGCCGTTGTCTACACATATCCCACCCCTTCCTCGGCAAAACGTCAACATGTGAATACATTGAGCCAATCATATGGTGTGTTGTGAAGACATCGTGCCAATCATGTGTTGTGATCTCGCCGCTGGAGCAAGATTGGTGTTGTGAAGCCTTGCGCACGCGCAGTTCGACCCAAAGACTGTGCCCGATGAGTGCCCATAAAACGTTGGTATATGGCCGCCGAGTGGAGGGACTTGCCTAAAAGGACTTTGGCATAACCCAGAAATGACAGTGAAAATAATATAAATGCTGGGTTGTATAAGATAGCCTACCCAACAATTATGTAGGTTTAACCTAACAGTTTTGTTACGATAAATGTTTGGGTTAGACTATCAACCCAACTCATTGGGTTGACCGAACAACCCAATTTTCGGGGCTAATATAACTCAGTGCTGGGCTCGACCACTATTTACCCAGTGGTTGGGTTGAAATTGGGTTGTTTTTAACCCAATGTTTTTTGTTACAGCAGAGTGTTACAGCTGACTCTGGCAGATCTCGTGGACAGTCAGTCGCGATCGATTATTTAATAAATAAATGTGAATTACGAATAATAATAAAAAGCTTCTTCTTTCCATGAACTGTAAAAGAAAACACGTTTTTTCCAGCTGTATTCTCCATAAAGAGTAAAGTAAATGATGTATTTATTTCTGGAATTGACGTCACTTCCTGGACTCGTCTGAGGCTGGTCTAATGGGTCTGAGGTCTCTCAATGACTTAACCCCTACTGGAGATGGACAGGCTACAGTCTGCCTGACGTGACTCGCGGGAGACATCGCGGGAGATATCGCGGAATTTTGTTAGCAATAAATACAGCAGAACTTTCATTCTTACTCATTAAAATGAGCATGATGACTGACGAAATAAATTCTTATGATGTAGTTTAAATAAACCACTGTTGTCATACAGTTAACAGGCCTGCATTGTAGCACACAAATTCAATATCAAGTGTTTCCCCTATATGTGTGTCTATCTATTTGGCCAACAGCAGAAAATAACAGAATATCCAAACGTTTTCGTTTTCGAAATCACGTATAAGAAGGTATCCCTTCGATTTCTGTTTATTTTCGCATATTCCAACATAAGGAAGCACCATGAGACTCCCGTCAAAATCGTCATAAGGACATTCCTCCCAAATGGCCCTATCACGTCTTTGAACTGACGTCATGAGGGCGTGTTTTAGCTCGTGCAGCTCGTGGAAGGCAACTGCAAGATCTGTCTGCAGGCTAAGACTCCCGCGATATTTTAAGGTCATGTGACATGGTGTCACGGTGGAAAGTCCCTCCCCGGCTGTAAGAAGTCGGACAGAATTTCTAACCAGCAAGCATTGCGTCCATCCCAGTATGCATTGTGTTCAACCCAGCATGCATCACATCAAGTCAGATCTGCACAGATCTGCCTCAAGTCGAACACGCCTAATGATGCACATTAATTTTACCCCAACATTCCGGGAAGCCAACTAAACTGATGAAGACAGTGTTGCAACATTGGAGGACAGTACACTCGTAGTGTTATCCGATTGCGTCGAAGTCCGAAATAATTCAGAGTAAACATGGTCTAGTGTTATCCAATTGCGTGCAGTGAGATTTTTAAATGCATGCTTGTTGCCGCCCCTCGAGTTGGGCCATTACATTGTTCTTTGCCAGACCCTTAATCTTTCTAGATTATCAGGGTCTGGATTTGCAGGCTAGCTGAAAACTGCACCAATTCGAAATCACGATGGTTAGAGAATGTTAAATATGTTCAATATCCCTAACGGAATGCATGACTTTGCCAAAAATGACAAAATACGATGTTATATTAATAATGCAAATGAATGGCAAACTTTGAAATATAGTCTGAAATGAGGTGTTAGTATCATTGAGACAGGGGTATACAATAAAATCAGATTGTAGCTTACAGCAGCCGACTATTTAGGTTAAGTTTATAACGTTGTCGTTGTGGACGGCCACCAAACGTCTTCTGCCCCACGGGTGCGCGCGCATCTAGTTTTGTTGGTAAACGGGAAAACTGTGTATGCGTGTGCTGGTGATCCACAAATGCGGAATCACATTTCGCAAAGGCAATTTTCAGTTTTACAAATGCCATTTATTTACAAATACACATCTATATTTGCAGAGGTGGAAAGTAACGAAATACATTTACTCACGTTACTGTATTGAGTAGTTTTTCTGTGTATTTTGTATTTTTTAAGTAGTTTATAAAATCGGTATTTTAAATTTTACTTGATTACATTTTGAGCGAAGTATTGTACTTCGCTACATCAAAAATCCCATCCGTTACTTGAGTAAACAAAAAAAGTTAAGACTAACGAAAACAGAAAGGGAGAGAAAAGTAATCCCGCCCTAAACCACTAGCCTAGTGATAATGATCAGCATGTAGCCTACAGCAGGACATGAATCAAGCTGGCGCCATGCAGTCTTTCTGAAAGTGATGGGAGATGGAGTTGGATCACAAAATGCATCAGATTACATGTGTAGCCTAACCTATGAAAGTGTATTTTCCGCTATTTCAATGGGTTGTCTCAGTTCGTTTTAGCACTAATGAGAGCGGAGATATTCAAGCAAACACCATGGGATTTCGTGTTTTGACGTTTGTGCTCACCTTTCTTTGGAAAGAAGTTTATTAGCAGTTGTTTCCCCTCGTTTTGATGTCTCTCTTTTTAATAACCTGACTTGGCTTTCTTGGAGAAAGACATTGCACCAGCAGCACAACAATTAGCGGTCCACTACTAGCGATGCTCAACTAAATAAACAAAAGATAGACTACCTTATGAATCGTGAAGGCGGACTAAACCATTTAGCTCTTTGGCAAGGGAGAGTGAGAGTGACCTTAGACAGTTTTCACTGTTTTGTATACAGAATCCAGTCAGTCAAACTTTAAATTTCGTCTGACATTCATTTTGACATTTAATTTTGAAGTTAAAATATTCAGGTAAAATAAATATATGGTGGACATATAGTCATATATATTTTCAGTAATTAACTTAAACTTCCAGTGAGTCTATTCGAAATTTTCACCACACATTATATTAACACACATATAAAAAATCCAAAACATAAGAGTTATGTGTATTAAAGTGGAATGACACAGGAAAAAAGTATTGAACGTGCCTACTGAAATTTCTTCAATACTTTGTGGAAAAGCCTTTAGACAGCTTCAAGACATTTCCTGTATGACAAAAGGTATTAGTCACAGTATCAGGTGTGATTTTGGTCCATTGTTCTAAACAGATTCCAGGGGTCCCTCTTGTGAATCCTGATATTTAGTTACTTCCAGAACTGTTTAATTGAATTTAATTGAATTGGCTGCCTTCAAGTCTTTCTGGAGCTTTCTCCGAGTGGTCCTTGGCTCTTGGAATTGACTATCCTTCTGACTCCCTGGTCAGAAATATTGCGTGGCCGGTTGATGATGCAGTGATGTTTCTTCCACTTGCAGATAATGGCTCCCATGCTGCTTACTGAAGATTCTGAAGTTTTGAAATGCATCTGTAACCAGTTTCATTGATATGTTTTGCAACAATAAGGTTGCAAAGGTCTTGGGAGAGCTTTTTGCTTTTATCCATCATGAAATGTTTCTTGTGTGACACCTTGGTAATGAAAAACCTTTTTATAGCCCATCAATATGTAGGCTACTAACCAAGCTTATATTAATTTGCACAGATAGAAAGGATAACTACTCTAACTACTTACAGATTCCAGCTCGTTCCTTCCCTTTCCTTGCCTTAGTGCTTTTTCTTAGCTTGTTCAATACTTTTTCCCTGTGTTATTCCACTTCATTACACATGACTACTTATGGAGTTGTTTGGATTTTTTATGTGTGGATTACCTGAGTTATTAATGCCTGGTGAAAATGTTGTGCCCCCTGTATTCCACTTTTCAAGGGCCCTCTCCTCCATTGGGGCCCTATACTTCCCACTCTCCCCCCTAGTTCGACGCCCCTTTAATCTGCTGAACCTTCTGCTCATTTCCAAATATAAAAAAACTCTCTGCAACTCAACATTAGCCTGCCTGCCTCAGCTGCCTGTGAGGGGCTTTTCAGTTGTGCTGGATTACTGTTCATTGCAAAGCGACGCAAGGATGAGTGCAACTAACTTTGAAAATCAACTACTGCTCAAACTTAAAGGAGAACTCCGGTGATTTTTCACATAGATCTCCATTTCTCAACGTCACCGAGTACTGTCGGTATGAACAAAACTGAAACAATCGGTTTTACCTAGCTCGAGTTGCTGCAGCTACAGCGCTACACACTAGGAGCATGAACATGGCTGCCTTAGCTGCTGGCTGCAGCAACTCGAGCTAGGACCAAAGTCCTTTTCAGGCAAGTACCTCCACTCCACTCGGCGGCCATATTGCAAAACTTTTTGGGCACTTATCGTGCATCTATTTCGGCAGAAATGCGTGTGCGTAAGGCTTCACGACACCAATCTTGCTCCAGCAGCGAGATCACAACAGATGATTGGCACGATGGCACTCAATGTATTTTACAACACACCACATGATTGACTCAATGTATTCACATGTCAACGTTTTGCTGCGGAAGGGTTGTGATATTTTGTATACAACTGACTAACCCCATGCATTACTATGGAGGATTTTTTGAGTGCTGTATCTCCTCATTAGAAAGTCTCTGGTAAAACTGGTTGTTCTGGTACCCCCCCCCCCCCCCTATAAAAAAAGTAACTAAGTAACTTTTACTTAAAGTACATTTTAAATGAACTACTTTTTACTTTTACTTAAGTACATTTTCAGATCGGTATTTTAACTTGTACTTGAGTAATATTTCATCAAGGTATTGGTACTTTTACTTGAGTACAATATTTTCGTACTTTTTCCACCTCTGTATATTTGTAAAAATCAATATATAAGTGATCTAATATGTATTGACTAGTACTAGCTTAGTACATTTTAGTTTTTGTTATTTTAGTTTCACAAATTCACTGATTACCTGTAATGCTTAAGATATACAAATAAAAATTCACCTTTACTTCTGCATCTGGGTCTTCAATTCAACCTACTGACTGAAGCTGACCGATTTCTATAAATGTTTTTGAGAGCACAGGCAGAATTGGTTTGGCATGAGTCTTAATGTAATTCACAGTTCACAGAAAAGTTCCATAAACATGTGCAAGTTCAGTGCCATCAACAGTAAGTTTTCTTTCTGATATTTAAAGAACAGAAATGGGTTTGGCATAAGTAAAGGGTAGGTGTAACAGTCCATTAATAGACATAAAGTGAAGGCTACTGTATTCTCAATGGGTTCAATATCAACACACCCCAGCCAAAACACTTCATAGCAGCATTGGACCATTAAACCACACAATGATTCAAAACATACAGCTAAACAAGGCAAGAAATGGTTAACCGAGAACCATACCAACATTTTAGAGTGGCCCAGCCATAGTCCAGACCTCAATCCATCAAAAAAAGTGAGCACAAGGCCAGAGGGATGGCAAATAATCGCTCAAAACCCAGATTGCTGTTAAAAAGGTGCAGTCTAGAATCATTGTGGAGACATGGATAGGCTTGGTAGGTATTATAAGAACCATTTTGAGAGGTGTGAATGCAAATAAAGATGTTGCCATTGATTATTTAAAAAGGGTATGAATAATTTTGGACACACCATTTTTCATAAAAAAAAATTAAAAAGATGAAAAGGCTTATGTTTTGATCCCATGTTTCTACCACATTGTCTTACAACCTTTTGACACGTGGTAGTGTCATTTTCAGTCAGAACAAACATATTGATAAAGAGAAAATCAACATTGAATCAATATTTGCCAGGGGTATGAATAGTTTTGTTCTTAACTAACTGTATGTATAAGGTTGGGGTAGATCGAGCTCCCCCGAGTTCGCCGGTAGGAGGTTTCACTTCGACATTCATTCCAGTGCACTTAGTTAGAGGCAGGATAAGTCCAACGTCCCACTGGTTTGGATGGGCACTGGAACGCACCATAAGGGCTCAGCACTGACAGGGAGCTCCTAGAGGGCCCAATTTTTCTAGCAGCACCCCTTGCGGGGCAAGGCTCTGTCCCCCTTGGGTTTTAGACTGGACACTTCCAACAGCAATTGGTCAGCTGACCGTAGTGCTCTGGAGGGGATGTGGTGGTGGAGAAGATCAGATACGTACGTGGGGGCCAGACCATGGAGGGATTTGTAGACAGTCAGTAGCAGTTTAAAATAAATGCGGTAGCGGATGGGGAGCCAGTGGAGCGAAGCGAGGACCGGGGTGATATGTTCTCGCTTTTTAGTACAGGTGAGGAGTCGGGCAGCTGAATTCTCAACCAACTGCAGGCGGCGGCGCTGGGAATGGTCAATGCCAGCGTATAGAGCGTTGCAATAGTCCAGTTGAGACTAGTGTAGCCCAGTGCATTAAGGGTTAACCTCTAAAAGCCAGCTGGTCAATGACAGCGCTACCCCTGCGTCTCCACAGCAACCGCAGAAAAACCTTTAAATGAAATCAAACGAAAGACACAAACCAACACAAACTAACACAAACCAATGAGAATAATCTATCGATAAGAACTTATAAACAAAGAAGAAAAGAAACCTGAACGAGAACATAAACCTGACTGGAGGGAAAACAATTTACAGGACTAAATTGAATGGATTGAAGACATCCAGAAGACAAAACTGCAAACAGAACTGCAAACTTTATGAATTGCCCGAACTGCATTGAATGCTGGCTTCGGTCAGGTTTTTTTTATAGTGGATAAAAGAAAGATGAATTGATGGCGAGCCTCCCAGAACCCCTTCACCTTTTCATTTCCCTTCACACCACTGTGGTAGGCAGAGACGGATCATGGCTTGTGCCAAGTGTGCACGTGCACAGGGGCCCTCAGCCAATGGGGGCCCTCGGATTTAAAAAAAAAATTGCCATGAATTTAGGCTAGATTATGCCTGTTAATTTGCGGCACAACTGAATGGTGTTATGGAACCGCGGACCGAAAGAAAAATAAACTAAATGTTTTCCTGATCAATAAATACTTCTTAATTCATAAAATATAGAGGCATAACATTAGGTGGAAGTGGTAGGCTATGAGTGCTCATTCAATGTGTATGCGTGTTTGCGAAAGTGAAACTGACCCACTCGTGGGTAGGTGAATGAAGTGGAGTCCTAGCCTAGAAATCTAGACGCGCCCCTAGCGACCGCAAATGACATTTGCTGCCAGGGCTAGTCTAGCAACTCTCCGTTGGCTTGTGAGCTCCAGAAATCGAAACTTAATCAGGCCAATGAAATCGTGTATAGAGTCGTTAGGTGGGCTTGCAACGGTTTGGCTTGAATTCCCTGCTACTTGAAAACAAATAAGATGGATGTTGCTGCTGGCGAACAGTGTGACACGAGTTAAGCTTTTATTAAGTAGGCAAACGTTTGAACTAGCCAACTAGCTCCGCTGGTGGGAAACGCATGGGACTCATTCGTTAGACCGGCACATCCGGGAACTTGACTCGTGACAAACGTTCCCGCCCCTTTCGGGGGGAAAACAAACAACCCCTCTCATTAACTCCAACGCAAATTAGGGTCAATAAACGTAATTCGTACAGAAATCGCAGGAGTAAATAATAACAAAAAATACCACAAATCAATATGACCACTCAATACATAACCACTTTGCCGGTCGTTGACCGTGAAAGATACCTACAAAAGCTTAATTCAATTAATATAAAAACATGTCCCTTCAGTCTCCCGAGTAGGCTACGAAGTGGTGCAACAACCCCACTCAGTGACCAGAAGTGTCATACGGTCTTCTCTTCTTATGGCTTGCATAATTTTCTTCTGTCAGGATTTTTTTTGAGGACATGGTAGGCAAAAGAAACTCAGGGAGGGGTTCTTAGATGTGTGGTTGGTACATGTCTACCGGTTCACTCTGGCTTGTTCTGAGGGAATGTTTTCCCCTCAAAAGGGGCATGGCGCAAACAACCTGCTCTGTGTGACGCGGGTCCGGTTGTAAGTATGGCGCTGCTGCTGTCCTATTGCGTGCAGAGGGAATTTGAAAGACAACTGATTATCCCGCCCCTCGGACTGAGCACTGCGAACGGTGAGTGTCCAGACCCTACATTTTAATGTGGGTCTGGCTCGTCAGGCTAGTGGATTCCTGCAATGTTCATGAAAACAGCATAGCGATTGGATAGCCTAATACATCGCGACTTGTTGTAGGCCTAACAGTAGCTTATATCATAGCAAATAGCCTATGGCGATGCCGATGACAGATAGGCCTACACTTATTTCACTCGTCTCGCTGGAGTGAGAGCATAATGTGGGCTGTTGCGCAAAGAAATTAATTAGGGAGATGATCTGCATCTCCATTTACCAAACGCTATAGTTTGCTAACATCTCCACTGTTAACGTAAAATATGTCTCCATGCAAGGTAGTGTCAAGCAGCAGTGAAGTGAAAACCTTATCATGCAGGTAGCCAATGTTCACGTCACCTGAGTCAGACAGAAAACGGGCCCTGCTTGCTCTGTTAAAGTTTGTATGCCCCTTCCAAACTGCGTTAAAAGAGTATATTTAACAGCCAGAATTTCGAAATTTTCCCGGGGGAGACACCCCCGAACCCCCCGTAATATGATCAGCACCACCTCTCACAAAATACTATCACATAGGTGCCAACTCTCACGCATTGGCCGTGAGACACACGCATTTGATTAGTTTCACACACTCACACGCCACACCCCCGATTTCTCACGCTGAAGTGTCAACCCGGTCGGTCAGATGCCTGAAAAATGAGTTTAGCCTATCTATAGATCTACCTGTTGAGCCACGGTTATGCTTTCAGAGACGGTGAGAGGGTTCAAGAGCACCCCCTCTCTGTGGAATTTTCTAAATTTTCTCTCATTTGTGATGCTACTTCAGAAGCCGTCCCAGGCGCATTCCCCCGCATTTCCCCGGCTTCAGGTATGCTTTGTATTGTGCTTTGAGTATTTTTCACGCTGAAGTGTCAACCTGGTAGGTCAAATACCTGGCAGATGAGGTTCAACTAAACTAAACCTATACATATGATATCACACATCAGGTGAACGTGCGGAATCTAAGCTTTCCAGTGATATTAGCGCCAAGTTGTTGTGATGAATGGTTCGCGAGAAAATTAACATTGAACCGACGTGCAATTTAGGCTAATCATATTTGCATTTTGCACACAGCACCCATTACTCTCGGTTTAATATTTCACTAACCCTTCACACAACACGTGGCAAACCCAATATCACAATAAACAGCAAACTGTACCGAATATGAGGATATAAAGCATGCCTCTGTGCAATAAGTGGTTCCTGAGTAATCCGGTTTTGAAATTGCAACACATTACAATGACCAATATATTATCTTAAATAAACTAGCTGAATAACACAGGTGACCACTTCTGCATAATTTCATGGAGTGCTGAAATGTACACACATTGTTGAACATTTCTGAACTGTGAAATGTATGTTTTTGTGGTTGTGAACTTATTGCAATATCACCATAACTATTCCACCTGTGTGTGCATGGTTATAATTCTGAAGTGCAAAATAGCTTAGGCTACAGCACAAATATTTCCATAAAAATAAGTCTGACCTCTGAATTTATTTTGAAAGTGCACCTGATTGATGCATTTAAAAGTTAAAATATACAAACATTTCTTAAATTCTTACAAAACACCCACCCACTTTTTAAAATTGTTAGTTTGGACCCCCCCACTTTTGCCTTGCGAAATACCAGTGCTGTTTTCAGCATCTGTTTAGTGCTTCATTGTCATTTTCATTAGATTCTCCCATTTGCGCGTAAATCGCTCATAAACTTTTTTTTTTGTTACACGCATTCTCCCATTCCTCTTCTGTCACACACACAGTGACAAGCGCCAAATCCCCCGCAGTGTTGGAGAGATCAGTCATCCCCCTCACTTTTGATAAGGTAAAAAGCCTTATATGTACGCCAAATAAATAATAACCTATAGGTTTACGCTAGGCTATGTAAAACTCCCCATTAACAGCATCACGTCACTAACCACAGCTAAGATTGCACAATCTCTATTCACTCTGTTGGCTATCTGAAGCCAGTTTGTCTACTTAGATACTGTAAATCCTCAAATTATGGCCGGGGTCTTAAGACAAAGTACAGGCCTTTAGGGGCAGGATTGTATTCGAGACAGCCCTTTATTTCTTATGCACGTTTTATTTTGAGACATGCGTTTCTTGGAGCGGCATACTGGTAGGCCTTCAAAAGCATGACATTTTCGGTTTAGTTTGATATTTAATTTACTTTTGGACTGTTTGATTATATTGTTAAATGTTTGAACTGATGGGCTCTGAACTCTGGGGAGGTATTTGATGATCACTAGTACGTTCCATGTAGTTGAAAGCGTGTTGGGATTTCAAACAAACCATCCGCTTTCATGCGTTCATTGAACGTCTGTGGTGCTGTAATGGAAACCTTATTGCGTAGCCAAGTAGCCTATTGAGTTATTTTTAAATTATGCATGATTTACTTTTTATTAATTTCGTAGGCTGGCTTTATTTTGTTATATAGAAGTATCTAAATAACCTGTTAAAATGTACCAGAATTCAAGAAATTGCATCTAGTCCGTCCAAAAAAAAAATTTCTGGGGGAGGACCCCCATTATACCCCCCCTCTGAATTGTCCCACCCACTTTCACAATGCCTCCGACGCCCATGGTCCTTGTAGTAGGCTAAATCCCTTTAATACCAATGTTCATTTAACTCTGGGACCCTGGTCCCAGGGATGGATTACTGCACGGGCCTTCCGAGCCCAGACCCAGGGGCCCAAGGTGTCAGGGGGCACTGAAGCCCAAGCCTTTGCATGGAATCATTGCCTCAATATCAACACATCAGGATGTAGGCTATGAATCTGATTGAATTTAGTATTGGCCATCCCCAAAATGCTAGCCTGACGAGCCAGACCCACATTAAAATGTAGGGTCTGGGCACTCACCGTTCGCAGTGCTCAGTCCGAGGGGCGGGATAATCGGTTGTCTTTCAAATTCCCTCTGCACGCAATAGGACAGCACTGAGTCCCATGCGTTTTCCCACCAGCGGAGCTAGTTGGCTAGTTCAAACTTTTGCTATCTCAAAACAAGCTTAACTTGTGTCACACTGTTGTCCAACAGCAATATCCATCTTCTTTGTTTTCAAGTAGCAGGGAATTCAAGCCAAACCGTTGCAACTCTGCCATCAATCATTATGTTATGCCCCCCTAACGACTCTATAGATGATTTAATTGGCCTGATAGAAGTTTAATTTTTCGAGCTCACAAGCCAACGGAGAGTTGCTAGACTAGCCCTGGAAGCAAATGTAATTTGCTGCCGCTAGGGTGTGTCTAGATTTCTAAGCTACCAAAATGCACCAGAATACAGGAAATCACATCAAACAAATGAAAAAAAATCCAGGGTAGGACCCCCAAACCCCCCTTCCACATATGCGACAATTAGTGGGGAGCCTTTAATACATGTGGGCCCAGGGGCCCGAAAGTTCATAATCCGTCCATGCCTGGTCCCTACACCTGAGAACCACTGATGTACGTTTTTTTTACTGTACGGTATAATGCTGAATGAGCAAAACAAAATTTTTGGTTGGCCCCACCAAATCTCACTCCAAGGTTTTTTGAAAAGTTGGCAGCCCTGCTATCAACGTCCCTGCTACCGGTCTGTCAGAAATATGACAACTGTTGTCCGTTAAGTGAAAAATGTTGCAGACTGTTTGGACAGCAAAGAGAGATTACAGCCTAATAATAAAAACAGCTACTGGAATTCATTTCTGTGTGGGCCTGAGTTATAATATATGACATAATGTACTACATTTTCATTGTGTGAAATTGTGCACCAGCCTGCACAGCGACAGCAAAGAGAGAAGCGCTGGCTGCACGCGCACGTCACTTGCACACGCAAACGCGCCCGTCAGGGGGAGGGGGGGGCTTTTTTGATAGTGTGCACAGGGGACCATATTTGTTTAATCCGTCCCTGGTGGTAGGACTGTAAGACTGACCCAGACTGACCTTTTGACTATTCCCTGACTTAACCCTTCCTGATAACTTCTGAATGAACATTGAAAACGGGTCCCACAGACCTGAACACCTTACAAGGGTTAACTGCAGTGAAACCATGATAAAACAATAGTGATAAACCATGAGGTCTCCGTACTGACATCTGCAGCGGAAGTCAAGTCAAGTCAAGTCAAGTTTATTTATATAGCACATTTCATACACAGAGGTCATTCAATGTGCTTTACATAAACAAAACCAAACAATAATAACAAATAAAAGCATAGAAGGGCAATATAGTCAAAGAATAGTTAAAAGGTAAAGATCATAATAAAAAGAAAACATAAAACACAAGGTAAAATCATTTAAAAATAAAGAATAATTAGTAAGCAAAAACAAAGGCAAAAGTAGTAAAAAAAGTAATAAAAGACAAAGTAGAATAATTATCGAGGCAGATTCAGAATTTGTAACTCGGCACAGTTAGCAGAAAGCGTCTGAGAACAGTTTGGTCTTAAGTCTAGATTTAAAACTGGCTACAGTTGGGGCCTTTTTAATGTCATCCGAAAGTTGGTTCCACAGCACCATGTTTAGTTCTAACTGTAGGTTTTACTAGCAGGTTTTTCACCTGGGACCTGAGAGGACGAGACGGTGTGTACTGCTGAAGCATGTCTGACAAGTATTTAGGTCCTGCTCCATTTACTGATTTATAAACAAGCAATAGTGCTTTAAAGTCAATTCTGTGATTTACTGGAAGCCAGTGCAAGGACTTAAGAATTGGAGTAATGTGGTCAGTTCTTTTAGTTTTTGTTAGAGTCCTAGCTGCTGCATTTTGTATCACCTGAAGCTGTTTAATAGTCTTTTTAGGAAGGCCTGTGAACAGTCCATTGCAGTAATCAACCCTGCTGGAGATAAATGCATGAATGAGTTTTTCTAAGTCATGTTTTGACATCAGCCCTCTGAGTTTGACAATATTTTTGAGGTGGTAAAAAGCTGATTTAGTTATCGCTTTCATGTGGCTGTTGAAATTTAGATCACTGTCAATTAATACACCAAGATTTTTAACAGTATCCTTTGCCTTCAACCCTTTTGTGTCAAGGAGAGTGGCAACCCTAAGTCTTTCCTCATTTTTACCAAATATAATTACTTCAGTTTTTTCTTTGTTCAGCTGAAGAAAATGTTGAGACATCCAGGTGTTGATTTGTTCTATACACTGACACATAGATTCAAGAGGACCATAGTTGTTTGGTGATAGAGCTAAGTAAATTTGTGTGTCATCTGCATAGCTATGATATGAAATCAAATTATTTTGAATGATTTGTCCAAGTGGGAGCATATAGAGGTTGAATAATAGTGGCCCCAAGATCGACCCCTGGGGAACACCACAGGTCAAGGACGTTGGTGTTGAGGTACAGTTTCCGATGGCAACAAAGAAGCTCCTTTCTTGTAGATATGATTTTAGCCAGCTGATAACTATGCCTGTAAATCCAACCCAGTGTTCTAGTCTGTGTAGTAAAATATTGTGATCAACAGTGTCAAATGCTGCACTAAGGTCCAGTAGCACTAGGACTGATGTTTTACCTGAATCTGTGTTGAGGCGTATGTCATTGGAAACTTTAATGAGAGCTGTTTCAGTGCTGTGATTTGCCCGAAAACCAGACTGAAAGTAATCAAAATACCCATTTGATGTTAGGAAGGTGGTTAATTGATTAAAGACTACTTTTTCAATAATTTTGCCAATAAAAGGTAGATTGGATATGGGCCTGTAATTGTTTAGCATGGAGGCATCCAGGTTATTCTTCTTGAGAAGTGGCTTTACAACAGCTGTTTTCAGTGACTTAGGAAAAGTGCCAGACAGCAGTGATACATTTACAATTTGAAGGACATCCGCCGCTATGAGGTGAAAAACAGTTTTGAAGAAATTGGTAGGCAGAGTGTCTAAGACACATGTGGAAGGGCTGAGATTCTGTACCGTTGTTTCAAGTGTTTTGTAGTCTATCAAGCTGAACTCTGACATCAAGTTTAGTTTCCCTCTGTTTGTTGCTGGAGGTTCAGGTTGTTGAATTTGTAATTGAGCAGATATGTTGAGAACTCATTGCATTTATTAGTTGAGAGAAGTTCAGGCGCTAATTGTGAGGGGGGATTTGTTAACTTATCAACAGTTGAAAATAGAATACGAGTGTTATTTGAACTTCTATTGATAATGTTAGAAAAGAAAGACTGTCTTGCTTTGCATATTTCAGAGTTATATGTGTGGAGCATCTCTTTATGGATTTCATAGTGGATCTGAAGTTTGTATTTATGCCATTTTCTTTCAGTCTTCCTACACTCTCTTTTTAGAAGTTTAACTGCTGGATTTTGCCTCCATGGTGCTTTCTGTTTGTCCTTAACTTTCTTGAATTGTAATGGAGCAATGTCATCCATAATGTTTGCCATTTTTGCATTAAAGTGATCAAATAAGTCTTCAGAGTCTGACAGTTGACTTGACTTTAGTGAAAGTGCTTGCTCAAAGAGAGCACTTGTCTGATCATTTATGATTCTCCTTTTTACCATCATAGCTGTGTTTTGAGTGTGCGGGGACATAGACACATCAAAGAACACACAGAAATGATCAGATAAGGCCAGGTCTTTAACAGCTGTAGAGACATCGAGACCCTTTGTGATAACAAGGTCGAGGGTATGGCCGAGAGAGTGTGTTGGCCCCTGTACATGCTGTGTTAGGGAGAAAGTATCGATTAGTGCAATGAATTCCTTGGCATAATTGTTTTCAGGATTATCCACATGCAAGTTTAGATCCCCTGATATAATAAGACAGTCAAACTCTATGCAAACAACTGATAGCAGTTCACCTAGCTCTTCAAGAAAAACTTTAGCTGAATGTTTTGGAGGCCTGTAAATTGTCAGTAATAAAATCTGAGGAGAAGACTTAATGCATGCACACAGATATTCAAATGAAGTAAAGTCACCGAATGACGACTGATTGCACTGAAAAGACGTCTTGAAAATTGTGGCTATCCCCCCACCTCTTTTATTTGCTCTGGTAGCACTCAAGAAACTGAAGTTTGGGGGAGCTGATTTGATGAGAGTAGCAGCACTGTTTGCTTGATCTAACCATGTCTCAGTTAAAAGTAAAAAATCAAGGTTGTGTGTGCAAATTAGATCATAAATTAAGAAGATTTGTTTGAAAGAGATCTGATATTTAGGAGTGCTAGTTTTGCTGTAAGTGTTGGGGAAATATGATCCATGGGGGAAATCTGAGGTTGATGTGGTACGGGTAGGAGATTACTCAAAGGGGTAGGAGATTACTCAAAACTACTGTCAGTACCATTTATATTGCAGGGACCCTGAGAATATCATGCAATACAGTCATCATATAATTGTTATACATAATCATATAACTGCTGCCATCTGTATTTTCCACTGCACATTCCATGCTATATGCCGGCTGAGAAAATGAACTAAGAGGTTGCTGCTGCTTAAGAGATCCTTCTAAACGAGGAGGGGGAGGACGAGGGGGTGGAGGTGCCCTTCGCTTCTTTGGTGCTAATGATCTTGGGCTAGTAAAACTGCATGGCTACTGGTAGCAGTCTCTATTCTTGCAGGGAACATCATGTGCTTGGGTGGGGATGGTGATGGGTATTCAGGGGATCCTGTGGAGTTTGAGTGGGTGGTGGGATGAAGGGGTGGGGATGGTGATGGGAGATTAGGGGGGTTTCTGTGGCCTGGGGAGTTTAATTGGGTGGGGACGTGATTGGGTGTGGGTGGTGATGGGAAATCAAGGAGGTTGGGGTTGAAAATTGATCCAGAGTCTCCATCTGCCTGCTGAGGTTCTGGGAAGGCATGTTAGTGCAGTAGATAGCACATCAGTCTTGTAATTTGGAGGTTGTGAGTTCGATCCTCACACAGGGCAGCAAGGGTGCTGCTGGGAGTAGGGAGTTCCCAAGGAGCTCCCAGAGCGCCCAATTTTTCTAGCAGCACCCCTTTGCCGGGCATGGTGCTTAGTTATCAACTATAGTGATAAACCATGGTTATCATGGTTACAAAAAACCATGGTCAAACTATAGTCATGGTTACCCAAAAAAACATGAAACTGAAAAACCATGGTTATTATGTCATAGTAAAACCACGGTTAATTTCCGTAAGGGTCGCAAACAGAACATCCATCCATCCAAAGTAAAAATTCTGATATTATGGCTTTTCTGAAACATACATACTGAAAGTAATGTCAATAACACTTCTAAGTTGAGATTGTCATATTTATTAAGATCTCTCACTTTCTGACATTGAAAAACAGTTATGAAACAACCATGTACAAAAAATGAGAATTTTCTTGTTAAGTGATACAAAGCACCTTAGACAGTATTACAACATAACTATAACTAACAATAATACAATCACTATGCAAATAACATGTCAAGCTTGCAAAAGTATGAATAAGTTATGTCATTAAATAATCTTTCATAAAATTTCACATTTCATGAGAACCTTTTTATGTAATAAACATCTCAGATTAACAAATAACATGATGGACAGAGACGTTAGAAGATTAGCCTTATTTAAAATTAGCATATGGTGAATCCAAACACTTTCACAGATCAAGTGCTCAGTCCCAAAAAATAACTAAAATACTAAATTAAATGATTTCTAAAAGCATTTAAGATACTCGGGAATTAGCAATACAAGGATGTCTCTTTCACTACTCTCACAACCTTTGTACCCTTTTTGCCAGTTGTTCCAGCTCAATCTTTATCTCATTTGGTAGGTCATCATTCACTTCTTTGTCTAAATAAGATCTGATGTCCAGAACTTCCCTCTCCCAAAACTCTCTGGAGAGATGGAACAGCTCATCAAGATCCAATTGTTCATTTAAGCCAGACAGGTTGAGAGAGCCAGGTGCAGGGAGATAGCCTACAGCAGAAGGTATTGCCCCAGATTCTCCACTGAGCCGGCGGAACATCCATTCCAGTACGCGGACATTTTCACCAAAGCCTGGCCAAAGGAAACCTCCACTTGGGCTCTTTCTGAACCAATTCACATGGAAGATCTTGGGCAGCTTAACATCTGGGTGCTGAGCCATGCTCAGCCAGTGGGCCAAGTAATCGCCAAAGTTGTAACCAAAAAAGGGTCGCATGGCAAAGGGGTCATGCATGATCACCTTTCCTGGTGATAGGTAAGCATAACTACATCAGAGAGGATATGTGTATGTTTGTTTCAACATTTATCTTTTCACCACATCTACATAGTGTGTATGAAATTAGGATGTGTTGAGAAGAATGGCTCACCTCTGTGCTCAGCTGCAGCTGTAGCCTCAGATCTCATTGCAGTACCCACAAAGACACCGTGCTGCCAGTTAAATGCCTCATATACAAGTGGTACACCTGCAAAAGTAAACAATGGTTGGGCACTGAGTGACTAGAAACTGTGGGGTAGATGTAGTTAGGCAACACAAACAGCGATTTCGGTCAATGCACTGAAAGCGCACACTGTGCCATACCACATCACATGGAATTTACTAAGCATTCACTTTATCAGGTAAACAGCCCTCATCACCGCCTTTTGACCATAATTTGTGGTGCCCCCAACTGAACGGCATCATTCAATCACAGGCATAATTAAATAGTCAATAAATATATATAAATAATATAATAACATAATAGTACAATATAATATAATAAGATATCAACTAACAGAGATATAATGCAGGGAAGTTCTACTCCACTTACATACTCAACATACTCAAAGTATTTGTGCAGTTATAACAAATTTGATAGCATAGCAGGCATCTATAAGTGGGTGGATGGCATGAACAGACAGACATTAACAAGAACAACAAAATTAAACTTCTATCAGACATCGTGTATAGAGTCGGTGATGGTTCCGTGTGAATTTCCTGCTACTTGAAAACAAAGAAGATGGATGCTGCTGCTTTTTTTAAATTGGCAAAAGTTTGATCAACTAGCCAACTAGCTCCGCTGGTGGGAAAATGCGTGGGACTATGAGTTGTAGCCTATCCTATTGCGTGCAGAGGAAATTTGAAAGACAACCGTTTATCCCGCCCTTCGGATTGAGCAGTGCCAATGGTAAGTTCCCAGACCCTACATCTTGATGTGGGTCTGGCTCGTCAGGCTACTAAACTATGCGTGAGTGTAGCCAGAGAATGTCTAATAAGGGGAGAACTTCTGTTTCTGAACTAGTTGCAGTTCCTTCTGTGGTTCCACATGAGGGCGCTCGCAGGTGAGTCCAGAATGAATGGAGGTCTATGGAGCTTTACCCCTCAAAATCCACTTTTCTCGGGATATAATTTTTTTTCAAGTAATTTGAATATTGTATTCGAAAGGGGAGGCAAAGAAAATACACTTGGTGGAGTATTATATTTTTTAAAGTCACTTAATTGTTCTAAAAAGCCTTTCACACGTGTCAATGACGTCATTAATTAGCACCTGTAAGTAAACCTGTAAGAAAAGGAAAGGACATGACTCCCGGATTATTTTACTTTTGATTGATAATCCATATCCATTTTGCGAAAAATAAAATAAAATCTGAGGGTTTCAGTCGTTAAATAGGTGAAAACTAGCCTGGGTCTGGGAAAATCTTGCCTTGCGTGCGCAATTTAATTAATTCTGCTAGGCAGCCTGGATACCATGGAGCAAATTTTCGCCTCAGTTAGGGGACCAATCACAGAACGGAGGGAGGGCAGTAAGACGATGACGACACACCATAGCCGTTATGAGCCACGTACAGACGCATTTGATAGACATTCGTAGCGCCCAATAAACGGCTCTGGGCATTCGTAAACCACGTTTCAAATACGAGAAAATGAATGCCTAGTTCCCAGACCCCGTCTCATTTGAGATGAGGGTATGACGTTAGCCAGGCTAGGTGAAAACAATAAATTTAGCCATGTAGCTCCATAGGACTACATGTATTTTGGACTCGCCCACGATCGCCATCTAGGTGAACTCTGGTGAACTGCAGCCAAATTCGGTATAGGATTAATAGGGAGTGGGGAGGCTCTCCGTAGACGGGCTCTGGTGTAGCCTAGTTGTTGTTGTGCGTCGCTGGTGTAGTGTAGCTCTGTACTTCGCGCTGGTTGGGGATAAGTAGCCTAGCATACAAAACAAACTCCATGGGGTTTCTGTTTCTGTAGATAAATGTGTTTTGTTATCACACATTTTGGTCATTTATACTGAGAACTGTTACCTTCCCTGCCTTTTCAGTCCAGATCGTCCCGTTAGTTATCATTATATGCTCCAAGACCAAAGTCAGACTCAGCGCCCAATTCACTTCTACTGTAGCTGAAGTCTTGAGCAACAGGCAGATGCAAGACAGTGTGTGCGAAAAATCACCGCTTTATTCAATGGCTAATAGTTTAGACAACGCATTAGTCTTGTTCGCTAACTCTATTTTGGCTGCAATCAGTAGACTGCAGAAGCATCTTCTCTCTTTGCCTCTCTCGCTAGGTGGCCGCTCGCTCTAAATTCTTAAATGAGCCACACCAATTTTACAAAGGTCTCTAGAACTACATAGTCACATGGGATCATGTTTTGTTGCCCTATCAGATTTTACTGAGAGAGAGTGCAAATAGTCCAATAATGTGTTTAGATATGGACACAGTGCCAGTGTGGAGGCTTCTTTTAAACAGAATTGTTTGTTTATTTTTGTTTGAAATAGCCTGCTATTATACATTTTATTTGATACTCATTATTATTTATATTTTAGGCTTATTGTAACAATCAGGGCAGAGAAGAAAATGTATTGCAATTTCATGCTAGTTATTTTGTGGTAGAAATATCGGTATCGGCAAGTACACAAATGTAAATACTCATACTAGTATCGGTTTGATAAAAAATGGTATCGGGACATCCCTATCTGAAATAGACACTAACGTGTTGGTACATCTGCCCCTGTGTGTGAGGCTGTGTGGGTATATGTGGGTGGGTGTCCATAAAAAAAGCTCACCCTCAGGTCTCCTTCCACCAAAGATGATGGCCTCTATTGGAACACCCTCAGGGGACTCCCACAATGGGTCAATGATAGGGCATTGTTTTGCTGGTGTGCAGAAGCGTGAGTTTGGATGGGCACTAGGCTCAACTGTACCTGAGAAATCATATAAATAAGAGCTGAAAGAAAGGACAATGTGGGGGTGTTTTAAGAATGAATAGTAGAGGTGGAGGTGTAAATGGGCATTACAAAATAGTGTGAAAGACATTTGGAAAGTACTATGTAAAAGAGTGAGAGAATACCAGTAAGAGAGAAAATAGATAAAGATGACTCACTGTCCTCCTCTGTCCAGGGTTTGTTTTTCCAGGATGTGACAGATATTCCTTCATCTAGGACCTGGTCCATGCCCTCCCAGTACACACCCCCATCACTTGTCTCTGCTACATTTGTGAAAATGGTGTTCTTACATATGGTAGCCATGGCATTGGGATTGGTCTTTCCAGAGGTTCCTGGGGCAACCCCAAAAAAACCATTCTCTGGATTTATAGCTCGCAGGTTTCCTTTAGGGAAAACAAACACATGCAATGCTTGTGAGTATCCTGGTAATTACTTGGCTTATCTTCTAGGCACTACACATTTCATTCATCTTAACATCAAGTTAATTCATTAAATATAGTGATTCTCTGACTCCTTGAGTGCATGTATAAACAATTTTCAGTCACAGCACACATAATACATGAATATACAGTACAATCTGCTCACCTTCTGAATCAAATTTCATCCAGGCAATGTCATCCCCCACACACTCCACCTTCCAACCAGGTAGTGTGGGATTCAGCATAGCCAAGTTAGTTTTACCACAGGCACTTGGGAATGCTGCTGCCATGTACTTTTTTTGCCCAGCTGGGTTTGTGATACCAAGGATCTATAAACAATGCACATATAAGTTAGGCTGGCGCAAGGTCTGGCTTGGGATTGGTGAGTCTTTAGGTATTGAGCATTATGCTAACGTGTGTTGACACTGACCAGCATGTGTTCAGCTAACCAGCCCTCTTCCTTAGCAATGCGTGAGGCAATGCGGAGTGCAAAACACTTCTTCCCCAGGAGTGAGTTCCCTCCGTAGCCACTCCCAAATGATACAATCTGTCTTTGATCTGGGATGTGAGCTATCAATGTCAGGTCAGGGTTACAGGGCCAGTTATTTACAAGGGACTCTGAAAGACATAAAAATAAATTCTAAGGACACTTACTTAACACTATTATCAATATCATTAATGTCAATAATCAATGATGTAATAGAGATTTATAGCACATTTTATGAAGTAATTGCAGTGTCAGTAAAGTTAGTAAAAATGAAGTGACTAATCTGCGATGTGACAGACACTCACTCTTGAGTGGAAGGGGACAGCCAACGGAGTGAAGGCATTGCACAAACTCTCCATTTCCAAGCTCATTCAGGACAGCCTTCCCCATACGAGTCATCACACGCATACTGGCCACCACATAAGGGGAGTCTGTCAGTTCCACTCCAATCTTTGAGAGTGGAGAACCCACTGGGCCCATACTGAATGGTATCACATACATTGTACGACCTACAACCAAAAAGAAAGCAAACAAGCAAACAAACAGATAAAAACATTTTCACGTTTTCTTCAAGTGTTGTCTTAAAGCAACACCAAAGCACTTTTCCTCTGTCGCACACACGCTATTTGTTTATCCAGCACCGGCTTTGGAAATAACGATGTCCACAGACAAGGTAGAGTATGTTGCATGATTTTATGAAAGTATGATGTATTGCGACATCAGAAGCATGTCAAATTTGTAGTTTCTTATCTCATTCCATCGAACTACAGATCCGCTACCCGATCTGGCAAACTTGCATAGTGCGGTTATAGCCGATAGAGGGTCGCAAAGCGAATGCAGAAGTGCCGTGCACCCTGTTATGAGTTGATGAACCACTGCGATTTTGGAAACATTATTTTAAGGTACAAATTTAGGTACAAAAAGGTTTCATTTAAAGTGTTACTATTCACTTTTATTGTGAAATTCTAAGATGAGCTGAAGAGTAGGCCTACAATACCTTTCATGCAGCCAGGAAATCTTTGAGAGCTGGCTTTATCAAACTCCTCGGGGCTCATCCACCGACCAAGTTGAGACACTCCTCCACCCACAGGACAAGGCACAGCATTTCGTTGTTCCTGTGTGACGATAACTGTCCTACTCTCCACACGTGCTACATCCCGGGGATCTGTTCGCACGAGCCAGCTGACAACATAACCAGCATAACATTTTAAAGAAACCCCCATTTATGAATGACTGCTAAGGTTCGAGATACAGTTGTGATAAAATGTAACGTGCATTAAGCTGCATTAAGACTGAATTTCTATAGGTTTGGATGACTATCCTCAGACTTTAGTCAGACTGATTCCACCACGCTAACAGCTATTTTAACACAGTAATGCCCACTCACCAGTTATCATACTTGTGAAGCTTTTTGATCATGCCCTGCTCTTCCATCTGGGTGAGAATAGCATAGTTCTCTTCCAGCGTGCCATCACAAATATGCAAGGACTCAGGCTGGCACAGTGCGATGTTGGTCTCAATGAACTCCCTTACAGCTGGGGCCAGGGCTCCTAAGTCTCCCTGCACAATGCGAGGTCCAGGCTGGCTCTGAGACTGCAGTTGAGGTGGCATGTTAATGGATTACTGGTTTACTGCTTCCAATTACTGGACAAGAATGCCTCTGTGAAGATAAAAGGGAGATGGAGCTAGGAAAAATATGGCATTTTATGACATTTCTTTTTTATTTATCCCCTGGTGGCTGTGTAATATCTTACTAATATTCATTTCTAAAGTTCCAGACACCATGAATATTAATGCAATTACCAAGAAAACAACATTTAACTGTAGCAGTTGTCATGAGAAAGCTATATGATGGTGTGAAGATATAAGATATCAAAATATTCTAGAAATATAAGTATAGCCTACGCCATAAGTCTATATTCTAGTTGCAGGTAAGGTTAATATTACAATTCAACATAGCAGGGTGATGATAAAAAAACAAGTATGCAATATCAAAACATAGTGAATTGTGTACCAAATTACACAACTGTGAGAAATTAAATGAATTGACGGTGATAGGGAGAAAACTTACTGTCAGAGCCTGTGTTGAAGGTTGAGGTCGTTGGAGGTTGAGGTAGTGTTTTTGTTGCTTGGAGTTTGCTTGTAGAATGTCATCATGATGTTCAGAGTCACAGATTTTATACTTTGGACAATGGAGGAGGAGTAGAAAATGACGTGCATTTATGAGGTAATATGTGAAGAAAGAACACAGCTTTTTTGCTTATTTGCACAAACCCATGCACATACATCCATGCTTGATACAAATGTAAATAATTAAGCTGTGAGAAACTACGTAGATGATGCAGTTAATCATTCTACTGAGCACCCTGTTCTTTAGAGAATGAAAATACTTGATAGTACATTGACTCAGTGAATTGAAGGGGGTCTGAGCGGGCAGTTGAGCTTTGACCCACATAAAAGATGATACAATAATTGCGCCAGCATGTGTGAATGACGTGTCCCTTGCTGGATGCTTGCGGTGATTGGTCAGCAAGCTGGAGGCTCGCCTGTTGGGCACATATGTACAGGTCAAAGTTCTGATACAGAGTAGAGTATTAGCCAGACTACCATAACATCCATAGATACAGTGATATGTAACAGCAAAACTGTTGTGTCAACCAAATTCCATTTCACAAGACTTTGATTTTTTGACTAAATACACCTAAATCATTCTAATGGTTGCTCTACAAATGAGGTCTTAAGGGTGATAGTATATTTGACTTTTTGTCTTTCAATAGAAACAGTGGATGCCTAGACAAACTTGATACAATTTGTCATATTTCACTCTGATTTAAAAGAAATATTTTTCATGAAAGCAAAAATATCAACATGTATCAGATCACCTTCCTTTTCACAACACACTCACATAACTACAAGAATATTTATATTAACTGATACACACAAGCACATAAGTGGAGTGTGGTGGATTAATGTGTTTTTTCATCTTCCAGAACAAAAGGTGTAATTTTTCAGAGGAACCCAGCTCAGTGCTACTCCCACATAGATTTGTTCTCAGTGAAAATAGTATGTTTTTGTCATTTTCTTTGTTTCAAAATTGAAAAATGGCAAGACTATCATATAAAGATAATTACATGAATAGCCATAATATCTAACATAACTGCTCTTGACAGGAGCTGATTTTCTTCAGAGGGTCTTTTGTTACAGGGAGCTTTAGAAAAAGTGTGCTGGAGAAGTTGTTTTGGGGGTTCAACAAATGCTGATGTCAGCTGATTTTACATAAAATCTCCAGATAAGACATAATTTAATGCCACACCGGGGAAATGTACTTGTTACAACAGCCAGGAAGAGAGGTCCAGCAAATAAAAACGAAAAATGATAGAAAAATGTAAAAACAATAGAAAAACTGTTAAAATTGAAAATTAAGTGTGATGAAAGTGTTGCTGCTACTGGAAGAAACTGGAATCCATGCATTTCCACTGAATTATTTTTGGAATCTGATCCCTTATCCTACCTGTTCATTCTTACTTGTCGTTTGACTTATCGTGACTAAATTCAAGATAGCTGCAAACGCTAAACTTCGTGAAGATACTGTCTGCATAAATCGTCTTGTAAGTAAACTACCAGTGCTTTTTCAAAGTTCTCAATGTCTCGTTTTAAATGTCAGGGCCCTCGGAAGTCTACCAATGAAGTGTGGAGATACATTGAGCCTCGTAAATGGTGTAAAACAGTGATTTATTTGCATGGCTAGCCTGATGCTGAAGCACCACCATTGAAAAAGCTGCTGGTAGCATCGGCTAACTAGCGCCAGATTTTAGAGTGCAGGGGACAAGCCGAGATGGGCTATGAGACATACGTTCACACTCGGTATCATGTTTCAACACACTTTAGGTCAATATCACACCGGAATTCTCCTTTAAGGTGAACAGAATCTAAATAGAAACAGTAACCTAAATGGAATTGTATACAATTGAGTGTGCCTGACTCTTCCTTTCTTCCACAGAATATATAACACACTAATAAAAAGTGTGTAAAACAGGGCTGCTAGTTTTATATATATTTTTGATATGCAAACTGCAACACTTCCTCTATTACTCTCTCTGCTGGGCCTTTCTTTGTTTTGAACTTAAGGATACAAGAAAATTTATTGTCACATGCATATAGTTACTGGAACTTAAGAAATTATGTCTGGTGTCAGCCTATTTGTGCATTTATGGGGGGGGGGGCTGCATAAGAAAGGTGGGGGAGGATTGGGATTGGGGATGGGGCACCAACAAGGAGCACCCAAGAGCAAGGTATGGACATGATATGCTGCATATCTGCAAAAGCAGATAAGGGTTTTTATTACCAAAGCAACACATTGGTGCTCTCCAGGAGTTTTCATTACATTGTGTTCCTAAAAGCAAGAAACTAAAAATCACTACTAGATCATCAGTGCAATTCCAAGGCTGCATATCAATATACTATCTAATATACTAATTATTAGGTGAATTTCATCAGTGCGATAAATAAGTTACCCTTTCCATATAGAGAGCCAAAGAAAACATACCCTCAGGTGGCGATGACGGGCCCAAGCACCTTTGGTTCCGCACCCTGTGACATTTCGTCATTCAACAATGCGCTCACATTCGATGTGTGTATCACATGCACACATATTGTGTGTGTTAAATTCCATGGGCCTATCGCTCTGTCAGTTAACATTGCACTAGCTGAGCTGCGCTTTAGAACCAAACTACTTAAAACGGAAGTTTTGGAGTTTAACATGCAGCTGAGATCAAAGTTGAATGTGATTGCTCTGTAAGGAATGACACAAGATCAGATGATTGTTGCCCGCTGTTGTTGGTCAGCAGTCAGGCCCTCACCTGGAATGGAGATAATCGAAGAAGAGTCAGTTTGGGTGGTGCTCTTACGGCATTGGTCTGATCCTCCTCGTTCCACTGCTCAGGTTTGCACCTAAACCCAGACTTCAAGCCAAGCACAAACAGTCCAACAGTGCTTCATCTTCATCTCCTGCAGCTTCTCTGTCTAATTGTCGCCACTTAGCATGGCACTCTTGTAGTCGAAGGATAAACTCCCCACCTTCTCCTCAGGGCGTTGGCGACACTTGAAGAATGCTGCACATGTTTGAGCTATGCTGGCGGTCTCCCCATACAACTCCTGTAAGGCCACAAGAAGTTTTTTCGCCTGTGTCACATCTTTGGTCGTCCAGCAGTGCCACTTTACGTCTGGCTTTTCCTTCTAATGCGCTGAACAAGAAGTCGGCTTGTTGTTCGCCAGAGAGAGGTTGTGCACACAGCATAGCTACCACCTGAGCTCGCCATTGCCCAAATTGCTGCCGCTCCCCACTGAACTTTGGGAGCCAGGGGGCACTGTAAAACCATGGCATGAGTAAAGGTGAAGCAGGGGTATCAGTTCCCTGAGCTGGTATATTTAGTAAATTGGTAGCCCTCCCCCTTGAACTACTTGGCCCTGAGTGGTCATCTTCTGTGTCACTGGGCATCCTGCCCAATATGCTAGAAAAAGAAGGAGTGTCCACCTTACAGCTGTACAACCGGTAGCTTTCGCTCAGACACTCCCCCCCCCATAAACTTTTACCAATGCCCAGGACACAGAAGCTCACAACAGATATTAGTATAAAAATACAAGTTGCTTTATTCAAAATAAGGAGAGGAGACGGGACGACAAACAATCAGATGGATCTAAAAGTAATGTAAAAAGTTAGCGATAAGTAAGTTATTTTCAAATCATCGATGCTCAAAGAGGAGAAATCTAGACAGCGAGAAAAGAGCTTTATATAACGATACGGGGGCAATACCACGCAAAACTGTCATGTCCGCAACGACAACTAAATAGGCTACCATGGCATTATGTTGCCGTTATGGATGTGACAGTTTTGCACGGAATCGCCCTGGACCGACTCTTCTACATATTCTGAGACAGGCGATTTTTAAAAGCTCCAATTTGAAGCACCTCTACTAGACAAAGCATATATTTTGAGCAAGCATAGGGTAGGCTAGGCCTACCCATTCAACAGTGAACTGAGACCACAGAATATTTTATGATTTAAGAGGGCAATACAGTAGGCATTACTTTAAATTGGCAAGCTTCCCTCGAGGTCCGCGCATGACATCACGCGGGATCACGCGACTTTAATTTGTATTTCTCCAGGGACGCTGCAACGACGCTGCAACAACCCAAACAACCGGCAGATGGCTCTTGTGAGCAGGGTGTCTTGTAAAAAGAAATGGAGCCTGGAAAACCCTACACAGACTTCACTACAGACTTTAGCAGACTGGTTTAGAAATAATTGAATAGCCAGAAATATACCTGCCCTGCCCTAATAAAGAAATATTTGGTTAACTGTGAGTGAATCCCGTTTGCAGCCGTAGAAGAAACGCAGCACGAATAAAACATTCCGGTTTTCTCCGAGTGCAACGATAGACAGACATCATTTGGACAAAATATAGAGCATATTAACCTCCGTTGCTCAGCCAAATGCCTTCCTGTTACGTCCTGTTATCATGGAGTTACAGGCGATAAACGATTTTTGATGGTCACAAGTTTACTTCATTAGTGGTTTATTTTTTTGATTATTGAAGAGTGTTTTTCATTTAAAGGATGTTTCATTCGCCCCCCCCATGCTGTTTCATTTGTCCCAGCCAGGAGGGACGAATGAAACAAAACACATGTTCGACTTCTCCTTAAATAACTCTTGAACGGTTTTGTTCAGAGCTATACATGCAACTGTATTTGACAAAGGACAGATGTATGTTGCTAGTGACAAAATATTAACTTTCAGTGTTTTACGATGTCTTTGTAAATTACGTGTAATTAAAAAGTCTTTCATTCGTCCCGGTGATTTTCCGTATGTTGTAGAGTGCGAAACGGCATGACCGGGCGACTAAGGCAACATGATCTGGGAAGTTTAGTTGGTTGTCGAGAACAACTCCTAGATTTCTTGCAGTCCTGGTCGGTGAAACAGACAGGGAGTCAAATTTGATGTTGATGTCGTGGTGTATGGTAGGTTTAGCTGGGATGACCAGCAGTTCAGTCTTTGAGAGGTTCAGCTGGAGGTGGTGTGCCTTCATCCATGTAGCTATGTCTGAAAGGCAATCTGAGATCCGTGCTGAAACCAGGGGGTCGTCAGGTGGAAAGGACAGATAGAGCTGTGTGTCGTCTGCATAGCAGTGGTATGAGAAGCCGTGCGAACGGATAATCTGTCCCAAGGAGGTGGTGTAGATAGCAAAGAGGAGGGGGCCCAGCACTGAGCCCTGGGGGACCCCTGTGGTGAGATGGTGAGGTGCAGATAGCTGACCAAGCCATGATACGTTAAACGAGCGTCCTGTGAGGTAGGATTCAAACCAGGAGAGAGCAGCTCCGGAGATTCCCATGTCAGCGAGTATAGAGAGAAGGATACGGTGATTAACCGTGTCAAAGGCAGCCGATAAGTCAAGCAGAATGAGTACTGATGATCGAGCGGTCGCCCTGGCTTCTTTTAAGGCTTCTGTTACAGACAGCAGAGCCGTTTCGGTAGAGTGGCCGCTTTTGAACCCGATTTGGATCCAGAAGGTTGTTCTGTGAAAGGAAGTCAGAGACCTGTTTGGAGACTGCTCGTTCAATGCCTTTGGATAGGAAAGGCAGTAGTGAGACAGGGCGGTAGTTCTCGACTTGAACAGGGTTGAGAGAAGCTTTCTTAAGTAACGGTGTTACCCGGGCCATTTTGAACGCTGTTGGAAATGTGCCGGAGGTTAGTGAGGCATTGATCACATGTGTGATAGCTGGAGCGATGGTCGGGCTGATGGACTGAAGTAGGCTCGTAGGTATAGGGTCCAGCGAGCATGTGGTAGGACGGCTGCATGTCAGGAGTCTGGACACTTCACTCTCGGAGAGAGGCGTGAATGCTGAAAAAGATGTTCCAGCAGTCCCTAGAGGTTGTAGGAGTGCGGTATCTGAGTCAGATGCGTTGAGTGGGCATGTAGAGAATTGACTGCTGATTGCCGCCACTTTGTTTGTAAAAAATGAGGCGAGGGTATCTGCAGTAAGGCTGGATGGAGGAGGAGGCAGCTGAGGGTTGAGTAGCGATTTGAAGATTGAGAAAAGTTTTCGAGTGTCTGTAGCGCTGTTGATTTTGTGATTGTAGAAAGCAGTCTTAGCAGCAGTGATGCTGGCTGAGAAGGAGGTCAGGAGTGTCTGGTAGTTTTTGAGGTCGTCAGCTAGTTTGGATTTGTGCCATTTCCTCTCCGCGGCTCAGAGTTTGGTGCGCTTTACTCGAAAAACTACTTTCAATCATCTATGAATTATTTCAGGACCAGGCCCCCAAGAGCTACTTAATATAAGCTGTCTGAATGAACGCATTTTAAAAGCGAACTGTGAAACAACAAAGCGTAGCCTATATAGTGGCGGGAAACCTGTGGTATCAGAACACAGTAACGTTAGCTGCTAGACCGGAGTTTTAGCCGACCACAAATGTTGAAAGGTTTTTCGACTATTTGCTCCGTTAACGCAATAATAACATAAAATAAGAAAGCGTTGGTGGAATGTGAGGCTATTAAACTTAAGTCAGCGAGTTGCTTTTCGAATCCCACCATTATTTCATGCCCTGCAGATAATCTTCAAGACCATTTTTGGACTGTAAACTCAATTTTTTCACACTAACTCGCGTCACAGACCTACGCCACACACCACTTGGAGGTGCAAACAATCGGATATTTGGTTATTTAACCATCAGTTAACTTCAAAACAGGCATTTTACTTTGGATAGTCAATAGCAATACATCATAGGAGTGATTTAATGTCAAAAAATCTAGACTGGAGTAACTCAACATTTGACACCTCCGTGATGTTTAGTGTTCTAAAGACATCAAATAGCTCGTTATCGTTACAGCCAAGGAGCAAGAAGTGAACACGCATGTATGGCTATAGAAACTGTGCCTTCATGTTACAACTAAACACGAGAAAAAAACTTTAATAGCCCTTGAGCCAGCTCCTTACTATGTGATCTCAATGGCTATGCAGCGTTTGTTTGCACCTCCTGGTTACCTCCCAAAAACGCCCTTAATATCCGTATGTTTGTGTGAAAGAATTAGGGGGTTGCACGGACGTCAAGTTCTTGACGGTAACCCAGCTGCACGGCTATGTTGAACTATTAGAACTGAATGAAGTACAATGGAGTATTGTGCACTTTTGATACCTTAAGTGACTCAACTAAGATAAATAAAAAAAAAAAACTACTTTCAAAAAACACATGCAAAAGCATCTTAGTCAACCATACATAGGAACAGCTGTGACCTGAATAGTAATTAGTGGGTCCATGTAAGAGTATTTAGTAGCTTAGGTTTTACATATTTTGTTTATATGTATTGTAACGTTTATGAGTCAGGAGCCAAAGTTTCGTTCAAGGCAAGCTTTATTCCTAAGAACAAGGGCAGAGACACAGACACCGAATACAGCACACTAGGCAGGTCAAACACACACTACACATACAGGGGTGGACGCAGCCACCCACACAAAAAAGGATCACACACGAGGAAGAACTAAAAGGGTAACACGCTACACTAAAACCCGGACATTAAAACAGTAAAATAAAGGCACAACCCCACAGTTCTCCCCCCCATCCCAGCATGCACTGTAACACAGTTGTAGCACTTAGTCCAGGAGCACCGACGTTACACAGCCCCCCCCAACACAAGCTATTGTCGTCCTCAGCAATCGCTACTTCACTGCTGTAGTCCACGTCGGTGCACTAGTCCGACGCTCAGACACACACATAAAGGGCTATTCAAGAATGCTCAAAACACTGATGATCGGATCAATACCATTTCCACACAAAGTGAACAATTACAGAACCAAGACAAATATCCTCCAGAGGGAAAGGCATTGGCCTCACTAATTAAAGTGCCCATATTATGCAAAAATCACTTTTTCTGGGATTTGGGGTGTTATTGTGTGTCTCTGGTGCTTCCACAGGCATACAAACTTGGAAGAAAAAACATCCATGCTGTTTTGAGTGAGATACGGGTTTCAGAATTGATACAGCATTCAGCCTCTGGGTGAGCTGTTCAAAATCGCCAAGGGTTCACACGTCACAAGCCGAAATATTTGAATATTCCCACCCCCTCAGAGCATAAGTACAGTGTCTCCACCCACAAGGCACAGCAGTAACTTCTCGGATAGCAGCCATTTTGTTACCGATTTGGAAGCACTGGTTCAGATTAGAAGACACCATGTCGAAGTACCATGCAAAATGCTCTGTTGTTGGCTGTACAAAAGAGCACAAAACACTTCATCGTGTCCCAGCCGAAGAGGACAGAAGAGCGGCATGGATTGAATTTATTTTTGATGGCAATATCCATGCTACAGTTGGCAAGAAACTGGCAACAATCATTTCGAGACTGACTGTTTCTCAAACTACGGTCAGTACAAGGCAGGATTAGCCTGGGAAACTCATCTTAAACGACGGTGCAGTTCCAACTTTGCGCGAAATACATGCAGACGAGGAACATGTAAGTAGTTCTATACAATTTCATTTGTAAACTAGAAATGCAATTCCAAGGAATTACCAGTGAATGAAAATGCTAAAGTTATGATGCAAAATATCATGTATCATAGTTAAAATAGATAATACAGAGATGGTTACTACGGTGATGCTAGGATAGACATGGTGGCTGCATAGCTTAATAAAAGTTGATAGTTTAAAAGTAGACTGTTTAAAAGCTGAATGTAGATAGTTTAAAAGTTGTTGATAGCCAGTAGATAGTTTAAAGGTTGTTGATAGACAGCTAGTTGAATAGATAGTTTAAAAGTAGACCGTTTAAAAGTTGAAGGTAAATAGTTTAAAAGTTGTTGACAGACTGGAAGTTTAATGAATGTGTATAGGTAGATATTTGACGATAGTTGGAATGGCTCTAATGTTTGCTAGCAGTTATGCTAAGATTTTTAACTATGCTAACCATGCTACTTAGCTAATGTTTTATAGCAGTGTTAGCAATGCTAACTATGCTAACCATGCTACTTAGTTAACTTAGCTAAAATTTTCTAGCAGTTTTGCTAAACATGCTAACTATGCTAACAATGCTAACTATGTTAACCATGTGACTTAGCTAACCTAGCTTATCATTTTTAATAGTTATGCTAACTATCATGCTAACTATACTAACCATGTGACTTAGCTAACCTAGCTAATCATTTTAATAGTTATGCTAACGATGCTAACTAGCATGCTAACAATGCTAACTATACTAACCATGTGATTTAGCTAACCTAGCTAATCATTTTTAGTAGTTATGATAACTATGCTAACTAGCATGCTAACATGCTAACTATGCTAACCATGTTACTTAGCTAACTTAGCTAATCATTTTTAACAGTTTTGCTAAAAATGATAACAATGCTAGCAATGCTAACATGCTAACTAGCTACAGTGGGTAGGAGTCATAGTTGATGACAAGTAACAGTTACAATGGCTGAACAGTTAAAAAGTTCAGTAGTTTAACCCTTTGCAGACTGTGCCGAACATTCCATTTTTTCATACTCGATGGCCTTATGGCACAAAAAGGCTTATTGTATGATTATGCTACATGACAAAGATACAATATACCCACCACTCTAATCAGGAGAAATAGCCCTTTCAAATGGTATAAAATATAATTAATAAGTTTGAGGAGAACATACATAATTTTTAAAAAATATCTTTAAAATGCAACCCCAAAAAACACGAAAATATCAGTTTGTCAAGATTAATCTAATTTTTCTCCCAATTTCTATTGTAGATAGAGAAAAACATAGAGTGTATGGGAGATTCACAATTTTGTCCTCTACTCAGTGATAAAAACAGAATCAATGTGTCACCTTTTGTTCAAAAGTTATGATAAATTTATTAGACCTTTGCAGATGGCACGAAACATTCCGTTTTTTCATACTTGATGCCCTTGTGAGACAAAAAGGCTTATTGTGTGGCCATGCTACATGACAGAGATAGGATATACCCACCATTGTAATCAGGAGAACTAGCCCTTTGAAATGGTACATATCATAGTTAATAAGTTTGAGGGTAACACACATTGTTTTTAAACAAAACCTTCAAAATTCAACATAAAAAAACGTGAAAATATCAATGTCAAGATGAATCTTTCTTTTCACCTAATGTCTGTTGTAGATATAGTGTGCAATGGATAGCCAGTGTTGTGTTCTCCTCAGTGAAAAAAAAAACAGAATCAATTTATCACCTTTGGTTCAAAAGTTATGATTAATTTACTCATAACAGTAACAAGTAGAATTTTTAAAGAGTAGAATGTTTTCATTTCCCGGTTTGGCATCTGACCTAAAAATACAGATATAATGGTCATGTAAAAAAATAAGCTGTTTTACCATCAAAACAAGCTCAATATGGGATGTCTTACTGTACTCTGAAGAGGCTAAATCAATTGTGGGGAGGACAGATAAAGGCTGAAAGACAGACTAGCTGATTGTAACTGATTCTCCGTGTGCTTCATTCTACTATGAAAACAAGAATATAGAGACACTGGCACATGTGTTAGGTTTACGAAAGGGGAAATAAATCATTTTATTTAGAAAAGTCTTAAACAATGTGATTAAATAACCAGGAACAACAACTTCAGGTAAATAACATAAACATATGTTTACAAACATGCAGTAACTATTAGAACTACAAGAATGACAAGACAACAGTATAACAAAGATCAACAAATCTTACATGGTGAACAAAACATCAATTCATACTAACATTCACACACATATATATAAACAATTAAAACGTTAGAAGAAATTCAATACATTTAACAACCATACAGCATATAATTCGATACAATATATAATTATCCATATCATTTGCCCCACACATAAGGTGATACACTAACGCCACATTCACACCAGATCCGTGGTGTGTGCATTGTCACAGCTGTGGCATGGTTGTGTGTGTGTGTGTGTGTGTGTGTGTGTGTGTGTGTGCATGCGTGTGTGTGTCCATCTAAGCCTAGCAGACGATGGGGTGTAAATGCTATTGGAGTTGGTGTCTCTGTCTGTGTTGGAAGGATAGGCAAAGTGTATGCTTTCTACCTGACATGGGACTTGACCAAACTCAAAATAAAGAAATTCTCAGATAAGAAATCTAGAAATTGAATTACAAATCTAACCAAACTATTATCACTATAATCCCTCTCATTATTGTTATAAGCAACACTCTTATCACAACCAGAAATGTGCTTGCGCCCAGATGGACGCACACACACACACAAACATGCTTACCCAGCTGAGGATGATGGAAGATTATCTCCTCCTGTAGCAAATCATTGTCTTCTTCATCCAGAAGCTACCCATCCATGTCCCATGTCCATGCCATCGTGGTCCTTGGGGTCATATTTGCCATCAGCAGTCGGCTGCTTTCAACCCAGTTGCACGTACTTCTCTCCATCCATCTAAAATAACAAATCACAGGTCTGATAGTGAATAGGTTGTTTAGTTTTATTTTACATTACTTCCACATAATCTTAATCACCACCAACCATGACTCTTTTCACTAAAAGTATTATTGTCACTGGAGGACTCCAATATTGCTTGGAGAGGTAACATTAGTCTCAGAGCTCACTACAGTAAGTGTTATTGCCTTGGCTAAACCATACATAGCATACCAGCTTACAAGCAAAAATTGATTTATTAACATGAGTCAGGAGATATGACAGAAAACATCTAAACAGCATATGCATACACATACACACCGTGCATAGGCTACTGCAGTTGCGTAAAGACAAAACACCCCCTTAGAAAATAATGTGTTGACGAGTAGGCTTGGGTGTATGAGCTGCCATCATAGTTAGCCACCCAAAAACCTCATAATCGTAGCAGCCAACCTTACAGCCTAAAAGCTAAACAATACTAAAACACATTTATAACAAATCTTCAGTCATGTATTCATGAAAACAGCAGTCAATGAATAAAATCCTTACGTTACACCATCGGTGATCAACAGTCTTCACGTCGGTAACATAACATTAACGTTGTCATTCATGTCAGATGTTTCTATCTATGTAAGCTAAGCAACTTGGCTACAAACAACTGTAAATTGTGCTATACATATTACGAAGGAATGAAAGGTTTATTTGACAATAAAATACCGATTAGGTCTACTTGACATAAAGTTGGCAGTCATGAAGCACGGGAGTGAACTTTATCGCGACTACGCGTCAAGGACATGTTGCAGCCTCTCCTGATGCTAACGTTACCTAACTTAGCTAGTTTTCTATCAGATGACAAGCAAGCAACATCGTTCAAAATAGAACAAATCGTTAAAGTTTCAGTCTTAGTAGGTCTGTAATCTTGGTTGACATATAGTAACCCCCCAAAAATGACTGAAAATGATGAGTTTACTAAAGATTACGGTGTGCTAAAATACCAGCTGTCATCAGCTGAAGTGAACACACACACGCATTATGTTATGGCCATGCATACAAGGTGTAATTACCAGCAAAAATAACTTTTAAAAACGATTTTGAAGTAATAACATGGATAACAAGTAATAATAACATAAAAAGACTTGTTTTTACCTCAGATGATCCAGTAGTTTCTCCTTTAGACGACGTCAAGATCAACGATGCATAGTGCTTCCTGCTGTTTTTCCTCTAGTGGAGGGAGACGTCAACTCTTGATTTTTCCTTCACGTAGTAAAAGAAATTCGCGCCACAAATCCCTTAACCAATCATATCGCCAGAAAGCCTATGAGGTGACGTTTTTGAGGAAGTTTTCAGTGATAAAATTGGTTGGGGCAGAGCCCGTCTACGGAGAGCCTGGCCACTCAATATTAAGTCCCATTCATAGATTGTATATATAGAACTGGACAGTGTGCCGTCTGTTAAGAGTGATGCGAGCGTTAGTCCAGAGCCCCCTGGTGGCTGGCTGCAGTACAATGTGTAACTCCGCCCATCCCCATGTATTTCAATGGCCAAGTAGCCAACTTTCCGTGTCACTTTTCTCACCTAAAACTATTTTTGTATCAACAACTTTTTATTCGAAAAAATAGTTGTCAAGATGCTTCAATACACACAATTTTTCTTTTCTCGCTGAAATTATTTTTTTTAATGTTATATTAACAAATCTAAAAAGGGCGTGTTTACACCTATGATTGACAGCTGGCTGGCTGCAGACACGACGCTTTGTCCATTATGTTTTACCGTCTAGGCTGCAGACACTACCACGCCATCGCTCACTTATTTTAACGACACCTGATTTCGACACATAATCTAACCTAAATAAGTGTTGCTGTCATTATCATTAGGCTATATCTTATCACAGTCTGACTAAATACATATTGATAGTCATACATTGTGTAGTTGTTTGTAAGAGACATCGTTGTTAGTTGTTACAGATTCTTTGTGAAAAAAGATATGTGCTGTTCTTTCGTAGATGCTAAGTCTATTAGCTCATAGCATGCTACATCATGCTAGCATTAGCCAGTTGATAGGTAAAGTAAAAGGGCTCTGCTATATTGATCCGAAGTGACGTTAGCCATAGTCCCCATAATTTACAGTCCTACTTGTTTCAAATGGTTTAACGTAACCAGTGATTGCCGCCATCATCGTTGCAACTTCATTTGAATACACTTTGTCACTGGAGAAGGCGATGTTAAGTTTCATTAACGTTAACTCTTGCTTAGTTTTGCGAATGGCAATAAACGCCACCTAGCCTGCTAGGTCGACAACCTCGGTATGCCCATTTATGAATCAGCCCGACAAATAACTTTACTTGTGTTTTAGTGAACACATTATTGGACCATAGCTTAACGTGAGGTAGGATTCAAAGTTACAAATGGACAATTTGCTTAGTATGCTCATAACAGCGGTATCTGAAAATGCTGAGTTAAGGTATCGTTGTTACCTGCGATTGCACTGCTGGAGAAGCATTTTGCATTGGTATGATTTGATCAGGTATTCCCAGTGATGTGTAAATCCTCCCATAGACGTACCCCATTTCAAAATAATACGTCTAAATTGAAAACTGTGACAACTCATTGATAGGCTCTCTCAATATGTCTGTAATCGTATGCCTCTACCACAGGCTTGCTAGTCTTTCACCAGAGAGGGTGCTCCATTATAAATAAAAAATGTAATGCTGCAGCCTTCATGTCAGCTGTAAAAATATGAGAACATGGACCTACTACATCAGGATACTCTGTAAACATTTTACACATAATCAGGAAGCTACTTTGCTGTTCAGTGTGTGATGTGTTTAAAGTGGTACTACGTTTAAAGAAACATTTTTATTCTTTATTTCAAGTGCATAAGAAAATACCACATTATGATGATGATGGTTATGGTTACCCTTAACAAATACAAAACAATATAATACTTAAAACAGGGATCAATCAATAGCCTAATGAAATAAACAATGAGGGGGGAAAGCAATAATAAATAATAATGCCCATTCAATCAATAATATCAAAAACATGGTAAGACTACATTAAAGAGAATATCAATAATAAAAAATGTAAAATTAATCAACAGCCTATAATGAAAATAAAACAGTACTACTGCATACAAACCATAATGTATAAGAAGTGCTTAAAAGACCAAAAACTATCACAAGAACGAAGAGCACTGGGCAACTCATTCCACCAACATGGAACCACTGAGGAAAAGAGTCTTGAATTTGACCTAGCGTTTAAGACTGAAGCTCATCAGAAGACCGCAGTGGGCGGTTGGGGATGTATATCTTGATCATTGAATTAAAATAACAAGGAGCAGATCCAGTCAGTGTCCTATAGGCCAAAGTGAGAGATTTAAATTTAATTCTGGCTACTGTAGGGAGCCAATGGAGAGTAACTAGGAGAGGAGTTACGATGTGTCCTCTTTGGCTGATTGAAGACCAGTCATGTTACAGCATTCTGAATGATAGATCACACAAAAGAAATAAAAAAAAACATACAATATTGATTTAGTATCAACAAATAATTATTATTTTAGTAACGTCTACATCTTTGTGTAGGCTACAGTTAAATACTAAGCAATGGCCTCTGACTTAAATACCAAGGCAGTTAAATGACCGTGGTATGGTATAGTCTACGTGATACACAGGACTACACAGTAAACCCATTTAAAAAGCATCATCATCTCAGTATACCCATTTAAAATAGGCAAGGATACGTATTTAATAACATTTGGGGTTGCTCACAGTATACCCACCACTACAACTAACTAACTAGACTACACCACTGGTTAAATGGCGCATTGCAATTTACAATTTGTGTGAGTTCAGGGGCATACAGAAAGTTGAAGTTTGGGTGACATCAATAAAGAAAATAGAAACAAAGGGATGTGTACAGACTCAAGTATGAATGATGTCACATTAACAGAAGGTTCAGAGCAGCGGCAGACTTTTCTTGGTGCCACGCAAGTTATTGAAAGTCATGTGTTTTCAGAACGTAGTGGTGCTGTGCCATGTCCCATGTATAAGGGGCTTCATGTTGATCCAGTGACGGTGGGTGATGATGTCAGGGAGATGGATGTCAGGGGACTTGGAGAAAGGGGGAGGACATGCCACCTCAGACCACTCCAGCCAAACCACTTCACGTAGGCATTCCCTTGCTTGCAGACTAATGTAGATCATGGAGACCACCTTGCCGCCACCTCCAGTACATTCAGCCATCACCCATATCTTACCTGCAAAAAGGAAAGTTACAATAAAGTTAGTCAGACAATTTAACAACATTACAAAGCATCTAATCAGGCACTCAACACCACTAGTAATACCAATTAATTAAATATGTGTGTGCAATAAACTTTACAGCCTACCTAATGTTAACTACACATTTAAATATGCGGTGTGAATGTTATTAACTTGCGTCAGCTTGAAAAATAACGTTATCAGTATGACTGATCATGGACGTTAGATGACAAACTAAGGTCTTTCTCAAATGTTCACCGATATCCCTGGGAAGTGACTGGTTCTTGGCGTAGTGTTTAATGCAGGCGTTTCATTTATCGATCATTCACTTATGCGGTCTACAACTACCGACCTACCGATCTATTTTTTTTACAGTCTATGCTACCGACCTACCATCACAGAAGTAGCTCTAACAGGTGTCTGTCGTTAACGTTAGAAAAAATGCAACGCTGGCAAACTGGCTAGTAGTTACATTAACATGACGGGTTGATGAGGTCCATGCTTCACATTACGTTAACGTTAACTTGCGTTGCTTTATCACATCATACCGTTGCTTTATCACATCATATACTGTACTGACTGTCTAGTGTTATTAATCCCCATGTACAGTCAATGGTTACTCCATGTTGAGATGGCATACATTAAGATTGAGATATTTGAAAACAGCAACAACTAATAAAACCAAGTATATTATGCATCGACTGTTACGGGAGCTGTGTGCTAATCTTCACTTCAACGACTAACTTAGCCTCCCGTTAACGGTAACGTTAATGTAGCTGCTAACGTTAGCATCTAATTCGCTGTCCGTATTTCTGTTGTTAGCTCATTAGTATTCACCATACTAAATTGTCACAGTCTATAATCAACATAATAAGCTCTCTTAGACGTATTTAAGAACACCAATAGACAAAAAAAAAACTTTTCAATTGATACGCAACACTTACCAGACAAGAACAAACCGATTGTTGTTTGTACTGTTTAGCTAACTCACAGCCGCAAAATTCATCCAGCCAGCTAGCCTTCTGCGCCGACTCGACCTGCGTTGTGGAAAGGAGAAGGGGGCGGGTTTCACTTGACAAGGGGCGTGTTTAACTCGCTGAGTGGCAACTGAGTGGGCGTGCCTGACCGCGACTCCTCTTCACTGCGCATGCTTCAACTTTTGCTGCGCAGCCGCACTTCAAATTGGCTCCAAATTTTCCAAGATGGCGTCTCCTCGGCGGCTTCAATTCCATAGAACACTGTAGAATGCAGCCACACTGTCCAGTTCTATATATACAGTCTATGGTCCCATTGTACCGAATTTTGGTTGCAGTTCCACCAGATTTCCACTGGGGGCGATCGCCATGCAGAATGAATGGGAGTCAATGGAGCTAGACGGCTAAATTTGTCTCTTTCACCTGATTGTCGTTGACAAATCTTAGATTTGATTATAGTTTGTATAACTTCAACATGGGTTATAGGTAAAAAGTTGAATGAACGAGTACTTATGTCCTTTTGATTTCTTACAGTTTGGGTCGTTGTTGCCCATAACACGCTAGCATTGTGCTAATGAGTGACATCATTGACATGTTTGAAAGGCTTTTTAGAACAATTAAGTGACTTTAAAAAATATAATACTCCACCAAGTGTATTTTCTTTGCCTCCCCTTTCGAATACAATATTCAAATGACTTGAAAAAAAATTATATCCCGAGAAAAGTGGATTTTGAGGGGTACAGCTCCATAGACCTCCATGCATTCTGCACTCGTGGACGAGCGCCCTCATGTGGAACCACAGAAGGAACTGCAACCAGTTCAGAAACCGGAAGTTTTCCGAGAGTGGCAGTTCTCCCCTTATTAGACATTCTCTGGTTGGGGTATGGCGGAGTTATTAGACTGATTAACGTCATCAGTACTGGGGTACCAAAATTAGAATGGGCCGTCTGCAAAGGGTTAAATTGTTTAACAGTGAAATGTTGTAGTGAGGACTTTTATTTTGAAACAGTTTTTGGCAGAGGAAGCAATTGAACAGGATGTGTAGTCTTAATAGGGCCAGTTTGTATGCTTAAAGCCTGAGACTGGCAGTTGATCCAGGTGGCCTGAACACCTGCCATAGGATTCTTATTGCTTAAAGGTGCCATGTGTAATGTCTGCCAAAAAATCAATTCATACTCCACATTCCATAAAAGATGGGGCAGTATACCTCCAGAAAGTGAGTTTGTCTACCCTAGAGTAACAACCGAGACACGTGTATTGCAGTTTGGCTGGCGGTTATGTTACCCGATACTGCCTCCCATGGCCGAAACTGGTATTATGACACTTGTCGGGCTGTGGCTAGTAATTTAGCATGCTAATTCAGGTTGATATCTCTTCAGCACTATACCTTGTCATTTGTTTAATGACATCATCGCCCTTATTTCCTCTCATTCTTTTGATGCGTGTAGCTCATTTTTTGGATATTTTTACCTCAATTCTTACACATGGCACCTTTAACGGCCGTATTATGATGTCACAATCGGCAATGTTAAGTCTATGGGGATTTTTAAAAAGTTTTTCTTTAATAGTTTAAAAAGTTTCAAAGTTGAAAAGACATAGCAGCTTCGTCCGTTTGAATACCTACGTTACAAAGTTTGAATGAAGTTTCTAAGTTAAACTGTTAAAGAGAAATAGCGTACGGAAAAAGTGGTAAGCGGAATAATAATAAGAAGTTGTTGCCTAGGAAGAACAGTACAGTGCATTTTCATGCACTGTAATTAGGGTAAACTCGTGTGTGTTGTAGCAGTGTTTTGCCATTGACACTGAGGCGGCTAACCGCTAGCGCTAGCTTCTAACATTAGTTAGTTTACAAGTCTGCTTGGTTTCTCCTGCAACGCCATTGTCCAGCGAAACTTTCAAAAATTGTGCATTTGTAAAAGATTTCTATGCTGTAATTGGTTGCGCAACAAAAAGTGTGTGTGGGCGAGATTACAAGTTTGGTCGTCAAGCTACAGTAGATTTTTGCCCACCACATCAGAAGATACAGTACCTAGGCCTAGCTCGCCCCTAATCCAAACATGTTTATGATCTTTTTAGCAGCTAATTCATGTATAAGGGAGAGGTGTGCACGTGTTTATTTTGCAATTCTACACGAACTAACCAAGCAGTGTTTTGCTAAACTAACCAAGTAGGTAGTGTTTTGCCACCGTACAAGGTAACGCTAACCTCTAGCTTAGCAATCAGCATTGTCTCGACATTCAAACCTTGTGACAAAATCGGTCATGCAGTACACATCCCCGGCGGTTTCGGGGAATTTGCTAAAATAATGCGTTTGGAAATGTTTTCTGAACTGGAATATGTTAGTGTTGTCCAGGGTAGAACGAGTGTATGGTTGAAATTGCTACATCACTGTAGCAGACAATTTACACTCAAAGCCAACCATTATTTGTAATTAGTTTCTTCTCTTGTGTAGTATTTATTAGCGATCCTTTTTTTACTTGATGTAGCTGTTGGCATACATGTAATATGAAGTTGATGTCATTTCTCTTTTTGTATAGGCCAGTACATCATTAACATTACATACAGAAGAAAGACCAGCTACAAAATGTATTGGTTGGCAGACTGAGCCCCCTGAAAGAAAGTGTTGGCACACAACGGTCTTCTAGGACTCTGCAATTATGGTCATTACCAAAAATATGATATGTACTATATATATATATATATATATTTTTTTTGTCTTGCAGGAACTCCTGCGTTCTACAATCTAGAAAAAGGAGCTGACCAAGAAGACTGTCCTGAAGAATATTGCCAAACTCAGTCCCCACTACCAGACGTCCTCTTTGGAGGCGTTCCATAGTGTCATTCTGCGGTTCGCACCCAAAAACGTGGTCTATCCATATCTGGGAATGCTGTGCAGGTAAATGAAACTGTTTATTCTTTGAGAATATTTGCCCATTCCTTGAAATTGTTTTCATGTCTGATTTTCTATTTACTGTCCAATACTCTACCTGGCTGCACTGCATTATAATGAGAATGCTAATCGAGGACAAGCCACCACATCTTCAAGGGATCCTCTTTACAAACTGAGCTTTCCAAAATCCAGGAAGGGAGAGTGGATTTTGGAAAGCCAGAGCTTTGAAGACAGACGCTACATTCCGTAAGGTTTTTTTTTTTACACAAAAACAAACATTTACATTGTACATGACAAAGTACTGCAACAGTGCTTTCAACACAATAAATAAAACCAAACAAACTTACTTAAATACCTGAGAAACTACAAAATTTCACGTGCAAAATGAACAGTTGTTGAATAATGTAGTAAATTATACTAGTGATTCACTTTTTTGTGTGTGTATGTGTATTGCACAGGGTATGTTGATGATTTGATGGACATGATCATGGAGAAAGTCTTTGTTGACCCATCGTCGTATGGAGACGAGATTCTGAAGATAAACATCCCGCTGGACCTGTCTTCACAATATGAGCATCCAGACAAGGAGGAGGTCATCGCCAGCTATGTCTCAAGATTCAATCAAGGGGCGGGAGTTTGAAGCCTACATATCTTCCATGGGCATCAGGAAACTCCCGTCACGACACATGAGGGGATCACTACCCGTATCTTTCTACCAAAGAAGCCCCAGCACCAGCTCACAAAACTTCTGTAGGCTTAATACCTGTAACGACAGAAAAATGAACATTGCTAGTCAACAGGTTTTATGTATGTCTAATTTGGAATCAGTGAATCATTCAATACTGTATTTTTATGTACAATGACAGTGGTAAATAAATGTTTATTGCATGTGTAAAATGCTTCATGTGAATTTGTGTAATATACAGTTTGCTAAGGAAATACTTGGCTATAAGTTCAAGAAAAAAATCTGAAATAGAGGCTTTGGCAGACTATATTTGCTTTATTATGTTGTATGAACAGTGAATGTAAGTATGTTATTACAGATAACTCACTGCTCTATTCCCCATAACTGTGAAGGACCGTAGTCAGCCCTGTAAATGTTGCATGCATTCTGCAGTGAGAACTCATTTAGACCGTCCAGGTTTAGAACCTGTTTGCCTATCATACATGGAGGCCTTTCATCCAGCTGCTGCAGCCGTCTTGTAACCTATTGTGCATAACATAAGGTAAGTATCTGCAGTGGCATCTTGTCTGCAATCATATATTGCTGACATAAGTATAGGAAAGATCATGTTACCTGTGGTACCTCCTAGCAACATAAGTTCTCAGGCTCTGACGGCATTGTTGCACAATTTCCACATGTGCACCTAAACAAACAAACAAATACAAAAGGAGTCATGCATGAATAAAGCTAAAGAAATAATAAACCTGGTATTTTTTACCCAATAATAGCACCCACGATTACATTTGAACGAGCGTGCTCCAGCTAGCTAACGTTAGTACTTTTTCTCAGCCTGACGTAAGTAGGTGAATGGTAAGTAGTGCTAGGCTAGACTTTCTCAAGTTTACAATGCGAACACACCAGTATACACCAATATATCAAGCGCATACATGCAAGTCTCATAAGTATGACAGAAAAATACTACTGTACTTTAGGAACACTCAGTCTGTAGAGCAATGGTGTCGGAGCCCTCCTTAATTTTACTGTGAAAAACTGTAACGTTAACGTTATAAGTTAGAGCAGGTTACAGGATCTGCCAACTGAGCTAAGCTTGAAGCAGCGGGGTGTTTACAAGACATAACTTCACGTTTAGTGAACAAGAAGCACAATATAGTTTACTACTGTGTGAATACAAATTCATTAAGTTTAATAAATAATGAATAATAATTCATAATAGTGCCTGATCTGGCACTAACATTAGCTATCGATAGCTAGACTAGCCTAACGTTAGCTTTCACGGGCAAACACTGACTATCTAAGTTTCAAAAAAATAGAAAGTTTCACTAACCATTCAGAAGCGTCTTGCTGAATTCTCTGAGTCTCGGGTAGTGCAGGAGACTCCCCTCCTTCAGGATCAGATTCTGGTTCGAACATGTATGGTTGAACTACTGCCGCCATGTCCATGTGAAAGTTAACGTAGTAGCCTAGTCCTAGTAGTGGTAAGAGTCAGTGGGGCGTGGGCAAAGATTCTAGAAGCTTTGGGCGTGGCCAAATTAGCTGCAGATCATGAATATGTAATGAGCAGCAGAAAACAGCACACTCTGGAAGGGGCTGAAACAGAGGGTAATAGAGGTAGGTAACAATCGTTTCCTACACGCTATTTCCACCAAACAACTTCAGAAACATGTTTTCTGGAACTCAAAGACCTATTTGAACTTGTTGAAAAATAGTCAAAATATGGGCACTTTAACACAGTTCGTGGGTGCTACGGTAAGATTAAACTTGTTCCAAGTAGGCTATGCATTAGAAAGTGCAGCTTCTCCACGTAGCCATCCTGTAAGTTCACTGATGTGTTATATAACATTAGCCTATGTTATGGTAGTTGGTGTTATGATAGTTGGTATTGTTTTCAGTATATAGAGACTTACCTAGTCACTAATTAGTGCTAAAGTGGAGATGCTCTTTTTTGGGGGCATGACCATATATAGCCTAGTCTTTGCAAGCAATATGTCTAACAAAAATATGCAAACTTATAATAATAATAATATCAGTGTTTCCCATACATTGACTAATCTGTGGCGGGGCGCCACAAAATAAAAATCGGCCGCCCACAGATGAATATTCTATGTTACGGAGCCTTTCCTTGCCCCGCCCCGCTCTCTCTCGTAGCCCGCTGCCACTCCTCTGCATGTGCATTTAACAAAATATTCACAAATTGTCATTTTATTGACTCTGACACTGAATGTTTGGAAAATCCCGATGTAAATGGAAAAGTGTTTTCCAAAATTCAAAAGTGCTTGTCCCAAGGAGAAGTACGAACCTTTATTTTAACTATGTAGAAAACGTTATGAATTGCATCCACACATCAGCAGCCTTTCAACTGTGTTACAATTGCAAGGGTTCCCTCAAACGTCTTAAAAAGTGACAGGCACTCAATTAGACCTATACACTACTACAAAGTCAGCTACCGCCACAAATTGAATCCAATTCTGTGGGAAACATTGAATAATAATACATAAACCTTGTTTACTGTCTTGTCCAGTCTTAGGCCTACTACACCCCATTTGTGGCCTGTACTTTGAGATGGTGGTAAACAGGTCTTGATTTCTCAACAAATTACTCTGAGCTCTCTGACTGATCAAACAACATAGCTTTTGTTTGCCATTGCAGACAGTTCAATGTCATCATGTGTCTTATACATTCAACCTCACCAACTTTGGCAGGTGTGTTAGGCACAATGTTCGTTTCCGGGGGGGGGGGGCAAGACGATGATGAGCTATGCACAGACACATTTGAAAGACATCCGTGGCACCCAATAAACGGATCTGGGCTTTTTTTTCAAATACGAGAAAATTAACGTTTGGTTCCCAGATCACGTCTCATTGAGAAGTGGTGGCGCTAGCCAGGCTAGATTTGAGGGCTTTCTGTTCCTGTTTATGTAAAGGTTTTACATAGGCTGAATAATGATAGGCTACACTGCATGTTATTAACCAAAAGCGCACGCTATGTGTCGGGTCAGATCGTGGGCCGGGTATCATTTAATCATAATTAATATGTGGGGGGGGGGGGGGCTTTAAAAAAACATATAGCCCAGGGGCCTCGGGTGGTATTAAGGCGCCCCTGTTCGTAGGCTGGGATTCCTCTCGGCAACAATTATGTTTAAAGGTAGTCTCCTGCTTTTTCAGAAGGGGCGGCAGGCAGGCTACTGACAGAGCGATGTACAGTGGCAGAGCGACGCACAGTGGCTGAAAGTGGTACTAAAGTTTCACGCAGCTTCACGCCGCGTAATGTGCAACTGAAGTGGCCATTTCAAAGTAATGCCCACTGTATGATTGATCCACCACAATCTAGTTAGGGCTACATCCATTCACTGCCCAACAACGTGATGTTCCTGGGTTTCCAGGATTTCGGGTCAACATAAAAAAACTAAAAAAATAAAATTAAACTTGCTGATTGATGGGTTCAGAACCAGCTGTGGAATATCTATTCTTGTCTCAGTTCAAATGTTATATTAAGTACACGTTAAGATCTTAAAAATAGCCAAGGCTACTCATTTTTTCTCCCCAATTACTCTTATCTTGCCTTATTTCTCCTCATTTCAAATGTTGCCTTTTAGGCTACTTGTTTTATCACTGATTAAACATTCACATTCACTCATTAAAAATTAAGCCTAGGCCTACAACTAGGCTCCATTTATCCATCCATCCATTCAAAAAATTAATAAATAAATAAATAAATAATAAATAAATAATTATATATATATATATACACACACACATACATACATACATAGCCTATACACGCGTTAAACAGTATGATGCTCCGGACCTTTGCTTGAGGAAATTTTCCGTAACTGGACCTCGCTGAAGGTTAATACCCCTGCTATTATAGGCCTACAACAGTCTGATTATGTGTGTCAATTCAAAGGCCTGTTATTTCCATTTTTGGATTAGACTAGCTGGTCTCTATGCTGTTTTCATGGACAGCAAGTTTCCGCTTCGTTCGTTGTTTTAAATAACATTGTTTGTTGCTTCTACACATGTCATCTCCAGTGGTTCAGTTTTACTTGCACAGACGCGCACATATTGAATGAACGCTGACACCACTACCCCCTTAATTGCATGTGTTTTTATTTGATAACACTAAATTAAGCAATATTTTCTAATCAGGAAAATGTTTAGTTTCTTTTTCTTTCGGTCCACGGTTCCATAATAGGCTATCATTCAATTGTGCTGCAAATTATCCACGGACTAGCACGCCTGCAGATCATGTTAAGTAGTAGAGTTTTGCCATGTTAACCTATGGAGACTGAGCTGAAAATGCAACTGTAGGCTATTTGGCAGAGGACAGATGTAGGTTGTTAGTGACAAAATATTAGCTTTTAGTGTTGAACGATCTCTTTGGCAGCTCACTGCGCCGGGATTAGTGTGTGCTTCACCTCACTGTGTGTACACTGTGCGCTGTGTGTGTTTCACTAATTCACGGATTGGGATAAATGCAGAGACCAAATTTCCCTCACGGGATCAAAAGAGTATATATACTTATACTTATACTTATACTTATACTTAGAGTAACAGGGACGGTGACTGGAAATCAGGGATAATGATGGGCATAGGGATGGGACTAAGAACAGAGACACAGATGGGAACACAGACAGGGACAGAGACGGGCACAGTGACTGGGATGGTGACTGGGACAGTGACTGGGAAAGACAACTCAGGAGAGACAGGGACAGAGAAGGGCTCGGGCGGAGGCGGAGCTGGCTCGGGCAAAGGTGGGGCCGGACAGTCAGAGGGAGGCGGGGCCGGGCAGACAGGCAGAGGCTGGGCTGCAGGCGTGGCGTTGGGCGACTGGGCTGCAGGTGTGGCGTCGGGCGACTGGGCACAGGAGCGGACTCAGCTGCAGGCACAGGAGCGGACGCCTCTGGGCTGGGCACAGGAGCAGACGCCTCTGGGCTGGGCACAGGAGCAGGCGCCTCTTGGCTGGGCACAGGAGCAACCTCACTGGAGGGAGCAAGGAGGGCCTACAGGCTTCTCCTAAAGTCAGTAGTCTGTGACAGCAACTTGGGTGCCACTGGAAGAGCCGCCAGCCAAGACTTGGAGGTGAGATTCCTCTCAATCAGAGTCACAGCCGCCAATTTCCTCTCCAACGATGTGCTGCTATGGAGGACTGCGTTTAATTTTTCAAAAAAGTAGCCGATCTGTTGAGGTTCCTCCCAGGGTGGTTCGGGGTCTGCTGGGTCCATCTTGGTCGGATCGTATTATCAGGGAAGGCGGATAGGACCCAAGCGCAAGACTCCACCAGGCAGAATTACGGACAAACACACTTTATTATTAACTACATTAACTTATTAAAAAAAGAAACGTTATATTAGTTGTTTATATTATATTTGTATAACCATGTAGTAACGTTTTTAGAACGGTATGCTGTGTTTATGTGCTTGAGAAGATGCGGTTGATGTTGCGCGCGCCAATGATGACATCTAGGTGCGCATGAACAATTCAAAACGTGACTGACAGGTGGTGGAAGGAGGAAGGCGCAAACAACATACACAGCCGCGGCAACTTAAAAGTAAGTACATTTTATCACACGGCAATGTTGTATTGTTACTTCTTTTACAACTTAGTGGGGGGTTTAAGTAACATTGTCTTGTTGGAAAAACACAGTATGAAACCTAACCTGTTAATACTACTGCAATGTACACCGTTGTTCAACCTTAACTCAATCTGTGGTAAAAACTAGCTAAGTCGACGTTAACTTAGCAGCCGCTAACAGTTGACATTTCTCAGCTAACTTAGTGTATACCTGGCTGGCTGGCAGTGGCTGCCAACATTATTGTCTAGGCTTAATGTTATTGTGTTCATTGAAATGGTTGAGTTGGTGTTACTAATGTTATCTGTTAGCTGTTATGAACATAACATTAATATGTTATCCGTCAATAAGTTCATGTTAACATAGCCTAATGTTTCTGTTATCTGATGTTTTCAAAATACCGGTAGGTTTATTAAGACGAGTCTACACAGCTTCTGTGCAACTTAATGTTGTAGCGTTGCTGTTTCTACCAAGTGAAGTCCCAGAAAGTAAAACACTCATATAATGACCCTCTCCAGTCTCAGTCAAAATATGTAGCCACCCACCTCAGTAATGTTAAATTAATCTTTTTTCTCTGCCCTATCTCCACACCATGTCTATCTGCCTATCTCTACATACAGATTCCATCCAGAATATGGCCCACCCTGTGGAAAAGGACCTCTGAAAAGGGATGTATTATCCACTGCAAAACATGAAATGGCACCTGTGTTTGTGTCAATATGTGATGTGAAATATGGTAAAGCTTGGCTATGGATTTCAGTGATCATTGTCCTGTGGGCTGTATTAGAGTATCAAAGTCAAAGTCAAAGTCAGCTTTATTGTCAATTTCTTCACATGTTCCAGACATACAAAGAGATCGAAATTACGTTTCTCACTATCCCACGGTGAAGACAAGACATATTTTACCAATTTAGGTCCACAGACAAACATAACATTCAAGTAAACAAAAAAGTAAGTAAATAAGTAAATAAGAGGGCACATATAATAATGAAAAAATAAGAGCAGCAAAATGTGGTTGAAATTGTGCATAGACAGTCAATAAAAATACTAGTGCAAATTCAGGCCAATAAAAGGCTTGGGTAGTTCTGTTTGACCTAAGTAAGAAGAAAGTGGCATAGTGGTGCAAGTTATGTAAGAGCAGCAGAAGTGTTGTGTTTTCAGGACAACAACACCAGTTGTAAAGTGTACAAGTGTGCAAGTGGAGTAGTGCAGGCGGCCATTTTGGGTCCAATGTCCAGGATGTTATGTAGCTGAGGGTGGAGGGGGGAGAGGAGGGAGAGAGTTCAGCATCCTTACGGCTTGGTGTATGAAGCTGTTGGTGAGTCTGGTAGTGCGGGAGCGCAGGCTTCTGTACCTCTTCCCAGAGGGCAGTAGATCAAACAGATTGTGAGCGGGGTGACTTGCATCACTCACAATTTTGGTCGCCTTGCGGGTGAGGTGGGTGGTGTAAATGTCCTTCAGGGAGGGGAGTGAAGCACCAATAATCCTTCCAGCTGTGTTCACTATGCGCTGCAGGGCTTTCCTGTTGTATTCAGTGCAGCTTCCGCCCCACACAGCGATACAGCTGGAGAGGATGCTCTCGATGGTGCCTCGGTAGAATGTGGTCATGATGGCTGGTGGAGCACTTGCTCGCCTGAGTTTCCGCAGGAAGTACAGGCGGCGCTGAGCTCTCTTCGCCAGTGATGCAGTGTTGGTGGTCCAGGAGAGGTCTTCACTGATGTGCACCCCCAGGAATTTGGTGCTGTTCGCTCTCTCCACCACAGCACCGTCGATGGTCGATGGAGTATGTAAATAAGAGATCTTTTAAAATATTTGATGAGCAGGCATTTTTACGTGATCTACATGCCAGTGACCTTACTTCTTTAAATCTTATTCCAGATGCTGAACTTGCATTGGAATACTTCCAGACTAGTTTAACACCTTAGCAGATAAACATGCCCCTTTTAAGAGATTTAGGATAAAAAATAGATGTAACCCTTGGTTTAGTCATGATCTAGGTGAGATTATTTCTCAAAGAAACAAAGCTTGGGCATTGGCAAGATCCACTGGTAGTGATGGAGATTGGCAAACATTCAGACATTTTAGAAATACATGCACTTACTTTGTGAAAAGGGCTTAATCTACCTATTATGTGAACAATCTGTCTGACTGTGGTAGCAATCCAGCGAAATTCTGGAAAGTGATTAAGTCACTTAAAGGTGTTTCTTCAACCACTCTTCCCCAACAAATTATGTTGGATTCTAAAGTGGTAAATGAGAAAGTGGAGATTTGTAATGCTTTTAATGATCACTTTATCAAATGTGGTACTCTATTTGATCAATTGAACAATGCGGATATGGCAGAGACACAAGTCCATTTCAGTGTCACTAGTCCTGAAGAAGAGAGGTTTTTATTTTCGAATAGGCCTAATAACCCTTCCTTCTCATTTAGACCAGTAAACCAATCTGAGGTTCTCTATGGACTGTGTAATTCCAAGTGTATGAAAAGCTCTCTGGGAATCAGCCCTAGTGACCCCTTTACATAAAGGAGGAGACCCAAGTGATTTGAATAACTATATGCCAATCTCCAAGCTTCCATGTTTAACTAAGATGTTAGAATCCTTTGTAAATGAACAGCTTTGTTCCTTTTTGTCATCATATTCTATATTAAGTCCTTATCAATCTGGGTTCAGAGCTGGCCACAGCACAATTACAGCAGCAACTGCTGTAGTAAATGATATAGCTACTGTTGACAGTAAGAAACATTGTGCAGCTTTGTTTATTGACTTGTCAAAGGCTTTTGACACCGTTAATCACAGGTTATTTCTTGAAAAACTCTTTTGGTCTAGATGAAGTTTCCTTTAAATGGTTTCAAAACTACCTCTCTAATAGAACACAGTGGGTAGATGTGACAGGATCAAACTCAGAGCCATTGAGACTAAATAATGGTGTTCCACAGGGCTCAATTTTGGGACCACTGTTGTTTACATTGTATATCAATGACATCTGTGCTTCAATAGAAAATTGCATTTCTATGCAGATGACACAATCCTTTATGCCTATGCACCATCTGTAGAGCAAGCAGTGCCATATCTTCAATGTGCATTTGATTGTGTGCAGAAATCCTTGTTGCAGGCAGCTCACTGCGCCGGGATTAATGTGTGCTTCACCTCACTGTGTGCTGAGTGTGTTTCACTAATTCACAGATTGGGATAAATGCAGAGACCAAATTTCCAGGATCAAAAGAGTATATATACTTATACTTATATATAAATAGGCTATAAGATGCCACCTGCCACATGCCATAACATACTTATAAATAGGCTATAACATGCCACCTACAACATCATCATGTTCTGTCTGTCTCTCTGTTTCTCTCACAATCTAGAATACCTTTGGTATAGCCCTAAATTAAATGCTAGACACAGCCTAAAGTTTGGTTAATATGGTAAATCTATTTGCAGATTTAATACCATGAGAAATGTCCTAAGCACAAACAACAGTGTTTAGTTAAAAGCTGCCTCATCACATGATGCTTTTAGTTCATGAAGGACAACTAGACTGACCACAGACTGATTTTGCACTTTGCATTTAAATTAGAGCTCAGACTATTTTACTCCTTGTGTGTATATTAATTGTAATGTTTGTTGTGTAATGTGTACAACATTATAAAGTGCTTTATGGCAGTGATACAGTATATAGTGTGACTGTGTGCCATTGTGTACTGTTACATATTACAAGAAGCCCGGTACCATATTACATGATGTATCGGTTAACGATACATCTGTATGCATGTCACCTGCCTGAAGTATTATTTCTAGTAAACTTTTGTTTTATTTTTCAACAAACGGTCTGGATCTTCTACACACGGGTCTGGTTCTTCTACACACGGGTATTGCACAGGTCAAATGATCCCTCTACCAGCAGCAGCAGCAACACCACTACCTCATTACCATCCCCATCATGAGCATCAAGCTACTGACTGAACTGTGGCCCAGGTAAACATCGCATGTATTCTCGGTAACAATTTAAAGGGGAAATCCAGTGTTAAATGGGTTTTAGTTAAGTAAGACCATAAGCTGGAGTCATGGACGAGGGGTGACCTTATCCAGACCCGAAGCATTCAAACTTAGCCAATTTTTACCAATTCTTCCATAAGACTATTAGTGCTATTTAAGACTCGATAAGTCTATCGACAAACGTGAACCTCGTGTTGTTGACGGAAGGAGGACTGCGCGTGAGCATTAAAAAAAAAACTACTACAATTCATGGTTTGAACCAGCTTCTTTTCCCATGCGCGACACACTGCCCTTTTTGAATGCTTGTGCGCACAGTCCTCCCTCCGTTGATAGACTTATCGAGCAGAGACGGTTAACTATGGAAGAATAGGTAAAAACTGGCTAAGTTTGGAATGCTTCTGGTCTGGATAGGGTCACCCCTCGTCCATGACTCTAGCTTATTGTCATACTTAACATATGTAAAACCCATTTAACACCGGATTTCCCATAATAAAATCGTTATCTGCAACCTGCTGTTTGGTAACAATGCTTATTGTGTGTATGTGTACATTGGTCATTTTGTTTAGGTTCAAATGAGACCCTTGACAACAATATGCCAACACCAAGTAGGATAATGCAAGGAAGATAACATGGCAGTCTCTTTCTATCCACTGCTACATCGGGAATGTCACAACTCATTCCAATAAAGATTTGTGAGTATATGTGATGAAGACAAAAACAACCCTTTTGGGCCTGCTATACCTACACAAAGTCAAAGTCAAAGTCTTCTTTATTGTCAATTTCGTCACATGCCAAGAGATACAAAGACATCGAAATTACGTTTCTCACTATCCCACGGTGGAGACAAGACATCATTTTACCAATTAAGTCCACAGACAAACAGAACATTCAAGTAAACAATAAAAAGTAAATAAGAGCAGCAAAATTGGGTTGAAATTGTGCAATTGTGCATAGACAGTCAATATAGTAGTGCAGGCCAATAAATGGCTGAGGTAGTTCTGTTTGACCTAAGTAAGCAAGTGGCATAGTGGTGCATAGGGCTTTGACTTTTGCCCAAAAATCTTATTCGAAGTTCGTTTGTTTATTAATATTAAAATTCGAATATATTCGAATATGTATTAATAATATTTTAACCATTAAATGTCTTCAGTAAGACCGATATTGGTATCAAACTTAAGTTCTATTTGTTCTGTCCACCAGAGGGCAGTGTATCAGTCAATGACAATAGACTACGTGCACGAAAGGCTGAGTATTTATGCGTATGTCAAAATTGTTATTATTGAGCATAGGGCTGGGCAATAAAACGATAGCGATATGTATCGCACATGTAATCGATATCAATAAAAAATACGTTCGATAGAACATTCATAATTAAAAGCAACACACACCTGCTGCCTTATGTTGTCCATAAATAAAATAGGCTAAATATATCTTGCATTGTAGTATGTCAAACTCTACCAGAGTAGGCGGTAGAAGTAGGCCTAACGTTACCTCAACACAGACTCTCCTTGCCCCGTGCACTCTCTCTCTCTCTCTCTCTCAACAGGCGCATCCCTCCTCAGCATGCACATGTAATCCAAACATTAATCGTGCAAGACGACTGGCTAAATTGCTATTAAATCCGGTTAGCATCATTAGCACGCTGCACGAATTTGTTCAAAACTACTGCATTCAAATTGACTGCTAAATTCTAATCATCTCAATCCCAATGCAAATGGAAAAGTATTTTCCAAGACTCAAACGGGCCTGTCCCAAGGAGAAAAAGTATTCAATTGAAACTTAAACACACGTGGGGAAACTGAACAGTCTAACCATAGACTATGATAAACTAGCAAATTAAGCTAACGTTACTTTGTTTACAATATTTCCAGGCTTCAACCAGTGCTGCTTTTCATTCAGACTTATCTGCACATTTATTTATTTGAGTGTTTTTAATGATTGTGTTGCCATTTCTTTTCCCTGTTTGCTTTGATTGATAACTAAGGTGATTAAAATCAGAGGAAGGTTAAGTTTAAAATAAAAATGTCTATGTGGGAGCTGAGCTCACTAAGCGCGAACCAGCCAGGATGCTAACCTACAGGAGCCCAGATGGCCAATAATAGCCTTGCTAATGAGCTCGCGATTTCACTTCAGAAGGCGTGAAAAAACCTCGGAATCTGAATTGAAAACAACGTTTAGGCTACAACCAAATACATTTACAAAAAAATATTTCCATAGGCTACAGGTTCGAATATTAAGAGATCCCTAAAATTCGTTCGAATATCTTTCATTTTTAAAATAATCGAATTATATTCGAATAACGAAGTTTGGAGTCAAAGCCCTAGTGGTGCAAGTTATGTAAGAGCAGCAGAAGTGTGTTGTGTTTTCAGGACAACAGGACAGCAACAACAAGTTGCAAAGTGTGCAAAGTGTGCAAGTGTACAAGTGGAGTAGTGCAAGCACGCGAGACCAGACTGTGCTGGAATGTCTTGATGGACTTACTGTGCCTTACATTGCCTAGAACACATTAACTGTAAGATAAATAAGTGAGTTTAACGTTGAGATAAAAAAAAGCTAATATTTAAATTAGCTGCTGTTAGGCCACTGTTAGGAAAAGATGACAAAAATGTTATTCACATTGTTTTTACATACAATTTATTTGTTTGTTTGATATTTTGCACCCAGTGTTCTCCACATAATTTAATTGTATTTGTGGTGTTAGCTGCAGCAGGGGGGTTGCACTTTCTGGGGGCACAATGGAAGTATAAGGTCTGTTTTTATTTAACTTGCAGATCGGCAGAAAGAGGACCGCAGTGGAGGACTGAATGCAACTGAGGAATGAAATAAAAGTTTGTGCATACAGTGCATAATAAAGAAATGCATTTTCCATTCAAGGACTCATCTAATAAATCAAAACAATTTGATACCCGAGTTTGTATGTTTATTATAAATCAAAAAACAGATTTTTTGGCATAGCCTACTGTGATGGTTATTTTAACGTTCCAATAACGTTTTCACAACCTAAATGTAACATTGTCTTAAGGTTTTCTCAAGGTTTTTTAATCCACATGGTTAGGGGAATGTTACTGCAACCAAATAGTAACATTCTTTAAAGGTTGCCCCTAGGTTATTTCATTTCAGTGGTTGGGGGAACGTTACTACAACCAAATGGTAACGTTCTCTGAAGGTTGCCCCGAGGTTTGTTATTTACATGGTTAGGGGAACGTTACTGCAACTAAATAGTAACATTCTCTAAAGGTTGCCCCTTGGTTATCATAAAATGAATGTTAGAAAAACGTTAGGAGAACGTTTTGCTAACCAAAACAAGTAACCAAAAAAAAAACGTAGTATTTCCATCAGAAAAACTTTCCTGGCAAACCATAGGACAACATTCACAACTTTCAAGCAACGTTCCCATTACCAAGAAAAAACGTTCTAATAACGTTCTAATAACCAAAAATTGTTAGCTGGGATGTTCTATGTTTTGTCCAAATGATGTCTGTCTATCGTTGTTGCACTCGAAGAAAACTGGAATGTTTCATTCATCCTCCTTTTCAGTCGTCCCGGTTGTAGCCTACCCTAGCCTACTTTGGAGCGGTCATTCTCTCTCCAAAGTTCTGATGGACATGTCAAGATGAAATGTCGAGATTAAAGTCAATATGATATGTCAACTTTATTCTCAAAATGTTGACTTTAAAGTCGACATGTCGAGTTTAATCTCATCATGGCAAAAATATTTTTTCCTTCATGTGTGGCCCTAATACTCCATCGTACATTGCACAATGCATCACAAATCAAATCATTAACTATTTTGATAATGTCGGGTCATGTCATTTTTTTACAGGAAGCAAAGAAAGGAAAAGTATGCTGTTAAAAAATAGTGAACATTTTCTCTTCAAACTTTGTTTGTTTGTTTTGTTTGTTTGTTCAGCTGATATCTCTTAAGCCAATTGAAAGATATTCATCAAACTTGGTCTACTTACCCACTATACGTTGTCAAAGAGCTGGCAAGACAATTTAGGTCTTGAGGTCAAAGGTCAAGCTTACAAGGGGTCACACAAATAACTCACATGCAGTATTTGGTTCATATCTCCAAAGCAGACTGATGGATCTTCATTAACTCTAGTACATTTATTGTCTATACAAGTTAGATGAACTTAGGGACTCAGGGCCATGGGGTTAAAGGTTAGCAGTTTCATCCCCTGACATACAAGGTTATAGATGGTGGAGAGACATGCTAATCAACATGCCATGTTCAATTCAATTACTGTAAATATAGTGATTTTTTTTGTTGCACAACATAGACTTGGTTGTTTTTGACATGGGGAGTACCAATCTACAGCACAATGAGTTTAATACCCCTCTTTTGTATATAATAATCAAGAATCTGATTGCAATTACTGTAGGCAAATGTGCTTAGCATTTACATAACAGTGAAATACTTCCACTAGCATAGTCATGACCTGACCAATATCTCTTTCAATATTGCCCATGCAGTCCTTTCCACAGTACACGCAGTGCTACTTCCAACTGTAAATTATAGCTTTCTGTGCTGTTGTGAGTTAGTACAGTATGACTGCTAACTGTGGCCCTTGCTATTTTCAAGGTGTTGTCCACTTTCTCCTGGCAATTTCTGTGACCCTGAAGACTAGCATTGTCTTCCAGTTTTGATGTTAGTAATGTGGCAATATTTTGGAAGATTTTGATGGTAGATATCAATAATATAATTAAATATAAATTTGTCAATCTCTTAAAAAATGGGATTTAATTGTATGAGTTACAAGCCACCTTATAATTTCTTACAAAGCACATTAAAGGACACAATTTATTAGGATAGCAGTTCATTTTCTAAATTTTGTTTCTGAAAGATGAGACTGTTGTAAGAGGCAATATTTTCCCCTGGGATGAATATCAGTATTTAGTTGTGCTCAGTACTGTCTTGATTCATTATTTTCCATTTCACTGCAATGGATGAGACAGCACTTAAAGAGGAACCTGGCATATGCGCAGATCTTTGCGTTATCTGCCAAGGTGGAGGTGAGCTATCATCTTGTAGCACTGGCTTGCAAAAGCTGATTTACTATAGCATTGCTATAGGCAACAACACATTTTTAAAGGGGTGGTTCAGGATTTTGGACATAGGACCTCATTTCCAAGTTAGCATTTGTGATATTTATCAGTGGAGACTGTTTTCAACACGTTTTATCCAGTCCGTCTAATTGCAGACTTCGCAGCCTGCCACTAAAAACAGTCTTACCCACTCCACAGTACACCCAGGCAAATACATACATATAACGGCAGACAAATAAATTATAACGGCAGACTGTCAATGTAAATGTCTGTGTTGATAGTTTTATTTCTAACATTATTCTATCCTTGCATTTCAATGATTGCATAACATTTTGAGGGACTAGTTTCTTAGCAGCGGTTAGTAGTACTGCACCAAAAAGTAAACAGAGAAGTGCACTCCAATCAGGATACTGTCGTGGAAAATGTCTACTCTGAAAATCTAGAGTTCTCGCGAGAGCACAATGGAATGAGCAATGATGCACGTTACTTTTACCCCTTGCATACCGATGGAACCAATGGAATTGGCGTATCTGATATATGCGGGCCAGAGGCGAGCTAAACTGATGACGACAGCGCTGCAACATTGGTCATAGTGTTATCCAATTGTGTCGAAGTCCGGAATCATTCAGAGTAAACATTGGTCTAGTGTTATCCAATTGCGTGCAGTCAGATTTTCAAATGCATGCTTGGTGCCGCCCCTCGAGTTGGGCCATTACATTGTTCGTGGCCAGACCCTTAATCTTTCTAGATTACCAACGTCTGGATTTTCCAGGCTAGAAAATGGCCACTTCCAAATCCAATTGACCAATTAACAAATACCACTTGACTATTTAGTGATTTAGCACTCTGGAACAAGGCGTCCGAGGGAGATAATGTAGATAGAAGATTTTCCGAAGACTGTTGATCTTTATTCACCGTATTGCAATGATAGTACAGCCCAACCAAAGTCCAGACCAACCATCAAAGCAATAGGGAGGAGATGTCATCAGCTGGGGCCCCTGACAATGTCTCCCCTACAGAGGGCTATACACTATATTTTATACTCCTCAGCCCTCTCACGCCATCTGCATCAACACCCTTCACCAATCAGTACCAAGCAGGGTCGCTTACATTGGTGGAAACCATCTTCCCATCATGCATAAAACTATATGCAAATCTATGTAATGCATAGGTAACATATGTAAAATAGTAGCCTAGAAATCTAGACGCACCCTAGCGGCAGCAAATTACATTTGCTTCCAGGGCTAGTCTAGCAACTCTCCGTTGGCTTGTGAGCTCGAAAAATTAAACTTCTATCAGGCCAATCAAATCGTGTATAGAGTCATTAGGCGGGCTTAACATAATGATTGATGGCAGAGTTGCAACGGTTTGGCTTGAATTCCCTGCTACTTGAAAACAAAGAAGATGGATGTTGCTGTTGGCCAACAGTGTGACACGACTAGTGTCAACTAGCTCCGCTAGTGGGAAAACGCATGGGACTCAGCGCTGTCCTATTGCGTGCAGAGGGAATTTGAAAGATAACCGATTATCCCGCCCCTCGGACTGAGTACTGCGAACGGGTGAGCCTGGACTGCTGATTTTGTGCCACCCTGGTGGCCATTTTGTGTATTGTCCTGTGTTTGTTTTTGCCTGTTCCCCATGTGCTTTGTGTTAGGGATGGGAAGTCACCGAGGCACCGAAGCTCGTATCACTTCCGCGAAGCAATCTGCTTTGGCACAATGTATCGGAACGCGTATAAAAGTTGTAAGGTCACGTGACTGATGACGTACGAAGCTTCGGACGTCACTGAAAAGTTTAAATGGGACATTTGACACAGGGGCACCGGTGCTTGTATCAAACCCCTAAAGCGTTACGGGTTCGATAAACCTTTAAAGTGTCGACACTTTGAGCAATTGCGGAGTCAACACATATGTTTTGTTGCACAAGCACCCTTCTAAAATTGTAGCCCTACACAAGCACTTCACAATCCCCACTGTACACAATGCCCCATGTTTTCACAACCCCCACTGTTCACAATGCCCTTTATATGTTTTCTGTTATCTGACACTGCTGTGGTCATCTGCAGCAATTAGCCTACGTTATTTTGCAAAACATCAAATGAAGTGTTAAACACAACCACTATAGAGAAGCATGCAATATCAAATAATGCTAACGCATGGCAATTATGAACATGGCGGGATTTGAACCCCGGTCGCGCGCGCGGTATACGAACACGCTACCACCCTCCCAAGGCCATTTTGAGATTTTCATGGAAACATAGCATTATTTAAAACCAAGTACATTACATTTTCAATTCGAATCATTAGAAGCATATCAAAACTATGTTTATTCCAATGACTGTAGGCCTAATAGTTGTTACTCACAAGGGAACAGAACACGTTGTCTCTCCGCTCTGTTTAACCAGTGTCAGAGAAGGGCCATTTGGTCGGCATGTGGCTTCATCTGTGATTGTTTAATCGCTAATAAGAGCCGCCGTTATGTCTGCTAACCACCAGATGTCACTGTTTTGTATTCGATGCTTTGACACTTCGAAACACTTACGATACAATCAGGAAGAACCTTCCAAAGCCTCGTGGGGCTTCATTCGCTCAACCCTACTTTGTGTTACCTGCCTGTCACCTGTCTTTGTCTCCGCCCCATCTCCTTATTTGGTCTGTGCTTCCTGTCTTGTTAGTTTTCCCTCCATTTCTGCCTCCTCACCTGTTCCCTGTTATTGTCTCGTTGGTTTCGTCCAGTCCTCTGCCTTTCTGTTAATTGGTATGTGTATTTCTACCCTCCTGTTTCTCTGTTCCTTGTTGGATTGTCTCTCTGTTTCACCTTGTCTAGCCCAAGTCCTGTTTGTGTTAAGAATTAAATTGTTTTTGTCTGTAATTCTGCCTGGTGGAGTCTTGCATTTGGGTCCTCCTGCACAACCCTGACCCCAGACCCTACATTTTAATGTGGGTCTGGCTCGTCAGGCTAGTAAAATAGTGTAACCCTACGTTTTCTTGTTTCCTTCCAGTTTGGTGAAATAAGGCCACCTTATCTTATCTTCCTAGCTAGACCGGCCCTAACTCATAAGGCACAGTGGCCTCCTCATCCCAGTCCTGTCCAGTCCTCACCAGCTTGATAATGCCCCCTCTCCCTTAACCATGTAAGGAGGAGATCCTCTCATCCTGGTACCCCCAGTACTTTTCCACTCATCCCACTCCTTGGTCTGGCCTACACAAGATACTATGACCTCACACTGCTCACAGCAAATGCAGTGGCATTAAGACTTATGACACTCATGACTACATTCTTCTAAAACATGAAAACCCATGCAATCGTATAAACCCTTATGAAACCCATGATCACATCCTGAAAACCCACCATAATACCTAGTAGAATCCTAGGTATTATCAGTCCGCTGCTGCCGTTGCTTATATGCCTACTACCAACTTCAGGGAACAAAGTATAACTATTGCAGTGCGATGCAAGGGTAGTTTTTATTTCCAAAACTATTCTATTAACATAGACATTTACATCGTTTGTCTGGCGTTATAATTTAAGTTGAAGGAAATAGCTCAAGATGACAATGTTTATCAGATGTTTGACAGATATTTTGACATTTAGCTTGTCAAAATGAACTACAATGTTGTTATTGATGTACTGAATGTTATGTATTAGTACTTTGTTTTTTACTCCAATATAATTTATGAACTGAAACTGTTATTTTAAAACAGGTATTCACACAGATGTTTGCATTTTTAAAACAGCAAATTATTTTGATTTCCCCTGGTTTCAGAGAGGATACTACTACAATACTAAAATAAGATGTGGCGGTTGAAACAACTGTTAAAGTTTGTTTTGCTTTAATAAATGTCTTAATCTTTTTTAATGTCAATTCAGATAGTTGATTCTATGCCTCAGCCAGCTATAGCCTCATGACCTTTAACCTCTATCCGTGAACCCATGATCTTTAATGCCTTTTCAGTTAATTTAGGCTTACTTTACTGTGTTGGGTTTAATGAGGATCCTTCAATCTGCTTGAGAGGTATAAAACAAACATTGCATGTCAAGTATGACCTCACGTGACCTTGACCTTTGACCCCAAGACATTAAACACCTACTAATTTCATCAAGAACTTATGGTGATTAAGTACACCAAGTTTGGTAAAGATCATTTTACCAGTATGGGAGATATCAGCTAATATCTATATGTGATAATATACGATTTTGGCCCAATAATCATTATACCATGGTCCATTCAAAGCTGTATATCTTTTTTCTGGTACAAATCTTAATCTACATGTAATTACGGTTCGATTGATACCAAATATCCTTCTGCTGTATTTACTTCCACCTTCAACCCTAATTTGCTCAGACTAGAGGAATTACAACTTAAACTAGACTGCATTTCCGGCGGGAACTGCGAAAGTGTGCTTGCCCTGGTCCGGTCAGCAACGTGAGCGGACAGTGGCATACGCAATGCTGAACCTGGCTTGATCCAGGCATTGTAACAGTGCCTTTCAATGTTGGAGCAGTGGCAATATCTCAAAAGCTCTAGGAGAGGGCTATTCAACTATTGGCTTGCGGGTTGAATGCGATTTGTTGGATTTTACCTTTGGCCTGCCTTCGAATTTAGCTTCTATGACTGAGATCAAATCAATAAAATAAAATTACAGCAGTGATTGAAAAGACAGCAGTGAAATGACGCGTCTTGCGCCTCTCAAACTGGGCTATCAGGTAACCTAGGCTAGGCTGACACCAGACATAATTTCACTGCATTTCTTACTTCCAGTAACTATATGCATGTGACAATAAACTTCCTTGTATCCTTGTATCCTTGTAACCTACAGAGGAATTGAAATTATGAAATATGACCAAGGCATTAAAAAGCTGCTTGTTTGTCAGGATACTTTTTCACTGATTTATTTTAAAAAAATATATGAGCTATGAGTGTGAATGTTATATATTCCATTCCACAAATTATGTTTTACTGGTTTATTTTACAAATAATCTATATAGATTTGCTCTATAAAGACCTTATGTCTGTTTGGGATTGTTTTGTGAGCCTGGGGTTGTTTTGAGAGCCTATTGATGTAGCCTATCTCAGAATAAAGGAATACTTCATATTACTCTAAACCACCGTCTGTAAATCAACTGTATACTACTGTCTACATTGCACTATATTTCTTGACCTGTCTCTGTATGTTTCATCACCTTTCTATACTTTGCCTCACATTGCAACACAGCTCAGATCTTTGGTTGCTATGAAGGCCAGTCGTTCTAAATGGATGGTTGCTATGGCCAAAGGCCAGTTCTATCTCTGCCGTTGTCAAGCGGGCATATCGTAGAATTCTGATTAACCTTATCTTAGAACATCTCTATTTTACTTAGCCCACTTCCATACAGTGGGTCCCATTAAGAAGTGGCCACTTCATTCACGCTTACCGTGATACACACAGCAGCAGTATTAAATTAATCGGTCACCATACGCCTATGCCTACGTTTGCAAAGAAAACAATTTAATTTGATTCACATGAAACGTTACATTTCATGTACATGTTGACAATGAGTAGGCTAGTTTTGGTTGTTGGTGGTGTTATTGCATCCCTTAGTTATGCCTACAATGCAAGTTTCCTCGCGATTGGAAGCTCCTGTAGACAATAGTAGACGCATTTCAAAACATCGCGTTAGGAGTCCTTGCCACTTCTTTTAAGCCGTCACAGACGTAGGTGCTACTTTTAGGGCTAAAGTGCTTCGTGAATTACTGTTAGTAAAAAAAAATAGCAGTCCTAAAGTTACACGTGACGAAGTTACGAGTGCAAGCATCTCATATCAAATGACCATGGCATTACGCTAAACAACATAAATCCCAATTAGCAACATAGCACTACATCTCCTCCTCCCTATAGCTAGCCACACAAGAAATTAATGATACTAAATCTCTGCTTAGCATGCTTCTCCGCTTAGCATTCTAATAACAGAAGGGGCACATTTATGTTGACCACTACAACATGACTCATTATGTCTGTAACGTTAACTGTACAAAACACTTACTTTCATAAAGGACGCACACCATCCAGCACATGGAAACCGATATTTTAGGTTCTTGGCCACAAACTCAAAGCGTCTCTCTGACGCCCTGTTCTAGAATCTTTGCTCTGAAGGCTGTGTTGCTAAGGCAACATCAAATAAACGAAATGATAGTCTTTCATTATTAAATGTGTACGTGTGATTCCGAATGGATGTGTGTGGTTTGCAATTAGAATAAACAAGAAATAACATTTCCAATAATTTCCCATGATAAATTACATAATATTTGCACCTTCCTTACTTGTGAATCTCACACCGTATTTCAAGTAGGCTACACTAGTGAAATGTAATACAACGTTGCCACCTAGCGTTCAGATAGTTCTAGGCTATTTAACATTAACGTGACATTGCTTGTTTATTCTTTCGTCAACTCCATGCTTTTAGGAAAACAATCTTTTTATCATAGTACCCTCTTCAATGAGCGATTACCAGCTCGTTTTTGTAACAGAGATAGCTGTTTATTATCCCTAGGTTTACAGAAACACCTATTCATATTAATACGTAGCCTATGGAGTGCTGCCGACCACTGTTCATTACGGCCCAGAATGCCTTGCATGTCTTTACAATAAAACAACACAGTAAAACCTAAATGCCCGTAAACATATGCATTTGCATACTTGTAACATTTTTAATAATACTCTCCCATCATGATATTTAACAATAATGAAAAAAATCTAATTTTGAATACCGTCAATGTGAAAACAACTCTATTATGTAAGCTATATATAGCTACTGTTCTCCTTGCTGTTCTAGTTCGTGAGTCCATACTATTCCATGGCAGAACAAGGATTACATGATTGGGCAAGGGTGCCCGGAGACATTGAGCATACTTGGAAGGCAGTGTGATAGAAGGTGAATGGTGAGAGTTGCCAAATATATACCAGTGGGTAATTTGCCAAATGACGGAAACTTCTGGAATATTTTTTTTTTTTTTAGCTTATGCACCCTCACACTGGAGTCCCCTGGAGGCTACATTGTATTTGGGAAAAGCAGAAGTTAGCAGCATAATGTATGTATTTATTTATTATTATTAAACAAAACAGCTATCAAGAAGAGAGGTCATGTCATGGATTTTTGTGAATGTTTCTTCTTGTACATATGCATAAGTTTAGTCATCTAGTTCATATGATATTCAGCTTTATTGTCAATGCACAAATTAAATACCAGTAGTCTAAAACAAAATGCCGTTTTACCCAGTGGTGCAAATAACTGACATGTCCAAAAGGGCCTTCATGAAATGCGTTGCTAGACTGTTCATACACATTTTAACGGGCCAAGTTGAAGAGCAACTGTCCGTTATTGTTTGTGCAAATAATATGCTGATTCATGTTCCCTTGCATTTTGCAACTATGAGGTCCATGGTTAGTCTGGCTTTCGCCAGACCAAGCTCAATCTTTTAAGAAATCGAAAAGGAATCGCTGGCAGATTAGGCTGAGTTCACCCAGCCTAGTCAATGGTAGGCGCCCGATAGAAATATTGTTTAATTTTGCGATTGAGATATCCACGACCTGGCGCCCCCCCACAACGTGTTCAGAGTTTCAGAGCTATTCTAAATTCAAAAATGCATAGAGGGAGTTATGACAAACCTGTGACTGTTAACTAGCTATATACGGTAGGCCCTATGCTAGGCCTATTACACAACATAAATTGTCACTTAGCTATGCTGGCGACCCAAATAAAATCTCCTTTGGGAACTAATGGCTTACAGTATCAAGCGGACTTAAGCTGCCACGAAAAGTTAATAGTTTTGCATATCAGTAGTAATACATTTCACTCAGCTGTGTGAATCACGGAAAGCGACACTTCTAAATGGAACCCAACCCACTGTACAGTAGCTCAAGGTCTTTGGCTAAAGCAGCCATAATGAAAGCGTTATCATTGTTTGGATACTTCACACACACATGTTTTTTAATCGCATAGACTACTACTACCAAGCTGGAATCAAAGCACATCGACTCCCCTCTCACACCCTAAACACTCACTTCGAACAAACAAAAAACGTCTCAGTCTCACGGTATAGCCATAGGCAAAACTGTATGGACCGGTGTAACATTGGTACTAAATCATCTATCGCAAAGAATGATTTTTGTAGCACGTGCAACAAATATGTGTAGGTACAGCAATGCCCTGGATACATCTCTCAACGTGCGCTCTAAAACATTTGGTTTATAGGGAGGTGTAGATCACGGGTGCGTTAATAAATCTACATTGCGGCGAGTTGACACAAATTATTCACTTTGACGAATTTATGTAGTTTCAGTCCTAGTTACTTTACTTTGAGCATGCTCTTCCTTACTTGAATCACCTTTGAAAATAGAGGATTGAAGTAGCCTATATGGGTGTTTGGGAATGAACGTTGACTCAGATAAGATGCTTTTTGAGACTTTGAGCTAAATGTCCCAGCCCGGTGTTTAGGATGCATTATAGACAGGTTATCTTTCAGGTAGCCTATATATTTTCCATTAGAAAACCATCACATTCGCTACGTAATGGTTTTCTAGTCATAAGCAAATGAGATGACAGTCGAAAGATGCAATTGAGTGCTGTTATCAATTTTCTTTGTAGCCTATAACAACATTTATGGTTTTCTACAAATACATCAATAATCAAATTGGCCTCCATCACTCAACCAATGCTAACGGTAACATTATTTTACCTACTCTAGGCTATTGATATAATTTAAGATTAACGTAGCCTACCTGCAGTAAAAACCAAGCATGTCATCGTAGGAAGCGTAGTGTCTTTCCAACCCACTTTAGATTAACTTCCAACAAAATTACGTCTCACTGCAACAATGCGCCATCTGGTGGACAAACGATTATGTGATGCCAGTACTAGAAATGCAGCCAAATTATTATGATGAATATTTGGTTTTCCTTTAATCCTACTGAATTTGTAATTATGTATCGGCCGTTGTAATTGCCGATACTGATGGTATGTGTGTGCCTGTGTGTGTGTGTGCGTGTGTATATGTGTGCATCACCATCTACAGGCCAATGAATGTACAGTCACTAAATGTACACATAACTTAATTTTTTTAGACCCCCCCATGGATGAAACTTGGCATACCCCCAGAGAATGTCAGGTTAATCATACACATACAATTTGGTGCAGTTTTGAACATCTTAACTGAAGAGAGGGGCGATTAAAGCAGAATGATATTGCATTTTCATTTTTTACCGGGGCAAATCACAAATGAGTGATTATGGGCTAGGTTGATGTGGGCCCTTGAGACCAACATACCATAAAAATTTCTTCATCCTCGGTGCCACGGTTCAGGTAGTTATTTAGGAAAAACTGCATTTTTTGGGTTTCGGGGGGCCCATCGCAGGGGGGGAGTGGCCCCCGGGGACCAAACGAAAATTTTCCATAAAAGTCTAGTGGGGCTACATACCCACCAAATTTCATGTGCCCCAATGGTTCGGTGTCCCGGGTATCGTTGACCAAAAATTCAGGAAGTAGATGACGGAAAAAAAAAAAAAAAAAAAAAAACTTTGACAATCCCTACTGTATATGACCGCTTCGCTAGCTTTGCTAGCGGCGGTCATAATAATTACAATTATTTATGTCTGTGTGTGGTATATAACCTACTTGGGATGCTTACATGCAGATGTCAAAGTGTTTCTATTTTCGTATTGATGTGAATTAATGTGTAGATCCGAAGTTTAAACGGTAGGCCTATAGCTGTGACGTGCAGTCACCTGACATCACCATCAAATCAGAGGATATTTCAGAACTATTAACGAGGACAGCTCCCCTTAAGAGCATCTTAAGAGCAGTGCATCACGATACGAGCATGTTCGGGAAACAGTCGGAAAAAACCAAACGAACGATTGTAAGATTAATCGTAGAAAACCCTCTTAAGAGCGTTTCTCCGTCGTTATCGGGAAACTGGGCCCAGGCCCATTTTGCAGATCTGGCCCAGATCCATCTTAATCCCTGCTATCCAGTGGCGGTTCTAGGATTTTTCTGAGACAGGGGCCATAAAGGGCCACATCATACACTGAGGGGCCAAGACCCGGTCAACATCCATACACAGAAAATCCCTTGTTCAGTAAGGCAGAGGCACGTTGTCTATGTGATATGCAGGACTATACGCAGTATACCCAAAGTCCTTTTAGGCAAGTCCCTCCACTCGACGGCCATATTGCAACGCTTTTTGGGCACTCATCGGGCATCCTATTCGGCAGAAATGTGCGTGCGCAAGGCTTCACGACACCAATCTTGCTCCAGCGGCCAGTTCACAACACATGATTGGCATGATGTCTTCACAACACACCATATGATTGGCTCAATGTATTCACATGTTGATGTTTTGCCGAGGAAGGGGTGGGATATGTATAGACAACGGCCATATTGGCCTTACAAACTACCCCCATGCATTTATATGGAGGATTTTTTGAGTGTGGGGGGGTAAAAAGTGCAGTAGAAGAGGTTTAGCAGATTAAGTGGCAAGGGCTGCATAAGAAAGGTGGGGGAGGATTGGGATTGGGCGGGGGGCACCAACAAGGAGCACCCAAGAGCAACAGGGGCAAGGAAAAACTCCCTTACCAAGGAAGAAACCTTGGGCAGATCCACGGCTCAAGGGGCTAACCCAACTGCCAGGGGTCTTGGTGTGTGTGTTGGGGGGATGACAGGAGAGATGGGATAGTGTGCTGTGTATGTGGGTAGAGGGCAGTGTGCAATATGTGTGTTGGAGAAGCTTCCTCATGAGACAATGTGCTGTGTATTGGGGGGGGTGGGGTCAGTGTGCTGTAAGTATGTTGGGGATGTGTGTTGGAGAAGCTTCCTGATGAAATAATGTGCTGTGTATGTAGGGGAGAGGGGGGGGGGGGGAGTGTACTGCAAGTATGGTGAAGGGACTTACTATTGCAGAGTACTGTATGTATGATGTATGTGAGTGATGACAGTGAAGATGTGTGTGTGGGCTGAAGGGGGGTGGAGCAGTGACTGTGTGTGTGTAGTGTGTGTGTGGGTAGGTGGGGGCAGTGTGCTGTAAGTATGTAGAGGATGTGTGTTGGAGAAGATCCTGAAGACAGTGTGCTGTGTATGTAGGGAGGGGGGGGGCAGTGTGCAGCAAGTATGTAGAGGAGGCTTACTGTAGCAAGCAGTGTGCTGTATGTATGTGAGGTGATGACAGTGATGATGTAAGTGTGTGTGTTGTGTGTTTTTTTTTTTGTGTGTGTGTTGGGGATGGGGGTGGGGTGGGGGGTGGGGGCAGAAAGGCTAGGCAATCAAGGACATGGGTAGATAGATGGAGGAGAAATCAAAAATAATAAATAAAAAGTTCTATGGAGATGTGCAAAAGTTGGAGAAAGTCAGATATGTGTGTGTGTGTGTGTGTGTGTGTCTGTGTGTGTGTGTGTGTGTGTTTGTATGTGTTTTGACGTGTGATGAAATAAGAAAATAAATAAAAGGTCTGTAGCATAGGGAGAGGGATGTAAAAGTGCTAAAAGTCATGTAGGTGTGTGGTTGGGGGGGGGGGGGGGGGTCATGAGTGCTGAGGAGTGAATGAGTGCAAAGTCAGTATAGTGTGAGTTCAGAGTTCGGATGGCCTGGGGATAAAAACTTCTCCTGAGTCTCTCAGTTCTGGCTTTGTGACTACAAAGGCGTCTTCTTGATTTCAGCGGTAGGAATAATCCATTGTTAGGATGAGAAGAGTCCTTCAGAATCTTTTGGGCTCTTAGGAGTACTCTTCTGAAATAGATATCTTGTAGAGCAGGGAGTTGAGTTCTTATAGTACGTTCAGCTGAGCGCACTACTCTCTGCAGAGTACTACAGTCTCTAACTGTGGAGTTCCCATACCAGGTGATGATGCTACCAGTTAGAACACTCTCAACCGCTGAAGTGTAGAAGGCCTTCATGATGGATGTAGAAACTTTGAATTTCCTTAGCTGACGAAGGAAGTAGAGTCGTTGTCTGGACTTCTTCAGAACATATTGAGTGTTAACAGTCCATGTTAAGACTTCAGTAATGTGGACACCAAGGTATTTAAAACTTGTGACTCTCTCTACAGGTTGCCCGCTGATCATTAGTGGGGTGTAACTGTAGTTCTGCTGCTGCCTTCTGTAATCCACTACCATTTCCTTGGTTTTAGTGATATTCAGTGTCAAGCTGTTAGATTGACACCACTGTGCCACCTCATCAACCTGATCCAAGTAGAGCTGTTCATTGTTGTTACTAATCAGGCCCAAGATCACTGTGTCATCTGCAAACTTGATGATGGAGGTATGACTACTGTTGGCTTTGCAGTCATGTGTGTAGATGTTGTACAGCAGTGGACTCAAAACACAGCCTTGGGGAGCACCAGTGCTGATGGTTAATGAGTCAGATGTCAGACCCCCCCACTCTAACCACTCACCGGTTGGTGAGGAAGTCAAATATCCAGTGACACAGGGTGGTGTTCAGTCCTAAGGCCTTCATCTTTGTGACCAAGGTGAGAGGTACTATCGTGTTGAATGCTGAACTAAAGTCAATGAACAGCATCCTCACATAATTCCCATTTCCCTCCTCCAGGTGAGTTAAGGTGGTGTGCATGAGGTTTGAGATGGCATCCTCTGTAGACCTGTTGGCTCTGTAAGCAAATTGGAGGGGGTCGAAGGAGGCAGGGAGGGATGAGCAGATAATGTTTTTCACAAGCTTCTCAAAACATTTCATCACTGTAGACGTCAGGGCTACTGGGCGGTAGTCATTCAGACATGATGGACTTTTGTTTTTCGGTACTGGAATAATAACAGACTGCTTGAGGCAAGTAGGAACTGTCTCTTGAGCCAATGATGTGTTAAAGATATAAGTGAACACAGGAGCTAACTGAGCAGCGCAGGATTTCAAAACCCTGTTAGAAATTCCATCCGGTCCAGCAGCTTTTCTACAATTAACCCTCCTAAAGGCATTGCTCACATCAACCTCAGAGACACAGAAAGGTGCATCCTCATTTGCTTCACATGCTGCAGCTAGTGCAAGATAGTCTGTGTTTTTCATGTCAAAGCGAGCATAAAAAGCATTAAGTTCATCAGGGAGGGCTTTACTCATATTCATCATAGGAGGGGACTTTCTTTCAAAGCCAGTGATGGTTCGGAGTCCTTTCCACACTCGTGCTGGATCACCCTCCAAGAAATCAGCTTCAACTTTGTCTCTATAGCGCCGCTTAGCATCTTTAATAGCTCTTACAGGTGCATACATTTCACCAGTCTTACCTTGTTCAAATACGTGAATGCTAAATGCTAAAAAACAAAAAAGCCAATACAATTCTTATCAATTTTCCCATTTATTTAATATGTGCATTGAAAACACAATATCAAACTAAAATATAATAGACCAGTGGTCCCCAAACATTTTCTTCCGAGGGCCAGCTTACTATGCCTGGCTGGCAATTATTCCTATAATAAATATTCCTATAAGATTACTATAATATTTTGTCCCAAATACTATAAGATTCCTATACTACTTTTTCATAAGGGGATTGCTCATGTGGTTAGAAAAATGGGCAACACCAGTACCCCTGTTGTCTGTATGACCCTGTACCCAGGATTAGAACCAGTCTGCCTTAACATAATGTACTCCCTTCAAAATGCACTAAACATTTGACTATGACTACTATGGCCCCCTGTGAGACAGAAGATATGAAAGGTAAGATAAACCTTTAGCCTAAAAGGGACAAAAACTGATGCAACTCCTAAAACTAATATACAAAACAGGTCAATTTTCAATAAATAGCTTTATTATATTTACATACAGCAGTGGTACTCAAAGTGTGGTCCGCAAGCTCTCTCAAGTTTTCCACAAGTAGATGTGGTAAAATATAATAGATGAGTTGTTTGCAATATTGAGCCAACTTGTATGTACAGTAAATCCAAACAGTTCTGCAACACTCATGTAACCTACAGTATGCCAGTTTAAATCATATGAATCCTCTGACAGCATAAGCATGGTGCAAAGACAATAAGCAAGGTGGTTTAGTGAGAAGGCCTATTCTGTAATAGACTGTTGAAGTAGGTCTACTGTTTTTTGGTTTTTTGCTAGGCGGTCAGTGATCTTTTTTTTTTTGTTTAAATTATTATTGTTTAAGTGGTCCTTGGTCTGAAAAAGTTTGAGAAACACTGACAAATAGTAATATTTCAGTCTATTAAAATAATGCAAACACAAAACAAGACCATCCAAATTATGCACAGAATTAACAATGTCCTCTTTTTGCCAGACGATGCAGACATCTGGCCTACAGATCCTTTGTAAGATGGTGCTGGGATTATTTAGGAAAAAAGGTCTGAGTTGTTGTTTCGGCTTGTGTTGTCCTGGGTATCCAAAGGGACAACACACAAAACACATTCGTTGGCTGTGATGATTCTATTACATTGCTCATTGATTGCGCTGGGCCATAGGTGGAGCCATCAGGTGTTATTGTGGAGATGTCACTTTCATCCTCCTCCTCTTGATCAATCCGAGGTCTTCTAGCTGGCCTTGGATGAACAGGCTTGATGGGAGTAGAGGTAGAAGGCCCCCATGTCCATGGTGTATCCGAAGTGCTTGTATAAATACTCATACTTTTCATGAAGTATTCTGTTTGGGTACCTAAAGTAAATAAATGTTATTACTGTCAAGTTACAAGATACTGATAGTACACAGGACATTCACTATCTCACACAAAACTGCACTGGCACAATGGAAACAAAAATATTTTAGTGACTGTGGTAAGGCGTATGATTTACTAAGTAGCACACCCACAAGAAGACATTCAGTAATATCAATTATATCTGTTATGCAATTCATGGGTTTCATCAGGTCCATTTACACAGGTGTATTAATCAAGCACCATGCAGTCTGCATTCATAATCGAGGTACTGATTTTATACACCTGTGGAAAGTGATCTGATGAAACCCATGAATTGACTTCAACATTGATGAGCACATAAGAACCTGTATTAGCCTACTAGAAAAAGTCTTCTAGAAACTAACTAGCACAACAATAAAAGTTAGATCACAAACCTTTGCTTCTAATGTGATGACCTAATGTAGGCTAGAAAGCTGTGTAGCCCAACATGAGGATGTGCTCTGGAAGACATATAAAACACTAAGTAAACAGCAAGTAATCAAACAAAACATCATTGTATGTCAATGTAATAATGGCAAGAAGACATAAATTAGACTGAAGTGTAAATACCTGGGCTCTAGTGATAGCAACTTAGCCTAATAGTGCACGGGTATTGATGATTTTCCCTGTTTAGACTAGAACAATACCAGTCCTTAGTTGAGCATAAGATATTGTTGCCAATATTATTATTTGTGGTTTAACGCTTAGGTTAGAAGATTATAGGTTCAACAAGCTAAATCTCTGGGTAGTGTGGTCATACAGTTTCTTATGAGTGTAGCTACACCAGGCACGTAACTGAAGCATTCCGTTTGCGTTGCGTCTTCTGCAACAATTAGCTTCCAATAGGTCTAATCAATGGAAGTAGCTACACCTGGCGCGTGGCCAGTAGGCTGCGTTCCAAAAAATAGACCATTGCTCTAATGGATTTTACCAGAGCCCTTCCTATTAGACATTCTCTGATTTTACACGTCGCGAACAGAACACTTCAGTTACGTGCCTGGTGTAGCTTCCTGTAATATAGTAATATCGATATAGTCGATCGTCGTGACGTACAGGTCCAGGTTTTCAGAACATCGATGCAAAACCACTTTCTAACTGTAGGCAGGCACAGTGAGTGTGGTCAAAATTATTGGAAGACAGAACTAATGTTGCACTATACTTCGGTGGTGGTGTTCCAACGATAAATTCCAACCATTTCTTCCTCAACTCTTCTTTCTAAGGCAAGACATGCAACATTGATGTGTTATTGCCACAAATAACACAGGCACGAATTTGCTCCGCCATGTTAACAACTTGCTGTTAGCTCCTACTAGCTGCAGAGAGACAATCTCCTAGCCAAAATCTTCCTGTCTTCCTGTGGGCGGTCACAAGCCAAGGTGGGCTAGGCCATGAATAATTGTTTTCCCTGCGGCGTCACAGGGAAGGGCTTTTTCTGATTCGCTTGTTTTTCCGTGTATTTTCTTTCATTGGCTAATGCGGGCAATGGAGGTAGAAGATCATTTTCACATGCAGCATGCATATGCAACTTGGAGTGAGCTATAGTATTTCGAAAGGAACAAGTATTAAACGGTTTCTCGGTGAATGAGACCTTTAAGACTCACCATAGAGAATGAATGGGGGAAATTGCGGAGGTTATAGTTTAACGATGTCGTACTCCCGTGCGGGCCGGTTGCTATATACCACGGACATGTTTTGGGGGGCCACCCAAAATGAGGTGGCGGGCCGTAGTTTGGGGACCACTGTAATAGACACTTCAGTGGAAATACATTGATATTTTAAACAGAAATCATACATCATCACACATTTTTCGTTAAATTAAACAAGTTTTACTTTAACTGTTTCCCCTTTTGTTGATAAGAGAAACCACTTTCACTGCCAGTTTGCGTACATTAAAACAAACACACACACACACACACACACACACACACACACACACACACACACACACACACACACACAGCATGTGAGCAACAACTACATCATATTTACACAATTTTTTCAACAACTTATTTGGAATGGTCTTTGAAGCCACCGTCTTGCTTCCAGTTAGAAAAGCCTGATTCTGATTTGAAGACTGACGATGGGTCATTTGAAAGCGAAAATTACGGAAGGGTAGCAAAACACTAAAGATGGAATATTCCTACCATTTGAAGTCTTTGTATCAGAAGTCATTGAGTGGCCTCTTCCTATTTCCGTGCTGCATCTTGCGGAATACCAGTTTAGGAGAAGTTGCACAGAACCATCTGCTCTAGAATGGGAAATGTCTGGAGAGAAGAAAATGAAACAAGTTTGAGTAACTTAATTGTTATTAACTTTCATAACCCACTATCAACCTGGCGTTTCTAAAATGAATGACAAAATATGCTCACTGTAGTGGCAATAGGAAATAGCATCATACCATTAGGAGCAGCTAGCTTGGTGACTGGTGGTTCTGAAGACTGTGGGTTGAAGTCACCAGCTCCTGCACCATCCCAGTCTGTAGGTGAAACACAAATGCGTGTTTCACAAAATCCATGCTTGTATTCAGCATGTTGTCTGGCAACTGTAAAACCAGTTATTATTTTTTTTAAATCATATAAAGCTTGAGTTTATCTCAATGAAACTCTCCTTGTCCTAACACTTTGAGACAGAATTCATGCGAAGCCCATGAATCAAATAAACTCAGAATAGTGGTTAATAACTTTGCAATGACAGCTCACATTAACTACAAAAACGTAGCGTTAGCTATTAGGCATATTCTCATGTTCATGTTAGCAGCTGCCAAACGTTTTCCTCAAGCAAAAAAATCGTACGTTACTTACATTTGGTAAGGTGCACTAGCGCATGTAATATTATTAATTTCGGACCCCAAACAAACAGGATGTCCATTTCTCTGCATTTCATATAACACCATTTCAAACGCTTCATACATTACCTTTCCATACATAAAATCTATCAGCATGCTAACAAACAATCAAACCTCAACTCAAGTAACCTAACGTTAAGTTAATGTTAACAGTTAACTGACTAAGTCAGTTAACAGTTCACTGCAAGCTTGCTGCTGCTTCGTAATTTAATTGACAAACTTAACATATTGTGACAGCAACTAATAAATGTCCCTTTCACATAATGATGATAACCAACATAGAGATTTGTGACTCACCAAGAAACTTCTGTGGAGGATGAAACGCTGCCATCGGTTCTTCACGTTAGAATTCTAGCTGATACTTTCGTTAGCCAAATGTATCGGTTCTTTACGTTAGCTGATACTTCCGTGAGCCAAATGTATTGTTTCTTCACATTAGCAGAGACATTTCTGGTTAGCCAAATGTATTCTTTCTTTTACAGTTCACTGTGTGCTTTAGCTTTCAAGCTTCATAGGTGCATTACTGCCACCAGTCGTTTGGGAATGGAATTGCATCTCTGATCGTCGTTCTCAACAAGTTTGACACTTAGATTATTGATGATTGACGGTACAGGGGCCAGTCAGGGGCCAATGAGATTTCAGATGGGGCCCGGGCCCCTGTGGCCCCGCTCCTAGAACCACCCCTGCTGCTATCGCTGATACAACCTTTAAGGTCAATAAGTCTTTTTGTGGCAAGGGACCCAGGTGGTAGCCTAAGTGTGGCAAGTGACTTCAAATTTATTGCGTTTGTGCATACGTTAACTTACTGAATGGACAAGAATATGTTAGTTGTTTGGTCCCTGTTTTTTACTTGTGACTTTATGGCTTCTTAATTTAAAATTAATTTTCCCAAGAAACTTAACATTTTTTACTTTTCATATACTTTCACTGTGCGAGGTTTGATTGTGATAGGAGTAAAGGAAAAAAATAAGCCCATTAGGGTGTATTTTGGGCATAGGCCTATGCAAGGATACAAGGATACAAGGATACAAGGAAGTTTATTGTCACATGCATATAGTTACTGGAAGTAAGAAATGCAGTGAAATTATGTCTGGTGTCAGCCTATTTGTGCATTAATGGGGGGGGGGGGGTAAAAAGTGCAGTAGAAGAGGGGTTTAGTAGATTAAGTGGCAAGGGCTGCATAAAAAAGGTGGGGGAGGATTGGGATTGGGTGGGGGGCACCAACAAGGAGCACCCAAGAGCGATTAGTATATTGCTCATTTGCATATTCAAACTAATTTTCAAACAAACTTCTAATACAAAATGTTTTACTTTTCATGTAGACTTTCATTGTGTAAAGTTTTATTGTGGTAGGAGTAAAGGAAAAAATTAAGCCTATGCGGGTATATTTTGGGTAGCCTAATCTGAAAAAAAAAAAAGTTACTTTGCCTGGACTATTCTTAACCCGGATTGTTGTGGATGTAATATTTGATAACTGGAAAGAAATTACTTGAGTTGAATTAAACAATGATTCAAAAATCTTTGGTAATTTGGAGATTGGAGGGTAATTATTTAAATCATCACTATCTCTATCTAATCATCTATAAAGAAGTCACCGAATAACAAACAGCTTTGCTGAATAACATAGCTTTGCTTGCACTGTAATAATAATTTTTGCCAGCCTAATACGTTATAAGTTATTTAGAGCATCTCAGATTTTTTTTTTTCATACGGTTGCTTCAGCAAACACGTGAACATCAGAGGCTTTGCGTCACGCGCAACTGCAGAAACTGGAGCAAAGCTCCTTCTCTGAAGGGAGGAAAGTACTCATATCGCAACTGACGCAAGGGCGCTAAATACGAACTGGAATGAAATGTCATCACAAGTGCATTACATCTAACGTTAACGGTATTATCGGAAATGTAACATCGAGGTGAATCTCAAGATTCAATCTAACTGTTTAATTAAATAGACCTTGCTTGAACTTGAAGGCTATTTTGCAATTAGGCTAAGTTAGGTAGAAAATATCTGGCTAACGTTAGCGCTGTTTAAAGCTAACAAAGTAGTGCCAGCTAGTTAGCTGTACATGCTAACTCAGTAGCTACAAAGTTAGCATCACAGTCAGAGATACGTTACCAAAAGTACCGCTTAAGTTTTTCAGACTCTATATTTGAAGGGTGGGGTTCACCTTAGCCATTGATATTTGTGTTTCACAATTTGTATGATTGTATGATTAGTAAAACGTAGCTGGCTAACGTTTACCTAGCTAGCGGTGCCGTGAAGGCCGCGTGCATCCGCGACCTCTCCATCTTAACAGTCTGGGTTCTCTTATTGTAAGTGCAGGATGGCTCCTCGGGTACAGCTAGAGAAAGCCGCTTGGCAGTGGGTTGAGACGGTGAAACCAGAAGATATTAAAAACGAACATATCGAACAAGCTTATCGAATCGCTCTCTCAGCATGCAAAAGAGGAACATGCAGGTAAATATGTTGGTCATTGCATGTAACGTTAACGGTACATCAGACGTAGCTCTACGTTATTTGGTAATTATGTTATTGAAACTTACTTGTTATGTCTAAGTTTGCTGGGCTAACGAGAAAAACATGACATAGCAAATGTTTTGGTGTGAATTAATGATGTAACGAATGCTAACGTTAGTAAAACTGAAACGCAAAGTAGTAACGTTAGCCTGCACAACTGTTCTCATTGTGTGTAGGAGGAATTGCAAGGGGAACCCAAATTGCTTAATTGGGATTGGAGAACATCTCTGGTTGGGGGACATTGACGAGAACACCTTCCATAACATTGATGATCCCAGCTCAGAACGACGAGACAAGGTCTGGACTGTGTTTACAGTATTTTGAAAGCCTTCGAGATTATTTTGTGATGACCGGTTAATGTGTTGACTAGCGGGGGAGATTCAGCGGTAACATTTTAGCTTCTTTTAGCTTTTCATATTTTTGACATTCTATCAGAATGATGACATGCTTAACTATTACAGAAAACTGTCAAGCTCATCGACTCATTGCTCAAACTCATTTACTTTGTCTAACAGGATGAATTTTAATTTAAAATGAGAATATTCTATATTTGTGACGTTAAAAACATTACGAGATGCATCGATATTATTATTTGTTTAATTCGTTTAAAATTAATAGTGTACATATTTGGTTAAAATTGATTGCCTATTTTGTTTTTCAAAACTTGTGTTGTTTGGTCCAATCGATTGTGCAATCGATTTTCGAACGTAAAGTGACAGCCCTAGTATCAATACCAGTGGTGGACCGTGCGTTCAGTCGTTAGGCCTTCAATGATGACTATTTTTTGACAAAAAATAATAATGGGGGGGCGTTTTTGCATTTCAGCGTTAAAATGTGTAATTTCCCAGCATTTCGGTGAGGGCAGAGCCATAGAGCCATACTCGGGCGGAGGCAACTCGCCCTCGTCCATTAATTCCGTATAACAGGACACCTCGGCGGCCGTTATCCCTTACATGGCCGATGACCCGGCCATCATCCTTATCAGCAGCAAAGTGAATAGGCTGCTAGCCTAGGCTACTTATTTATCACCCATGTTCATTATACAATCTGCTGCCTGCTACTGTCCGGTGAAGACGTGCAATTTAGTCCATGTCATATTGAAAGTGAATACCAAGTGCGCTCAAGTATGGGTTTGTGCAGACTATTTTGAAATATTTTGGCTATTGGTTGCCTAACTTATGTTCATGACTTGAACGCACATATGGCACTGCCACAGGTCTACAATGATGTGTCCAAATCATTTAATAGTTTAATCTGATATCAGCAAACTTGCTTTAGACTGTTTGTAGGGCTCTCACTTAGCTGTAGCTTTAACGTTAACGTTACAGTGCAACTGTTTTAGGTTGTGCTGCTGCTCTGATTACTCAAAAGCTAATGTGGAACTACAGTAGGCTATCCTACAGTGTTTGCCAAATGTATTTATGAGAAAGTGTCTTAGCACACCACCATGATATTAAACATAAAAATCAAAAAATGTATTGCCCTATGCTGCTACTACTGCTTGTTGCCTATTCCATAATGTCTGATGGCCACGCCATGGATTTCACCAATAATGTCCACAAAACACAGATATATAAAAAGTCAGACTAACTAGCAGGGCAGGAGGAAACCAAGGCAAATGACAATTTCCACATAGATGCCGATCCAGACAGCTTCACCAAAGCCACATCAACTCACACACAACTTCAAGCTAGCATACAATCTAGTAACCAAGCACTGTGGTTTGCAAGCAGCACAAAAACACTTTTTTATATAGCAAAGGACCAGATTACAAGCATGTATTATAAGTCTATGTTATCAAATAAACATGAAACAAAACTTACCAATTCCTGCATAGGCTACTGACCAGCTACGTGCAGAGCTAGCTGACATTATGTGCATCTTGCTAACATGTAGTCCAGTTGACACTGTAACGTTACATGATACAATTTTGCTTAATGAAGGCTTATCAATATATATATTTAAAACAAAAATGGTAAATATACTTTCCATAGCTATAACCATAGCCATGTCAGTGTGACATCATGTACTTTTCCAGTGAATGTCAGTCTGACTGACAGAAGATGCTCACGAAGTTCCTCAAGTCAAATAGATAGCGTCAAAATTAGTGATGAACGGTTCCGGTATTCTTTTCCAACATTGCAGGCCCAACTGCAGTCAGACCTGCCTTCCTTGCCATAATAGGTCGATTTGATTGGCTAATCAGTCAGATGTAGCCATCAATCAACCCGAATCCAAACATGATTTCTAATGGTTGCTTAGGTGCCGAAAACGCAGTGATTCCTTGTGAAGGCCTGATGCGGGCCTTAACAAGGGAAGACATGCGATTGGATAAAAATGTATCGCACGCCCTCACTGTTTGTTCACACAATCTGTCAATCAAATATAGCGGACAGCGGTAGGATATGGTAGTAGCCTAGTGAAGAACGATCGGGAAGGAGAAGAAGAAGCGAATATAAATGGTAAAGTAAAATGTTATATTAAAGACACTATTATTTTTCATTCGTTTGAAAATAGTTAGGTATTCAGGGTTAGCTTACTTGCAGTTTCCCAAATATTAACAAAGTAGCCCTCACAAAAACGGTTTGGAAGTCGCAATCAAGTCTATATTTGCAATCATTAAGGGGAGTAGGAGGCTATATGAGCGCCCCCTTCTCTCATGTGTGCAGGGGAGACGTGTAGTAGGCTAATAATAAATAATTTTTACTGTAAGGTAATTAAAATATTCCGTAATATTTCAGTCAATCTTAGTGTGCTACAAAGGCATAGAAGTTCCTGTAGTTGGCAACATCACATTTCTTTGCCAAATAAATGAAAAGTAATTTGAAATCATCAACGTCTTCACTTTTGCTGTATCAAAATATCACCTTTCCTCAGAGGTGGTCTTAATATTGTGCTTAAAGTCAAGTCAAATTCTTTCAGTTTGTGCATGATTACATGATATAACTATACTAATACTGCAGTCGAAATGTTGGATAATTAAGCTATACATCATATGCTGAAGTATGGTATTTCTAAAGTGTTAAAGATTAAAAGAAAACATAACAAGAAAAACTGTACAGAACCGAAAACCGTGACCGAACTTAAAACTGTGATACGAACCGAACTGTGGTTCTTTTATTATTTGTTAATTATTTGCATGCAATAATTTTGACACTGACCTTCATCTAGCCTAATGTGCCTATTTAAAGGTAGGCTAATTCATTTTCAAAACACAACACCGAATGTAAATTAGCTGTAACAAACAATAAAGCACTTAACCACACACAAAGTACTATTTTACTGATTATAAAAATAGTAAACATGTAGGTACTTTATGATGATGAACCCAGGATTTACCTGCACACTACAAAAGTGCATCCAATTCAACACAAATGACACCTGGAGGAGGAGTGCCTCCATTTTCTAGATATTTTAGGATTTCGCCGTGGTATCGTTTCAGTATCGAGTATTGTGATATTTATGGTAGGCATTAGGGCTTTGACTCGTTAACTTCGTTATTCGAATATAATTCGATTATTTTAAAAATTAAAGATATTCGAACGAATTTTAGGGATCTCTTAATATTCGAACCTGTAGCCTATGGAGATAATTTCTATAAATGTATTTGGTTGTAAACGTTCTTTTCAATTCAGATTCCGAGGTTTTTTTCACGCCTGGTGAAGTAAAATCGCGAGCTCATTAGCAAGACTATTATTGGTCAGCTGGGCTCCTGTAGGTGAAGTTAGCATCCTGGCTGGTTCGTGCTTAGTGAGCTCACACATAGACATAATAGACACTTTTATTTTAAACTTAACCTTCCTCTGATTTTAATCACCTCAGTTATCAATCAAAGAATCATGAAAAACACTCAAATAAATAAATGTGCAGATAAGTCTGAATGAAAAGCAGCACTGGTTGAAGCCTGGAAATATTGTAAACAAAGTAGGCTAACGTTAGCTTAATTTGCTAGTTTATCATAGTCTGGTTAGACTGTTCAGTTTCCATACGTGTGTTTAAGTTTCAAATAAATACTTTTTCTCCTTGGGACAGGCCCGTTTGAGTCTTGGAAAATACTTTTCCATTTGCATCGGGATAGTGTTAATTTCGTCAGACGAGACGAGAGGAAATATGTTAGTCAACGACCTTTTTTTTCATGACTAAGACAAGACGATGAAGAGACGGCAGTAATGTCCTGAAACACTGACTAAGACTATCTTAAGATGCATTATTGTTTTTGTTAAGATAAAATCTCCCTTCATGTTCGTCTACAAAATGAGAAGACAGAATATCTAGCTGTTATGTTTTCAAAATATTCCGAATGAGTTCATACGCAACAGCTTTCCTGTAGGCTAGTCTACGTGCTGCTGCTGCAACCCTGTGGCTGCAACACGAAACTACATGTAACAAGAACACTGGAGATTTCTGCCAGAGTTAGCAAGCTAACTACCTAAGCTTTATGCCACAATGCTACATACCCAGAAGTTGAAGCTTCTCTCATACAAATTAACATCCCCCAGAATGTCCATACGAAAATGTTCAGCATGTAATGTCAACTATTCATCTAGTTAGACTGATGATGCAAAGTTTGCTAGCAAGTAAGCTAATATGGAAAGTTCGCTAGCAAGTTAGCTATGGCTAAGATGGAGAGTCTGTTTGGGGAATGTGTTGTGTTTGGGCGCATATCGCCATCTAGCGAGGCCGAGTAAAACATTAATAGTTTGGCCTACGACCTTGCTTATTGTCTTTGCACTTTGCTTATTGTGTCAGAGGATTCATACTGTATGATTTAAACTGGCATATCTTACATAGACAGTGTTGCAGAACTGTTTGGATTTACATACAAGTTATATTGCAAACAACTCATCTATATTATATTTTACCACGTCTGCTCGCTGACCACTTGGGATAGCTTGCAGACCACCAGTGATCCCCAGACCACACTTTGAGAAACACTGGTCTACGAATATGACAGTGGTCCAGTCAAATCTTTTACTGTCTATGGTCAAATCCCAGCCGAGCTATAACTGTAGCTCGACTTACCTGTGCATGTAAACATACTGACTGACAAAAAATCAGAATGAGTAATTATAATAGACGAGTAGCCCTGTCGACACACAATATTGTTGGAAAATTGAGATGTGTGAAACACTATTTGACTCAAATGGTAATCAGAAATAATTTGTTATAAAAAAGACTAAAATGTGTTGACTAAAACTGACTAAGACTAAGATACCTTTAGTTTTCTTTTGACTAAAACTAGACTAAAATGACGAGACTTTTAGTCGACTAAAACTTGACTAACAAAAATGATATTTGAATGACTAAATATGACAAAGACTAAAAAGGACATTTCGTCACAAGACTAAGACTAAATTAAAAATAGGTGACAAAATTAACACTACAACTATTTGGATTGAGATGATTAGAACTTAGCAGTCAATTTGAATGCAACAGTTTTGAACAAATTCGTGCAGCATGCTAATGATGCTAACCGGATTTAATAGCAATTTAGCCAGTCGTCTTGCACGATTAATGTTTGGATTACATGTGCATGCTGAGGAGGGATGCGCCTGTTGAGAGGGAGAGAGAGAGAGTGCACGGGGCAAGGAGAGTCTGTGTTGAGGTAGGCCTACTTCTATCGCCTACTCTGGTAGAGTTTGACATACTACAATGCAAGATATATTTAGCATATTTATTTATGGACAACGTAAGGCAGGAGGTGTGTGTTTCTTTTAATTATGAATGTTCTATTGAACGTATTTTTTATTGATATCGATTACATGTCTATTGCGATACATATTGCTATCGTTTTATCGCCCAGCCCTATGCTCAATAATAACAATTTTAACACACGCATACTCAGCCTTTCGTGCACATAGTCTATTGACATTGACTGATACACTGCCCTCTGGTGGACAGAACATATAGAACTTAAGTTTGATGCCAATATCGGTCTTACTGAAGACATTTAATGGTTAAAATATTATTAATACATATTCGAATATATTTGAATTTTAATATTAATAAACAAACGAACTTCGAATATGATTTTTGGGCAAAAGTCAAAGCCCTAGTAGGCATTGCATCAAAGTCAATTTTGGTATTGTGACAACAAAGTAAAAGTACCTTAAAAGTATGATTTTATATTAAACTTGTTGCTTCTAAGGCTGGGCGATAAACTGGATATACTCGATATATCGCAGTTTACCGTATGTGAGATACATTAAAGTATTATATTGCAAATATTTCACGTCATCATTGTTTTAAGCGGCAACACTTGCTTTGCCATTTCGTGTCCCTATCTCTCTACACTTAACCTTGCTCCCTCTCTCTCAGTAACAACGTGAACAACGCGTCACACACTTGCTAACCAATCCTGAACAGTTTATTCAGAAGAGGGTGTGATGTCAAGGTGTATATGAGAAGAAGTAAACTTTCAGTTCAACAGTGGTGGTAGTGTCACTGTCTATGGGTAGCATAGGCTAGTGCTAGTGTTGTTCAACAATGAACTAGGTTCATAGAAGATGGAAGCAGTTCCAATTTGTTTTGGAAACGAAATAGCAATGGATTTTGAAACCAAAATCAAATATGAAACCATTATTCGGATCATGCATGGGAACTGTGAGATGAGATGGACCTATTTATCAAATATAAAAGCAGGACAAGGGTTTCCTCTCACTCTTCTTCATGCAGCAGATCTAACTTTACCTTCCCATAATTTGGAACGTAGGCTACTTAGAGCGTGTGCACGCATGAGAGAGAGACACAGAGTCAGTCAGTTCCAGGGTTAGGCATGGCATTGTTTGCATTACCTATTTAGTATAAGAAAGTTATAAGGAAATCATAAAGGCAACAAGGCAGGGGCGCAGGAACGAGTTTCAAAGTGCAGGGGCCAGATAACGACCCCCCCCCCCCCCCCCCCCCCCCCCAAGTCGTGTGCGCTGTATTTTCTCTTTCTTGCGCAAACAAAATGTGTGCGTTTCAAATAGCCTGCGTAATTCTGCTTCATAAAGTTGAACAAACGTGGTAATTTTACAGATAAATAGAAATAGCCTACTGTCATGCAGTTTATGGGGTAGGCCAACCTGGAGTGAATTTACACACGGGAGACTTTCTCTAGGCTACTCGTAGCTGAGCAGAATTGGGTGTAACGTGTCAGTAATCACGTTACAGTTCCTACAGTGTGCGAGCAAAGATATTCAGAATTCTGGGAGGGCGACAAGAATATTGGCAAAAAAAAAATTAAATTCAACAGAGTAGGCTATTTGTTACCTTACTACTGAGTGGGAAACTGTGCACAACTAACTAGCTAATGACTAGTCTGATGTCAATCACACCACAAATTGATTCCCAAAAAAATATCAGGGTGTTAGTCTATAGGCTACAAGCTAGGACTGCCACTGTTTTCAGTGTGAAGAAGAGCATCTAGTATTAATAACAGAAGGAACACAACTCGCAAGCGCACTTCACTCAAAGCAGTTCAATGTTTTGCAAGTTGTGTGCGTGTCATCATTCAACATTGTGAAGGAGGGTGCGCAAGCTGGGCAGCAGCGCTTCCATGAAGCAATTTTTAAAAGCAGTAGGAAGTGCCGTGTTCATTAACTTTTGAAGGCAGCTTTCAGTAGCCTAAGACAAAGCATTGATTAGCTATCTGTAAGAAATGCCTGGTAGGCCTACAGCGCAACCTGGTTTGGACTAGACTAATGTTTCCCAACTGTCAATAATTAAATAATAAATAAAAGGGGACAATATTGATAACGATGTCCATAGAAACATTTCAATGCAATAACGCAAAAGTAGCCTAAGGTGTTAATCCCCATAGAGTAAAGATGTAATGCAATAGATTACATTTTTTTTACAGTAGCGAGTAATGTGTAGGCCTTATACATTACTAAATACTAATTACAAACGACCCCAACACTGAGTAGCCATACACCTGCAGGCGCAAATGTCTACAGACGCTAATAATTTCAGATAGGACCACACACACATTTGCCAGGGCTTCAGCCCCGCATGTAATTTCAAAAGTAGAGCCTAGGCTATTAGAAGTTAAACAAATCATACCGTAGACTATTTGAGTGCGGTTCATGACGCTGCTTATCAAACTAGACGCAGCAGGTCTCTTTCAAAATGTCCCTTTACAATTGCAGCTGCTTCCGATTGTTTAATTTTCAGAAAGTAGCCTACATGACGGCATTTTTGAGCTAGTGAGTCAGATTTTTGGCTTCTGGTAGTAACTTGCTAATTAATTAAAGCAAGACTTGAGTGATATCACAAATTTGAAAGGAAAAATATGAAGGCAACAAGTGACGGGCGAGGCTAGAGTTGGAGGGATATTGTGTCCTGTTGCTGTAAAGGACGAGCCCAATCGCCTATTTCTCAGTTGTGTAATAAAAGCAGTATCATCATGCAGTGGTCGAAGTTTGCCAGGGCGGATAAGCATAGTTGTAAAGGGCATGAATAAAAAAGGCAAAAAACTTCCTTTGCTGAACCCAAAATGTAAATAATAATTCTATCTTAACGAAACAACTCTAAATATCAGAGTGGGATAGGTTGGGATATTGTAGAAATTTCACTTAAATTGCAACCGCAACATGCCTGCTTGCTGACGTTCAAACGACAACGAAAAAGATATCAAAGCACTTTTTGCGTTTGAATGTAGCATGAAAAATATTTTAAACAGCTGGACAAATTATTTAGCTAATTGATTATAGCCTGTACACCAGCAAATTGTTGAACATTTACTTGTACAAGGACATTGACAGTTGCCCAGCCTAACGAGCAGATGTCGCAAAAGACATCGAAAGACGCAATTAATCAGAAATAAATAATGTAATCTGTAGACTGCAGCGCTATTTTTTTAACAAACTGCAAGCAACAAGAGGGTTGAAACGGCAACAATAGTATGGGGAATCGTGCAATTTTAGGAACGGTTCATATAGATTTTTGCAACTGGTGATTTTTTACTTGCTAGGACCCCATTGAATGCAAAACAACCTGTTTCCAATTTTTTTCTTCATTTTCAGTGCCAAAATTCAAGATGGTGGACAATATATGCAGAAAAATAATATAAAGGCTTAAAGTGGTCAATTCTTTTGATAAATATACACATAATAAGGTAGACAAGTGAGATACAGACTATTTACAAAAGATGTATTGCATCATTTGCCAAGAAATTTGGAGAAAAAATGGGAAAAATAAAAAAACATTAAAAAAATCTGCATTTTGTTTCATTATTGAAGAGTTCAACAAAACATTGTCACTCAAGTATTTATCCTTACCACTGTCACTGTCTTTTTAATATTGGTGCACATCTCCTCAGAGCCTTCACACCTGCAAAGTTGTGTGAATGGTAAGTTGTTACTCTTGCAAGAACAACTTCTACTGCATTGGCTGGCAAGACAACAGCACTTCACAAGCTCCACAACAGCCTGTGGTGCTGGTGGAAGTTTTGACAGAACAGGAGCCCATTGCCCATCAACAATTTGCCTCCATCCCAGTGATAGTGAGTCAAGAATCTTTGGAGCAGGCACTGTATCTTGTGCCCAAACATTTGCTTGCCTGTGTGCTCTCAGAATTTCAATTTCAACTTAATTTCACTTATAGAGCGTCAAAACATTACCCATGTCTCATGGCGCTTTACAGAGTGTTAAACATTCAGACAGAGCCAATGAGTAACAGGGGCGAGGAAAAACTCGCAAGAATTGGAGAAACATATCGGATGAAACCCTAAGCAGATCCACGACTCAAGGGCCTGACCCATCTGCCTGGGGTCAGTTACAGGACAGTAAGGTCTATATACAGAGAATAGAACATGGTATTTAAAGCCACCTGAGGTATATGTTACAAAGTGGTTAGATGGTTACATAACCAGTATGATAATGCATGAATCCTATTTAGTGTTAAGTTCAAATAGTCCAGTGTAGGGGATGAATTGTCCATAGGGATTAGGAGTTGTCATCGAGCAAGTAGTGGGTCTCTAGGCTGCGCGGGCAGGAATCCGAGCATGGGGACAGCAATAGGCGATGGTAGGACAATCATAGGGATGGGATTTCCCTAGTTCCCGAGTTCCACTGAAGGGCTTTAGCTGTTTGAAAACCATGTTTTGAGGAGCTGACACACACATTTCTCACATCCAGCTAACACGTCTGGAGATGGATGAGGACCTACTACAAGCCTACAAAGTGTGTTAATGACATCATCATGACTTGATTGACTTGAAACAGAAACCTTTCCTTTCCCACGGGATAAACAGTAAATGGCGGGACAAACGGTTGTCTTTCAATTTCCTGACAGGATATAGGATACCTGATAGGTCCACCGACTCTATGCACGATGTGATTGGCTGGACCAAAAGTTTGGTTTTTCCACCTCACAAGCCAACGGAGAGTTGCTAGACCCTGGCTAGAAATTACATTTGCTGCCACTAGGGTGCGTCAAGATTTCTAGGCTGAGATGTATCTTTTGTCGACGTTCTCCAGTGCCCATGATAATGAGACTGTCTTTGTTGATGTCTGGTACCCTGCGAAGGGCAAGCACCAAGACATCTGTGTGACGTGTAGATATGTGGGGTTTTGCCAAAATGACTTACTGCTACTGCCACCTTTGTGTGTGTGAACTGTGACTGGCAGTTTACATAGTTCAACAGCTTTATGAGCAAGGTAGAGGACGAGGTTGGCTTTGGTTTCCTTCGATCCCAGAAAGCTTTAAAGTCTTTGATTGGTGTAGTCTTGTATTTTGTATCCCTTATCATGTGCTTTTTCCCATTGTATCGACCTGTCTCGTCCTGTCTTTCATGGAGTTTGTGATGGTATAGTTGTTAAATAATAAGTAGCCTATATGTCATTGTAGCCTCGTGCCTCACTTTCAACATTTTCAAAGAAGCATTCTGCCAGATCTTAGCAACAGTTCATGTCACTTTTCCTGACAACCATCTCCTGCACAACAGTCATGCCATCTATTAAGATGCTATCCAATGTGTGTGTTAATTGCACTGAGCTACTCTCTGTAGATTGTTCAGATGATGCTGTTTCTGAAAGCAGTCACAATTCATGGATGAAGGCAGACTTAGCTGTAGTGGGCAGCATTAGGCTTGCATATAATCAACAAATTCATATGTTCCCACAATTTCCTGCAAGTCCTGTTAACAGAATTATTGAAGACCAAAGAGCTCATTGTGGACTTCAGGAAGTCTAAAGCTAGCACACACCCTCATTCTCATCAATGGGACTGAAGTGGAGTGTATCACCAGCTTCAGATTTCTGGGTGTCCACATCTCTGAGGACCTCTCTTGGACCCTCAACACCTCTACCCTGATAAAGAAGGCTTACCAGCGTCTCTTCTATCTGAGGAGGCTAAAGAAGGTCCACCGCCTCCTCAGATCATGGTGAACTTCTATCCCTGCACCATCAATCGTATCCTTACCAACTGTGTCACAGTTTGGTATGGCAACTGCTCTGCCCACGACCGAAAAGCATTGCAGAGGGTGGTGAAAACTGCCCAACGCATCACCGGTTCCTCACTCCCCTCCATTGAGGCCATCCAGGGCAAGTGATGCTTGCATAAGGCGCACAGCAGGTTCAGAGGAAGCTTTCCTGCAGCTGAACTCTAGCTCTGCATCCTGGTGACAACCAACCTACAAAGCCACCCCCGCCCGATGCCTCCTTGCCTGTGTCTGTTGAGGTGTCCACGACCATAGCAATCTTGACAGGGACAACAAGGAGGCAGAACCCCCCCCCCCCCAATGTATGTTGTTTATACATTGTTCACATTACATAGCCATATTTATTCTGCTCTTATAAAGTAACTGCTAACATACACTGCACATATTTATATTGTATTGTATATCACATTGCACATTTCTCCTTTTTTGCACTTCTGGTTAGACGCAAACCACATTTAATTGTCTTCATACTTGTACTCTGCAATGACAATGAAGTTGAATCTAATCTAATCTATTGTGGTGAGTGCAGAACATTACTTTAATTCAAATGATTATTAAGTTATGTGAAGGAAACTTTTAATCAATCAATGTGTTTTTCCGGGTATGCCAATAAATAGCATAATGGTGGTTACACCAATCACTGGTTGATAATCATGACATCTCATGTCACCCATGGTCATATTTATTACCTAAGTCATTCAATTTTATTAGAAAGTGCATGTATATAATGATAATACCTAACATATATCCATTTAAAATGTTTAAAAAGGCGATTATTTGCAATTTTTGGTGATATATCCGCCATCTTGGATTTTGGACCTGTGCAGTCCGGGAAAAAATTGGAAACAGGTAGTTTTGCTAACTATAGAGTCTGAAGAAGTGAAAAAACATAATTTGCAAAAATCTATATGAAATGTTCCAAACACCTTTTTTTGCTACATATCGCCCTGCACTACAAGTTGTTTTACTTCCCGTATGCGCTCATTATAAAGAAAGTTTAACATGTCCCAAAAACAGCTAGCAATTAATTTCCAAATGTCTTATCAACAAGTCTTGCCAGGAGCAACACCTTGCAAAAAAAAAGAAAAAAGATAAAAATAGGCCTAGGCCTAATAATGGTTGGAATGGAAAGATGCAAGTTATGTTTTAAAAACAAATGCTCCCGTTACCCCGCAGGGGTTTCAAAGTAGCCTACACCCAGCCTAAGCCTACTTCAGAACACCTCATCGACTGTCTGTAGAGGCTACAACTTCGATTCAATAAAAAGATTTCTAAAGAAAAACGTCGCATCATTACTCCTGCCTGGATTTGAACTCAGGACTGCCTGAAAGTTGCAGACCTGTTCTGGAAATACGTGCATTAACCCACTCGACCGTCAGACAACGCTAGCTGCATCGAGTATTGGGTAGGACCGCCACAGCGGACTCGTGCTGCCCCAAAGCGGCTGCAGTTGTACTTACATTTCACGTAGCTGCGTGAATCACATTTTTTTTTGTGAGTGAAGTGTCCATTTTTAACTAGTGCCCACTGTAAACCCATGAAGCCATGCAAAAAGAGAAGTGAGTTACTTTCACCTCTGCTTTTACATGCAAATATAAAATGTCATGCAAATATAAAATAGAAACCATCTGTGAATAACCAAGAATGTTTTAATGCAGATATTATTTGCAGGGATTGGACTGGTATGATTTAGCCTAGCCTACTGCATCGTACTGGTATGATTTAAAACATCACTGGACGAAAATGAGAAATCATGAATTCTTTTAGAGTAAATATCGTATATTGTAAAATAGACCATATCGCCCAACCCTAGTTGCTACCTCAAATAATGTTTTCGTTTTTAATAGATAATAAAAAGATCTTAAGAAATATGTAGCATTTTCCTATATAAATGCTTTTAAAATTAGTTTTTAGGTTCTGGGACAGCAATATGCATGAATTCAGTAAAATAACCTAAATATATCATTCAGATTTTTGTTATAAATATCAATAATTTTGCTAATAATAAGAGTAAGTAAAACATCTGGGGCCGTATTCACAAAGCCTTTTATCTTACCACTAGGAGTACTCCTAAATGGCACTAAAAGATTTTAGCTAGGAGTTTTCTCTTAAAAGTTATTCACAAAGCCTTTCAGACCTACTCTTGGTAAGGAAAAATGACAACTCCTAAACTAAGAGTGAGTCTTCGTTGCTATGGATGACGTCATTACTCATGCACGAGCTTGACTGACGTGACCACCTTAATTGGCTGATGATTGTAATTGTAATGTGGGAATGATTCCAAACACCTCCCCTACGATGATGAGTGACAGGTGACAGGTCTGAGAATATGTGCGCTACACAAGCATTGTGAAGGACGGAAGATGATGAATAACTGAATAAATAGTCTAAATGAATAAAGAGTAAGGCAAAACAATAGCCTAGTAGCCTAATGAAACATTGATGGAGGATCTTTGCAACATTATTAAATTAATCTGTCACCATATCTATGTCTACGTTTGCAAAGAGGAGAATATTTTAATTTGATTCACAATGAAACGTTACATTTAATTTATATGTTGACAATGGGTAGTTTTGGTTGTTGTTGGTGGCGTTATTGCATCCCTTTTATGCCTACAATGCAAAATTGTTTCCTTGCGATTGCAATCTCCTGTAGCCGCATACGCATTTCAAAACATTGCGACGTGAAATGCCACAAAAAGCGGTTTGTGAATAGGTCTTAGTAAGTTAGGAGTCCTCTCGACTTCTTTTAAGCTGTCCCAGACTTCGGTGCTTCTTTTAGGTCTAAAATGCTTCATGAATTACTTTTAGTGAAAAAAATTAGGAGTCATAAAGTTTGGAGTGACACGCCCATTATTTTTAGGCGTTGCTCCTAAATTCACCAGTTGGGAGCTACTTTTAGCCTTAAAGGAAAATTCCGTTTTTTAGCACTTTAAGGCCCTTTTCTGGTTTGTTTTGGATGAACTAGAGTGGTGGACACAGACATTTGACGATTGGTCCTGTCTCGACTTTTCTGACTCGTTTTGAATCGCCTTTGACTTCTCAGGGTGGCTGGCAATGGGCATCATGTAGTAGGCTACTCAAACATGTCCTAAAACAACTCTTAACATTCGTTTTCAAAACTCTGCAACTCACCGAGTGGTTAGTGGTGTTCGTTGATTATTAAAAACAAATATAACGGCGCAATTGTATGATTTAAATCCTCTGCTCACGCTAGCTAGCCTTCTGAGACGAGCGAAAAGACTACAACCAAACGTAAACAGCCCCTTTTTCCGTTTCAATAGGATTTTACAAAATGCCAAATAAAAGATGACAGAAACTGTATTTCGCTACGCTACTTGTTTTGGAACATCAACGAACACCACTAACCACTCGGTGAGTTGCACAGTTTTGAAAACGAACGCTAAGGGTTGTTTTAGGACATGTTTGAGTAGCCTACTACAGTATGCCCATTGCCATTGCCATTAGCCTACTACAGTATGCCCATCTCAATTTTTGAGACATGGTTATGGTTCATGCAAAAAACCCCAAAAATAACATTGAAAAAAATCCAGAGAGAAGCAATGGACAGAATTTGTTGAAATCCCACAAATCTCCCATTGACTGAAGCTAGGCACTTTCATTTACGGCTCCTGCTCTATCCTCTCTGAAGACCAGACACGAGACTGTGGATGTTTGTGTGGTCTCAATTTCAGAACCTTTGCACCCCATTATCATATGTCATATATGTTACTGTTATACAATATTCTCAGTTGTGGTGAGTTGTTAAATTGTAGTTTAAACATGGTGTTAAAGGCATAATGTTTTGAAATAATGTGGTGTTATCTTTTCTCAGAATACATTTGTGGGTTTAACAAACCTGGGTGCCACCTGCTACGTTAACACCTTCCTCCAAGTTTGGTTCCACAACTTGGAGCTCCGTCGGACCTTATATCTCTGCCAGAATTCCTGGGTTGATGGACAGAACATAGACTCAGGTTAGCCACATTTGGGACCTAAATATTAGCTAGACCAACTTTGAGCAAAGTCTGAGACGGTTCAGCAACTACAGTATTTTTCTGGATTTTGTCTGATTTGACATGGAATGACCCAGGTATGCTATGTTATGTTAAGTGTGAAGTTGTATACAGTACCCTCCAAAATGATTGCCACCTTTGGTAAAGTTGACTAAAAACAGGTATAAAAAATAATCTGTTGGTGATTTATTGTAATTTCACAACGAAAACAACGAGGGAAGATCCAACCTTGAAGGGAAGCAAATTTATTTTGAGAAAAAGAAAAATCTCATAAAGAAGTAAATATTTTTAATAAGCAGGGGTGTCACAATTATTGACACCCCTGCTTGTAATACCTTCTTAATTAAGCCTCCCTTTGCCAATAAAACGGCTTCTCCAATGACACCCTCATGACCTACTTTTAGTGTCTTGGCAGAGATTGACAGATTTCCTTTGAAAATGTTTTTCTTGGGATTTATGATACCATAGACCACACTTCCAGACAAAGTCAATGTACCATTCAGTAACTCCTGCCGTTTACATTGGTAAGTAAATGACTAGACGGTAGAAGAGCTTTTACCTGGCATGCCCTCTAAATAATCTATTGGCAGTGAGGTCACTTGAAGATTTTTTGTGATCCCAAGATGACTTTATTTTCATGCCTTAGTGAAATTGAAAGTCATGAACTACTTCTGAAAGTTCACAGACACTGATTAACGTAAAGGGACACTTCACCCATTTGCATTAAGCTTTGTATCATTAGAAACCCAGTCATGTTTTTGAATGGTCATGCATCATTCCCTCATGGGAGAAATACGGATTTCAATTTTGCAGTTCCTGCTTTCATTGATGTAAAAATCATCATTTTGCGTCATTGAAAGCAGGAAGTCCCATATCTTTGTGGAGGGGGTAAGACTACAAACACTCATTTTTCCAGGGGGCGGGACCCACTCACACTACAGACCTATTACAGATCAGTGGGTCACTTTCAGAAACTAAAAAGATAAGAGCTGCCATCTTTTTTTTAAGCTAAGCTACGAATCCGATATCCATGGCTGCCTGTACAAGCCGCAATATTGCAGGGACAGGAGGCCTGCAGCAAGACCTGCCTGTCAGTTAGTAGAGAGCCCGGACCGGCTCGAGCTAGGGCGGACTGGTCTTGGTCCTCTCGCGAAATCGGCTGAGGAATCGTCAGTAAGCCTATGTATTTGGATGTGCGGTGGCCTTACCCAGGTAAAAACAGAAAGAACTAACGTTTTGTACTAGACTACTTTTATACTTGCAATTATACAACAATTGGGTTCCATGGAACTCTATTTATTTGTTTCTGATTGGCCGAGAGACGTTCCATGAGTTAGAATATCCCTTGACATTTCAACTCAGACTTTGCAGAGCTAATAATAAATCACTCCGCGATACAATGCGAAGTCAACTCAATGTAAGTAAGATAAACGAGGATGCTAATTGTTCTCAGCATTGCCAGCATTGTGTATAATATGATTGTCACTTGGAGGAGACTTGTAGATAACTGACGTTAGCATAGTTAGCTAACTGCTGCTAACGTGCTAGCATCATCACGTCAGGCTGTGCACAGTAGTGTAACATTTATTCACCATAAATTAATAAAGTTTAGTGGTCTGCAATGTAGGCTATGTTTCCGTTTTTTGCAGTACCATGTCCCTTACATGACATGGCCCAGTGTCCTTGTAACATGCATGCAGCAAACCTAGAATGTGATTTCAGCCCGACTTTCAACATTTCTTTCAAGAAGACACGTAAATCACAAAGACCCATAACAAGGGATCTGGAATGTTGGTTACCTAGCAACCAAGACGCTGTCTATTGAAAAGGGAACTATTTTTTGATGCGTAAGAATGATGTCGAAATGAACATTTTTAAACAATAATGGGGTGTTTTCAGATTATTTCGTTTGTGGTAGAATTGTTGTATAAAAGCAATATAGCACTCGTGATCGTGGGATTGGTCATGGATATTCCCACGGCTGTTGTTGCCTGCGCCACTCGGACTTCGGCCTCGTGGCTACGGCCGAACAACAACCAGTCGAACCGTGACTTCTGTGTACCGTTACACCCCTATTATGGAGGTTATGGTACCAGCCTTAAACCCAGTTTTGGTCTTTTTTAGGCTTCTACAAGATCTTAATTGCTATTATAGATATTAGGGCGGATACATATTTCTACAGCTTAAGGCTATATCTGGATACTGGAGGGGGAAGGAAGGATGCCAGGAAGGTCATTAGAATTTGATATTTGCCTTTGCTGTTTCATGTTAATTTCATGAATTTTAAAAAGTCAGAATATTCAGTAGGAACCCTATATTGGAAGGCTATCAATCAGACAACTGTTCTTCCTGGGTTTAAGTTATATTTTTTGTGACATAGCCACTTTATCTCTGAGCTGTGTATGTAAAGCCTGATTTTAGTGTAGTTAGAATGAGCAATCAGTGAAAATGGTTTAACAGAATATTTGCAACACCCCTTTGCAGAGGATGAGCCGGAGACGATATGTGAACATCTCCAGTACTTGTTTGCATTGCTGCAGAACAGCAGCAGAAGATCCATCGATCCATCGGGGCTTGTGAAAGCTTTAGGACTTAACACGGGACAACAGCAGGTATAACAGCAAAATATTCTTAAACTGCAGAGGCATTGTTGTTTTTTCCTTATCTGTCATATACAGGGGGGAGAATAAGTATTTGAACCCATGCTAAAGTTGACTAAAAAGAGGAATTTAAAATCATCTGTTAGAAATGAATCTTAATGCCTTAATTAAAAAAAATCCAACCTTTAAGGACACCAGTTTTCTTAGTGAATGAAGAATGTATCCTAAATAAATAAATGTTCTTCCTTAAATTACAGGGGCAATAAGTATTTGACTCCTATGTTAAACTCCCATAGAGGCAGGCAGATTTTATATTTTTTAAAGGCCACTTATTTCATGGATCCAGGATACTATGCATCCTGATAAAGTTCCCTTGGCCTTTGGAATTAAAATAGCCCCACATCATCACATACCCTTCACCATACCTAGAGATTGGCATGGTATGTTTTTCAGTTAGCCTATTAGCTGGTTTGATTTGCATTGAACTCAATGAGCATCAAACCAGCTAATAGGCTAACTGAAAAACACACCATGCCAATAGCATGGGTTCAAATACTTATTCTCCCCACTGTATTGAGTAAATAATTCCCCTGTGTTTAGTAGTCTATACCTTAAACAACATTATGCATTTTTGTATCAGCACATACATGTTCAGGGAAAGGAAAATGTGTGTACATGTAGCAAGTGTTCTTTTGAAGGGGCTATGTTAATTCTGTAGAATTCAAGTTGTCTTGAACGCACAATTAAGTTGGTGATGGCACTCATCCTTTGACTTGCATTGTATTGATGTAGTGCTTTTGGAGGCAGTAGAGGATTGTGGTGTTACAATAGAGAATGGTCTTGACATTAACCAAGTTGCCATGTAAGGCATAACAGCCGCTGATGTGTCCCGATATCAGTAGCGGCTCCTGGCTGGGCAGAGTCTGATGATCAAGTTTAGAAGAAAAAATATTGCCATAGTTCCAGGTCCCCGGCAGCTGGACGCACACTAAGGGCGGTCCATGGAGATTTTGTTAATTTTTACGGCTCTTTCTTTCTATGGCTAGGCTATGAGCGAAATCTGGGGAATGGAATCCCATAATGTTACCACTTGCGGTCAAAACACCGATTTGTTCATGCATTATTAACCTATGGTTAGCCTACTTAATGTTATTTTATTCATACGCAGTGAAGTTAAAAATGTTGAGATATTTGAGACAAATAAAAGCTACAAGGTAGGTAGGCCTAATGGTAATCAGCTCATTAGCCCAGATCAGTGGAGAACTACTTAGGGGGAAAAACTCAAGAGGAAAACAAATTAACCGAGAATTCGTTGCGAAATCAAGAATCGTGAAGCGTAGGCTTCACGCCACCTTACACCACTCAGCTCTCATAGTCAAGTTCAAGTTGTTTATTGTCATGTAGGCCTGCTTATAAAATAATTTATAAATAACAAAATTATTGTGTTAAAGAGCCAGATCAACTTTAAAGAGTACATTTGCGAGAGAGCTCCTTGGGGAATGATTTGGAAAATTTGAGGAAGCTTGAACTATCAAATAGGATGGCGGCAGACAAATGGCCAGTGAATGAAAATCTGTCTGTGGCGGTAACTATGATTGTCACACACTTCATAGGCAATTTGCGCAAAGTTAGAAGCGGCCCTGCGCCTATCCTGGACACCGGTATGTTTTGCACAAAGGCACGGGACATCACGTAGGCCTATCTTTCTCATGTTGGCCACAAACTTGTCTGTAACCCTGTGTGCCTCCACTGCATCAATTGCTCTTTTCTGCAGCTGTGCATAGAGCACATCTACACAGGGCATGATCTTGTAGAACAGGTCTAAAAGGAATAAAAACTCTAATAGCTAAGAGATCTAAGAGCATTCGAGAAAACCCTTTAGCCTCTCTAACTGAGATTGTATCAACATCTCCAGATGTTTCAATTATTTCGAAACACTCCAAAATAAGCTTTTAAATCTTTTCGGAGATCTTGTGAAAAAAGCGTACCATAAACCATTAAGATCCGAGAAGAAGACACCCACTGAGGATGCTGCTGACGCAGTCTTTTCCATCACCAGGTTCAATTGATGTGCATAGCAATTAGGGTAGCCTACACATCTTGCACTTTCTTACGCACTCCACCAGATGCTCCTCTCATGACACTAGCCCAATCAAATGTCAGCCTTACTTTATCTGTGTCACTCTCAGGTGAACAAACTATACCAAGCTGCCCCAAAAGCACGGTTGAGATCGATTATGCATTCGTCTGCCCATCAATGGATTTAAAACAGAAAAATCATTCTTGCACAGTGTTCGCAGATGTAGGCTAAACACTACAACTAATTGGCAGTGGGTGGACACGTCTGTAGTCTCCTCTGCTTGCACAGATCAGATCAAATCAGTTATGATATGATCCTGCATTACATCAAACATGCAATCCAGTAACTCATTTTGAATGGTCTTGGAAGTACATTTGAACATGATTTCGCACTTACACTGTAGCCCCTTATCAAGTTGTGCTGCAATATTAGCTTTCCCCAGCATGGCTAATTTGCACAACTCAGATGCTAGCCTCATGTTTTTTGCCTTCTCTGAAAATGTCAGTGGTGTTCATGTCACCCACACCTACACTAGCCTACTCCAAACATCCCCTTGTCCCCCAGAAGATCGGAAAAGCAGGCATGGAAAACAAAACATTTTATTGCGTTCAGGACAACCAGAGCTTCTTATCAGACATAGGCCTACCACGAACGTGAACATGTCCGATTAAATGACCGACTCTTGTCCTTTGTTTGTTGGTATACGATGTTAATGTCGGACTGATCAGGTCCTATGTCTGGATAGCTAATTTAACTACAAACTCAAGTCTTTCGAATGAGTTCTTTAAGAGAAACTCCACACTATTGCACACACGCTGTTCACTCGCATTTTTCAACTGTCTGTCTGACCTCACAAACTTTGTGCGGACTAATACAGTAGGCATATTACAGTAAGTTCTGACGTCGTATAGGGTGGGCAGTGGCATGATCTGCGCACCCGACCCTCTACTAACCGCGCTCTAGTTGCAGTTCCATTATCGGTCGACAGATTTACATAGACAAACAGCAGGCGCTGTTCAATTTCTTCAGGGCAGTGACGTCACTGCCCTACAAGAAATTAAATGTAACGTTACAGTAGGCCTACAACAACTACGGATATGACCAACGAGATGTTTGCGATCTTTTCGAAATTTCTTTGCAAATCATACAAAAATGTAACATGATTGAGTACTTTGCCACTGATTACAATAATAAACAAACAACATTTTATTTAAAAAAAATTTTTTGTGGATCTACTTTTCTAGTGGATAATTCTTTAGTAGTGCTCTGCCCCTCCTGCCCAAGTGAACGAGCCGCGCCTGCCCGATATACAGAATTAATGAACGAGGCAGTTGCAAAGATCTTCACGATGCGCAGTCGAGGCCGTTAGCCTGCTTATCCCCTAGTTGCCACTTTATAGGCAATAGGCATGCCTTTATACTGTAGAACGCAAAGGAAACAAGCGGTTGAGTTTAAAAAGAAGCTGACTTGTTCAGTTTGTTGTAATACTCCCTTTGGTCCTGACAGTGATAATAGTGGGCAGTTACTTTGTTTACACATGATTCCATTGTTGCTAAGCCTGCTTCCAGGCTTAACTGTAGTTAGCTTAACTGTATGGTTGTTACTATTCAATTAGAATTGATATGGAATGTTGATTAAACTTCTTTTTTGCCAGATCTATTTAATATGTGTCCCGTTATACAGAATTAATAGCCACCCTTCCAGCCAATCAGAAAAGTCTCTGAAAAATCTCTCTGGGTGATAAATCTAGGAAACACATTCTTCACACATCCACAAACTAAGTACAAAATCAGTAGTTTTCGACTACAAACATTTGTGCCCCATCAAGAACAAGGAGACTAGCGTATAGTCTACCTTACACCGTACAGTTCTGTCCAGCCTCTGCCCTTCTTTTTCATATAGGATGCACAAGAATTCTCCAAGCTATTCCTCTCCCTCCTGGAAGACATCCTCTCAAAACAGAAGAACCCAAGCCTCCAGAATGTCATTCAGCAGCAGTTCAGTGGAATGATTTCCTATGTCACAGTGTAAGACATATGCTTCTTTAGAGGGGGATTTTTAAGGGTCCAAGATTAGTTTGCAACATGTCCAAATATGCAACCTAAATGGAAGACGTTTTTTTGATTCAGTTTAATTGTGTATGATATTGAGAACATTGTTGACTGAACAGATTTCCTTAAGCTACAGCCTTGTGCTTTCTCAATGTCTCAGACATAAAATTTAACTTGGATGTTTTAGGCTACATGTCCTTATGCTTATACAATCACAGTTTTGATGTTTCACTTTGGTGCTTTTTTTCTTGTGGGTGTTGTGTGCGATATATCTGAAGTATCAAGAACTTCCTTGACTTTTTTTCCTGTCTTGGCACAGATGTGACCAGTGTGGTCGGTCATCTTCCCTACCCTCCCGATTCTACGAATTGGAACTTAATATTCAAGGACACAAAAATCTCACAGAGTGTCTCACAGAGTTCTTAAAGGTAAACATGTTTCGTGAATGTAGAAATGAAAATGTTTCTGGGAGAATGTTTATGGGTTGAGTCCTTGCTTTCACATGTCATGTGGCCTTGCAGAGTGCAATGTGCAATCTAGTTTAAAATAAGTAGGTGCCCGTGAATCCTGCGGTAATGAATCAAGCAAAAATATATGCGTGTGTGGGTTGGTGGGGGTGGGGGGCGGGGGGGGGGGCAACATTGGAAAATAGATAATTGCATCCACTTTGAATGTTTTGGATGACTTCAGTGTTTCACCGACAATTTTTCAACAGTGGTGCTGTTAGTTGCAGAAAGTTGATAACCCAGCTAAGCTACGGGGTCCTGGGGCCATGGTGCCCCTTAAAAACATTTAGATGATCTTAGCTGAAATATGTGGAAAGAAATGGACAGATTGAGACTTAGAAATATGACATTTACCATTTGAGGCAAAAAGATGCCAATTACAAACTATAATTGTTGCAGAACATGAACGGGTCACAAAAACCTTGGTATAATTTTAGACAGGATTAGATAGGGTCCTTTGTGTTAATTTTCAGCCTTTACATTAAAGGGATATTCCGAGGGTTCCTACGGAGTATGGAAAACCTGGAAAAGTATGGAATTTAATTTTAGTAATTTCCAGGTCTGGATAAGTATGGAAAAAAGAAACAAGGGTATGGAGAAATATTTGTGTTTCCAGACTATTGCATCTACAGTACTAATCACTTCACTCAGGTCATAATGAACCATTCCTACTGTTGTGTAGCTTAATCAAGATACAATCGAATGGGGGTCCTCAGAAAAAAATCTCTCCCACAAGGGGACCCTGGTACCAAATCGAGAACCCCTGTTCTATGCACGTGCCCTATACCATTGTGCACTGGTATGTTTGCGTAGCAAAACACTGGTAGACTTTTTTGATTTTGTAAAAGTTACCAAGACATGGATACTGCATTATCTGACAAACTGTTATTGCAAACAAATAATACAGTTTACGGTGATTTCTGAGGCCTCTACCAGCAGTGCACTAGTCTCCAACATATGTAGGCTATGCTGACAGAGAGCTAAAAATGTGAGTGCACCTTCCAACACGGCACTTCCCCAATGAAAAGTATCCAACAATTTGAGTATGGAAAAAGTATGGAATTTTGAAATGGAAAATGTGTAGGAACCCTGTATTCCACCATTTTGGGAATTACACTCATTTTCCACCTCCCCTTGAGTTAAACAATTGATTTTTACCTTTCTCAAGTTCATCCAGCCGTTCTCTGAGTCTGGCGATACCACTTTTAGCTCGCGCTTAGCATTGATCATTGAATCGCATTAGACCATTAGCATCACGCCTGCTAACATCACGTTTAAAAGTGACTAAGATTTCCGGTAATTTTCCTATTTAAAACTTGTCTCCTCAAGTTAGAAATTGTAATAAGACCAACAGAAAATTATACTTGGCGATTTTCTAGGCTGATTTGACATGGAACTATACTCGCATTCCAGCGTAATAATCAAGGAACACCATGGGCGCAATCTTAGTCACTTTTAAATGTGATGCTAGCAGGCGAGATGGCCAATGATTCGCATGTCCTGCCACTCTCTTTCGGCAGCTATAGAATCACTCCGTATTTTGTACATACGCTCTGGAGAAAGTTTTTGTCGCTACACGAATGTCTCTCAAGGAGGGAGTTCTCCTTTCTTCTTTCGTAGCATTTGCAGTCAAAGTTACTGATTTTCTCCATTTTCATTTCCAGGTAGAACCAGGGTCGCTGTATATTAAGTAGCCATGTGTATCGCTTGTAACGTGCAGCTGATTGGCCGAAAAAATAACAAAAGCACATCAATGGCCAACTGCAGTTCAGTATGGAAATTAGCTAACACGCCCCAGCACAAAGAGAGAGGCAGATTTTTTGCCAAAACTATACAGTTTCAACGACAAAATGTATACTGTTAAGGCAACCATACTGTTATCTGAAACATGGAGTGGCTTCTTCATGACTTCAACTTGCACATTCTGCAAAAAAACAAAAATCACTAATTTGAAAAAAAAAAGCTTAAATTGTGTTTTGCTTAAATTGTGTTTTGCTACGTTAGCCTCAAAATGTATTATTATTATTAGTAGTAGTATTTTCTTCTCTATTATTGTGTTAAATGTTTCAAATGTAAAGCACTCTGAACTGCATTCTGTGTATGAAAGGTGCTATACAAATAAAGCTTATTATTATTATTATTATTATTATTATTATTATTATTGTTATTATTCATGTCCACACCTTTTAAATAACAATCAGATTTTGAGACAGCAATGGTTCTTTGCCATCACTCGGGCCTTGTGCTCCTTCCAGATTTTTTGACTGATTCAGGTTTGGGTTCTGGCTGGGCCACTCTAAAATGTTGGTATTGTTTCTTCACCATTTATTTTCCACTTTGGCTGCATATTTCAGATCATTGTCTTGTTTAAAGCTGCAGTTGGCAAGATTTTTTTGATCCTATTCACTGAAACCGACACTATGCTCCGACAGAACAACATAAATCAGCCGGATAAAAACCTGCACTTCTATCTCCACTTAGAGCCTGTTATTTGTTTTGCAAAAATCCACAGCTCCCGGTTCTTCTGGTCCAATCAGAGCAGGGCTGTGTGAGAGCTGACTATCAATCACAGTCTGGTGCAGTCTGGTGCGCACTGACGAGCACAAACTCAGTGAGAAGGTGCTCGATGGTAGTGGGGCAGGGGCATGAGAGTTGTAAACATTCAGCATTTTGGCTCAATCCCCTCAATCTGTCAGACTTGCCAACTGCAGCTTTAAAGGTCTGATGCTGAGGCCATGGTTCCCTGATCAGTGCCTGAGGTTTTCCTTCACAATCTTTTTTTCTCATGATGCCATTTACTTGAGGCCCTAAAAACACCCCAAACTAATGCATTTGAGTGTGGTAGTGTCATTTACAGCCAGAACAAACATATCGGTCAAGAGAAAATCAACATTAAATTGATTTTTGCTAGGGGTCAGAATAATTTTGGGTTTAGCTGCACATTTTTAACAAAGACTCATGTGCCACAATTGTTGGCATCCCTAGAAAATATTTTTCAGATTTATATTCAGCTACTTATGTTAATCAGTGTGTTTGTGAACTTTTATTAGTAAACCAGGATTTCCTTTTTCACTAAGGTATGAATGTAAAATGATAGAGGTAAAATAACATAATTATTTTTCAACATGGAGGAATAGTCTCAATTCCCATTCCCAATGGTCTCACTGTTATCATTATGATATATTGCCAAAAAACAATATTCCTCTTCACTCAACTTTCCAGGGATCTAAATAAATATAGAGGGCACTGCAATTCTTAAGGGTAAGCAGCTACACTTCTATGTTTAAAGGGAAATTGTAATTAAGTGGCTCATCATTTTCATGAGTAGGAGTATGAGTATATAAGCACAGATGCTGGTATCATAATTGTAGTAATAAAATGTGAAATATGAAAACCAGAAATTTTTAGTTTCTGTCCCTTTCTCTCAAGCTTGATTATTTCAGAGATGGTGTATGGCTTTGCCTCTGATGTCCTCCGGTCTTTCCTAGGAGGAGAAGCTTGATGGAGATAATTGCTACTTCTGTGAGAACTGCCAGAGTAAACAGAGTGCTACACGTCACATTAAACTCCAAAGTTTGCCTCGAACCCTTAACCTACAACTCATGCGTTTTGTCTTCGACAGGTAAGCTCTGCTTCAAACTACTACTAAATGTTTGGTGGTGTGCCATTAATAAGGTGATCTACAGTGGGTACTACTTCAAATTGTCCAGCTTCACATGTGATTCTCACGTGACCTCACGCGTGAATCACACGTCTTTTATTTATATTTCCCCAGTGAAACTGCAATGACCCAAACAACCACCAGGTGGCACTTGTGAGCAGGGTTAGGAACATCGGCTTTTGCCGCTTTGAGTCTATGCGCACCAGTATGGTACAGTATGGACCATATATTTAGCCTACCCAACATTTTTTCAGTTTCCACAATATTACCCCCTGATTAACTTTCATTTCGATGGCTGATAGGCCTACAATACGTCTCCTGCGACAGTCCCAACAGTTAAGACTATAATCAAACAATCCAAAAGTGAATTACCGGTAGGCCTAAATCCTGAAACAAACGGAAAATCTTCTGCTTTTAATATAGCCTACCGATACGCTGCTCCAAACAACATGCAGTCTCACGATAAAACTTGTTATTGTTTTTAAAGGTGTCTTTGTTAATTTATGAAGAGGCATCTGGCTGTTTTGTTTGTTTGTTTTACTTTCATTAATGGTTAAGCTCATGAAAATCCGCTTCGTTCATTGTTTTAAAGATTAACTGAACTGAAAGAATCAACATTGATAATGTGTTGATTATGACGATTAAAAATAAATGACACTAAAAAATTGAATAAAAAAAATCAATACGTAGCCTTTTTTAAGCAACACCAAAATTGCGTTTGTTAGTATTAGAACGCTGCCAGTTTCAATGACGTCACTGGCATGGTAGGACCTGAGAAGTTCTATAGGCAACAGCTGCAGCATATTATGTATACACGAAAATTAGTAATTTTAATGGCATGGGTTACACATTTGAGCCTGTGAAGGACAGGCCTGTAGTGTCTTGACTACCACTAGATGGGGGACGATCGGTTTCAGGCTCCAGCTCAACCTTCAGTAGGATCATTTGGGTGAAAATGACTGTGGGCGCTGCTGGAGCATGGACACTGGAATCTATCTGTTGCAAAGCAGTGGCGAAACGTAGGGAAAATGTTCGAGGAAGCCAATGTGACGGGAAAATATGTTTATTTATGTATATGTGTTTATTTCGGGGGGTATACATTTTGTGCAATGTATAGCGGCACAACATAGGCTACTGTAGACCTAGCCTACAGGTCATGTAGAAAACTGGACGAGGGGCGCTTGAGACAGCAACACGCACGCTGTCTCTCTGTCTCCCTCCATCCCTCACACACACACATTGCCTACTGTACATCCTCCACACAACTGCATACTCACTCACCACCACTACATTAGGCCTATGCGAAGGCTACGGTACAAATAAGCTATATAACACTCAATGTAGGCTAACGCAGTCTGGGCTACTGGCACTCGTAACAGCAACTCACACAGGCTCTCTCTCTCCCTCCCTTGAAACTGTTAAAAACTTCGTTACCCCAAGTTGACCCCAGAGACACGGAGGATACACGAGTTTTGCCGTTTATTTTAGGCTAACGTTAGTGGAGAGTTTGCAGATTTTTACCTTGTGGATGTTGATATTGCACAAGTCTCTTGGATAGCAGCTTTGCGAGTTAAACTCCCTCGCATCAACAATCTGCCCTGAGATGGTGAACAACTGGCTTCAGGGTGAGTAGAAAGGGACATTGGATTCTGTTTACAGACCCGCTGTGGTTACCAGCTAGTAAACGCATTATTATCGATCTGTGATCTCGTCGGAGTCATACTCTCTATGGTCGGAGTGCTAGCTTGTGGACTTTGACATAAGAGTGTTTCCAAGGTGTTATCTAGGTGCTATCTAACACTGCCTATCTAACACTGGACCTCATCTGAGGCTACTTCGAGATATTATTCCAAAGGGGACAGATAGGCTACTGCACTTAAAACTTTAAACGATTGAACGAACCTTCCCGGACTTTGTAATTGCGACCAGTGACTGCATTGGGTGAATGAAGCCGAAGTTGAAACTTAGGCTCCATGGCACATAGACTGTGGGCTCGCCCTTTTATGAATTGAAAAAGACTAGCTGCCCCACCGAGTTTGCGATAAAGTAAGCAAGAAAAGGGTTTTTTAAGTCAGGATATGGCGAGTCAATGGCATTTATTCGTCCAAAGTTACAGACCAGTTTCCATAGTGCACATCTTATCAATAGTTTGAATGTCGTGTGTGTTTCTGCTCATTGACAAAATAGCGTTCAGTATGATTCATGTCCAATTAATTTCCCCTGTTAAAGTGTTCGCCTTTGTTTCACTAGTTTGGTTTCATTTTGTATGAGATTTTGTGATGTAGGCTAGCCTATGATAAACGGCTTATGGTCAATATGTAACTCAGCTAGGCCTAATGTTAGTTTCCTCAGCCATGTCAGCTAGCCTCAGACTCCTTATCTGCTATGGCTGCTAGTGCTAGTTTTTTATTTTTTATTTATTTTTTTTTTATTGCAAAAATACCCGTTACATGTTATAGCAAACCATCACTTCATATACTGTTCAACATGTATATTCAATAACATACCATTCATACATACTGCTAGTGCGGAGTAGCTTACCATGCCAGTGACGTAGCCGATTGTTGAAATCCAACATGGCGGCGCCCGTGTAACAACAACAACACTTTCAACGTACAATTTTATCCCTTTTAATAAATTAAGCCATTTTAATCATTCTACCAATGAGAAGAAATAAAATACATCTGTTATATCACCTTTACAGTGGGTCCCAGTTAAAAATTGACACTTCATTCACGATCATGGTGAATGGTGAAATGTAAGTACAACTGCAGCCGCTTGGGGGCAGCATAGTCCGCTGTGGAGTTCCACGGTCGAACCAGACGGCGCATTCGACAGCAAGGGCTGTGATTGGCCGAGTTTTCAGTGCGTTTCTCTGTGTTTTTAGCAGCCCCTGCAACATGCTAGTCCACTGTAGCCTAAGCCTTGTACATAATGTTAAACATAGTTTTGGATTCAGTGGCAAGATTTCTTGATTGTACAGTGTCTGTCTCTCAGTAATGTTTTAAAATGAGAGCTTCGTCAGCTGGCAGTAGGCTACTTTGTCGGTAGTCATGAGAAGTTTGCTTGCTAACAGAACATAAATATGCTGCCCAGAAACCTTGTGAATAGTTCTGATTTTTTTTACTACACTAACGAGGTTGAAATATAGACTTTGCCTACAGCATCTCCTTAACAGTAATGTTAACAAAATGACAGCATTCATATGACAAAGAAAAACGAATTCGGTCACTCAAGACTGTGCCACAGCAACCAGTGTAGGCTACAGTCCTACCCAATAGGCCTACTCGAAGCAGATAGCGTTGTCTGACGGTCGAGTGGGTTAATGCACGTATTTCCAGAACAGGTCTGCAACTTTCAGGTAGTTCTGAGTTTGAATCTAGGCAGGAGCAGAGCCATATAAAGGCCTAGGCCTATTATCATTTTTTGCAAGGTGTTGCTCCTGGCAATACTTGTTTATAAGACGTTTGGTGATTAATTGATAGCTGTTTTTGGGACACGTTAAACGTTCTTTATAATGAGCGCATCCGGGGAGTAAAACGACTGTTACGCGCTGTTACAACTGTAGGCTACAATGATTGCAATACAAAAATATGCGCGTGTTAGTTTAGTTAGTTTTGTGATGTTTTGCACTTTTGCCTCATGTGTTTTCAGGTTTGAGGGCTTTTTTGGCAAGATTGACCTTGGTTAGACTCTGCATATGTTATTTCTCCGTATGGAAAATAAAGTCAATTTTCGACACACGTCTGTTATTAGTTCAATAACAAGTGTTGCTTGTTAAAACATGTGACTAGTGAAACTCAAATGATTTTAGAAATATTTAGCCAAAGCCAAAAAGTGTTAGAGAGAAGGAGAGACGCTGGTGCAGCTCAGATGTCTTCTTAATTTTCTTTATTCTTTAGTAAAAGGTGCAGAACATTATTAAACTTTGATTAACGTTTTGATGTTCGTTAGTCAAAAACATCGACACATCGAAATGTTAGTCAAAGTTTAATAATGTTCTGCACCTTTTACTGAAGAATAAAGAAAATTAAGAAGACATCTGAGCTGCACCGGCGTCTCTCCTCTCTAAAATATCTGTCCTGGCCTGGTTGCAACGGATTGTGGCCAAACGACAGAACCTGTGCCCTGTGCCCTGTGCTCCCCCACTGCTTGTGAAAGAAGGGGATGGGGGAGGGGGGCTTAACGTGAAAAAGCTTAATGTCACAAAACGGCAACGAGTCGTTTTAGGCTACAGGCCTTCATAATGGTAGGCTACAGGAAGTGGGGGGAGGGTATGGGATGACCAGAGCCGTCATCTATCGTCTTTCCAGGCACACAGCTCGTTATATAGCCTATCGACTGCCTTAACAGATAGGCTTTGCTCTTGGGTTTGGCCTTACAGCGAACTCAATGCTCTTGTTGCTTGCAGTTTGTTAAATAAAGCGATGCAGATTACATTATTTATTTCTGATTAATTGCGTCTTTTGATGTATTTTGCAACATTTGCTTGTTAGGCTGGGCTACTGTCAATGTCCTGTACAGGTCAATGTTCAACAATTGCTGGTGTAGGCCTAGGCTATTAATCAATTAGGGACTGTTCGTTATTGATTTAATTAAGGGGCTACCGGAGGAGTTTTGGGAGCGTTTGTCAAAAAAGACGTGACCCTCCCTCGCCAGCAAGAATTTTTTCTATGACCCTCCAAAGTGATTGAGAAAAAACGCATGACCCTCCCCAGTCCCAACAATTTATTGATGCCTTAGGCTACTGGGTCAATTTGGGAGCTTGCATGCTACGACTCCTTCCTTGAAATGCCTTGAAAAGGCTGTCGTTTGCACAATTTCACAAATAATCACCGGGACCGAAACAAACCTGTCAACTTTTCCCGGGTTTAGGCTATCGCGTATTTTAACTTTTTCCTCGCTGTCTTAGGAGGAGCTGCAGGGCCGTCGCAAGGGGATGCGAGGCCCTTGAGTGAACTTGACAGATGCAAGGCCCTTTTCACTTACGTGCATGAAATCATGCGATAGCTTACTTTACACATAGCCAAGGCTACCGTCGGTGTATTTTAATAGTAGCCTAGTCTAATAAGCGACACCAGCTTGCCTTTAAGAGGGGAAATTCAATTACATTAATTCAAATAACATTAGCTGAGTCACATATTTGGCCATATGGTGTTTATCATAGGCTACATCACGAAACCAAATAGTGTAACAAAGGCGAACACTTTAACAGGGGGAATTAATTGGGCATGAATCATTGTGCTGAATGGTATTTGTCAATGAGCAGAAACACACACGACATTCAAACTATTGATAAGATGTACTGGTCTGTATATATAGGCTAACATTGGACAAATAAATGACACTGACTCGCCATATCCTGACTCAGGAAAAAAAACATTTTCTTGCTTTGCCGCAAACTCAGCAATGAAATCATAGGCCAGTTTGCAGGTAGCCTAAAGTCTTTTTCATAGAAGGGAGAGCCCAGTCTCTCCTGTGACATGGAGGTGCGCAAATAGTTTTTAATAGCCTGTTCAACTTCGAAAAGCTTCGTTCACCCGATGCCAGTCACTGATCGCAATTTCAAAGTTCGGAAAGCTTCATCTTTTTAAGTTTTAAGTGCAGTGGCCCCTATCTGCCCCCTTTGGAATTATATTTCGAACCTATTATAAGGTCCAGTGCGTTATGTCCTGGGATTCGGATGTGCTCAAAAAGAAAAGAAAAAACACTTTTTTATAGATGGTTATGAGGAGCAATGTGAGAGAGAAATTTGATGATCATTGATCGTTGTTTTGGGACGTTAAGCCTTTTCCATAGGCGTCAGTGAAGGAGATGTGAAGGAGAAAATGACCATTTTTTTATACGAAAATATTTCTTAACTACAAAAACTCAGTGTCATTCAGACTCAACCCTCTTGTTGTTTTATTATCTTTTTCGTTGTCGTTTGAACGTTGGCAAGCAGGCTTGTTGCGGTTGCAATTTAAGTGAAATTTCTACAGTAGGCCTACAACATGCTGTTAGGCTGGGCTACTGTCATTGTACTTGTACAGGTAAATGTTCAACAATTGCTGGTGTACAGGTTATATAATCAATTAGCTAAATCATTTGCTGTCAGCTGTTTAAACATTTTTTCATGCTACATTCAAACGCAAAAGGTGCTTTGATATATTTTTCGTTTGAACGTCGGCAAGCAGGCATGCTTTGGTTGCAATGAATGAGGATAATTGCTTTTTTTTGCATTATTTTGAATATGACTCGCTCCAGTCTCAACAGCACGTACTTTTTCCACACGCTAAGTTCTAACACACATAGGCCTATCCCCTCTCGCTTTCTCTCTCTCCATCCCTGCACACGGTGCTTTCTTAAAGGAGCTGCACCATTTTACAACAATTGCATCTACATTTTCATATTAGAATGTTTTGTCAAGTGTAAGCTTAAACTACCGTGATCAATTTAAGTTCCCGTGCCCCCGCTGCGTCATGGAAGCAGTAAGTCAGTCGCATCAAAAATAGTAGTGGCACCCAAGTGACACCTTGTGGTTGTTTGTGTCAACTGCAGTTTGTGCCATTTCTGCTGAGAAAATGGGGTGCGTGATTCATGAAGGAACCCGTCCAAACTTCACGGGGACCCACTGTACTTCAAATTCCAGTTCAGTTCATCTTTAAGTAACATTGTTTGTTGCTTCTACACACATCATCTCCAGTGGTTCAGTTTTACTTCCGCAGACGCACACATACATTGAATGAGCGCTGACACCACTACCCCCTAATTGCATGTCTCTTTATTTGATAACACTAAATTAAAAATATTTTCTAATCAGGAAAATGTTTAGGTTCTTTTTCTTTCGGTCCGCAGTTCCATAATGGGCTACCATTCAATTGTGCCGTGAATTATCCGCGGCAATCTCCTCTAGGAGGAGGCCTTAAGCCTGCAGATTATAGACAGAGAAACTTTGTACAAGGAAAATGACAAGTGTGTTAGTGCGCTTCGGGGCCGCACCCTCACTTCCAACGCCACTGTCAAGAGGCCAGTGGCTACCCCACTTTTCAATATCAATATGTTTCCACTGTGGTAACTCTACACAAAACATATTGATCTCAATGGTGCATTTTGCCCATGTTCAGGGTGGAAAATAAAAAAGTAAGATTCGCATGAGACAAGTCAAATTGGTGTCTTTAAAAAGAAGGGACCATGGAGAGTGAAGGAAACCATATAAAACTAGAAAATGTAATTCCAGGGAATTACGAGTGCATGAAAATGAAGCTAGGACAGACATGGCATAGCTAAATAAAAAGTTGATAGTTTAGACGTAGACAGTTTTAAAGTTGAATGTAGATAGTTTAACAGTTGTTAATAGACAGATAGTTTAATAGACAGATAGTTTAATGAATGTTGAAAGTTTAAAAGTTATATGGAGATAGTTTAAAGGTTGTTGACATACTGATAGTTTAATGTGTGTTGGTAGACAAATAGTTTAAAGGCTCTATATAGGTAGAGTTGACAATAACTGACAGTTGGAATGGCTCTTATGTTTGCTAGCAGTTATGCTAACAAAGCTAACTAGAAATGTAATTCCAAGGAATTACCAGTGCATGAAAATGCTAAAGTTGTGATGTAAAATATCATGTATAGTTAAAATAGATAATACAGAGATGGTTACTACGGTGATGCTAGGATAGACATGGTGGTTGCATAGCTTAATAAAAGTTGATAGTTTAAAAGTAGACTGTTTAAAAGCTGAATGTAGATAGTTTAAAAGTTGTTGATAGACAGTAGATAGTTTAAAAGTTGTTGATAGACAGCTAGTTTAATAGATAGTTTAATGATAGTTTAAAAGTAGACCGTTTAAAAGTTGAAGGTAAATAGTTTAAAAGTTGTTGACAGAATGGAAGTTTAATGTATGTTGATATTTAAATAGTTTAATGGCTGTGTATAGGTAGATATTTGACGATAACTGAAAGTTGGAATGGCTCTAATGTTTGCTAGCAGTTATGCTAAGATTTTTAACGTTGCTAACCATACTACTTAGCTAATGTTTTATAGCAGTGCTAGCAATGCTAACATGCTACTTAGCTAACGTTTTCTAGCAGTTTTGTTAAACATGTTAGCAATGCTAACTATGTTAACCATGCTACTTAGCTAACTTAACTAACGTTTTCTAGCAGTTTTGGTAAACATGCTAACTATGCTAGCAATGTTAACTATGTTAACCTTGTGACTTAGCTAACCTAGCTAATCATTTTTAGTAGTTATGCTAACTAGCATGATAACAATGCTAACTATGTTAACCATGCTAACTAGCTACAGTGGGTAGGAGTCATAGTTGATGACAAGTGTTGACATAGTTGATGACAAGTTAAAAGTTGTTGATAGACAGCTAGTTTAATAGATTTGTTTCATAATAGTTTAAAAGTAGACTGTTTAAAAGTTGAATGTATATAGTTTAAAAGTTTAAAAGTTGAATGTAGATAGTTTAAACGTTGTTGATAGACAGCTAGTTTAATAGATAGATAGTTTAATGATAGTTTAAAAGTAGACCGTTTAAAAGTTGAATGTAAAAAGTTCAGTAGTTTAATGGGTTACATTGTTTAACAGTGGATTATTGTAGTGAGGACTTTTATTTTGAAACAATTTTGGGCAGAGGAAACAGTTGAATAGGATGTGTAGTCTTAATTGACCCAGATTGTATGCTTAAAGCCTGAGGCTGCAGGTGGCCTGAACACCTGCCATAGGATTCTAATTGCTTAATGGCCGTATTATGATGTCATAATCGGCCATGTTAAGTCTATGGGGATTTTTAAAAAGTTTTTCTTTAATAGTTTAAAAAGTATAAAAGTTTCAAAGTTGAAAAGACATAGCAACCCGATCTGTTTGAAGACCCACGTTACAAAGTTTGAATGAAGTTTCTAAGTTAAAGTTAAGAGAAATTGCGTGCGGAAAAAGTGGTAAGCGGAATAATAATAATTTTCATGCACTGTAATTATTTTGACCAAGTTACTTAGTTAACTTAGCTCATGTTTTCTAGCAGCTTTGGAAAAAATGCTAACAAGCTAACTATGCTAACCATGTGACTTAGCTAACTTAGCTAATCATTACAGTGCATGAAAATGCACTGTACTGTTCTTCCTAGGCAACTTCTTCTTCTTATTATTCCGCTTACCACTTTTTCCGTACGCAATTTCTCTTGAACAGTTTAACTTAGAAACTTCATTCAAACTTTAGCCCAGCCAAAAACTCAATAAAATTTTGATCAACTTTGAGGGACAGCTATGACCATGCAGGATCATCCAGACCAAATGTGACGATTTTGCTACCTACTATTCCTATTTATGTACCAGCATGCAAAATTACCTCCTACATGGTTTAGTTCTTGTGCTATGGGCTTGTGAACTTTGACAAAAAAAAGAGGCCGAACAAAATCGACACCCCCCTCCCCCTGTAAGTATTGATCTTACATAAAAGTCATTTTACAGTGTGTCTCCTGGATAACATGGGTACACCTGGTAATTTTTTCAGATTTTTTTGAGACCTTGCGTGGGCCCTGGTTGAATTGATGTGGAATGACCCCATTTTGTCGGGGAATGACCCCATTGCGTTTGTGTGTTTTCTGGAGCATCCTATAATCCAACTTGATCTAACTATACTGTACATCATCTGATTTAAATATTTACAGTTATCAAGGCTATTTAACATTCAGCATTTATTTTCTATTTGGCCTGTTATGAAATCATGCACTGAACAATTTAATCACAGCTCAACTTTAAGAAACTTAATATGCATGCTTAGCATTTTTTAAAACTACATTGGAAAAACTTTGGTTTTAATATTTACAGTTATCTAAGCGATATTGATAACATTTATTTTGTATTTGGCCTCATCATGTATGACCAGTGTCGTGTGTAACATGTTACAAAGTAACGAATTACAGTAACGTAACAACTTTTTCGAGTAAAAAGTAGTGTAACGCACTACTACTGAAAATTTGGTAACGTAACGTAGTTCCTTTTTTATATCGGTGCAACGTTACTTTTCCCAGGGACAGATTTGACAGTGACTCTCAGCTGCACGCTTGCGCAATAGGCACAAGCTCCACACGGCAGCCTACGTGACAGAGGCTGGTAGCATGAAGTGCAATCATAGCTCCACACGGTACGTGACAGAGGCTGGTGGCAATGAAGAGCAATCATAGCAAGCGAGACGCAGCCAACGCTAAAATCTGAGGAATGGAGGTAATTCACATTACTTCGAACTCGTTGAAACTAAGGGGAGGAATGTGAGTGTTAGTTTTTAGCCTACACTGTGCCCTGATTTTGTACACTGCTGTTAACTCTTATTGATACGATTTGCACTAGCCTTGAACCAAATTTCGGAGGAGCGCCTGTTTAATGAAAGAGTATAAGGCTATAAAATAACCCCTCATATATTTTGTGTTCACCTATATGCCTAAGATGTATCGAGGCTATGTTATATGATATTGTTTCATAGGGCTTTAGTGGTGGTGTTGAAGCCTATAAGCCCAATGTTTTCTTGTCAAGTGCTCTGTGGCATTTTTTATAATAAAGAGCACAAAAGAAATAAAAAAATGATGTCATCCATAGTAAAACTTTTATGTAGGCCTACACATTTATTGGGTTCTGCCCAAAGTCGAGCAACATAAAAGTAACGTAAAAGTAACGGGTAATGTAAAAAGTTACTTTCCATAAAGGGTAACTAAGTAAAGTAACGGGTTACTTTTTTGAGAAGTAACGAGTAATGAACAAACACTACTTTTTAAAAGTAACTTCCCCAACACTGTGTATGACAAAAGCCCAAAGTTGGAGACCTTGTAGACATTTGCTTCAATTTCAAAACCGGATTACTCTGGAAGGGCTAATTGTATAAGGGAATGCTTTACATCTATGTGTTCGGTAAGTTCTGCTGTTTATTTTGATATATGGTTTGTAATTTCTTGAATGAAAAGTTTGTGAGATATTCCACTACGACGAATGGGTGTGGAGATGTCCGTCTGTCTGCCTCATAGGTCTAAATAGCAGCGTGTCGCAGGCCGGATTAAAATACTGTAGCTATACGGGCCAATTCAAAAGAGACCTATGTGCGTGAATGTTAGCCTGTGAAGATACAGCGCAGATCCACAGATCTCGCTAGATTTATGTTTATGCAGTCATCCTGAAATAAGCTAGCAGTGGCACATGAAAGCATAGTGACAGTTTCTTAATGGTAGCCTGGTGGCAAAAAGTGAAGCCCTGCACCAGTGCCTATAGGCTATGCTGCGGGTGGCGGCTCAGTTGTTGTAGTAGAACTTCAAATCAGCGTGATTTACCCTTATAGGTAACGTTACATGATCTCTACAGACACTTTCTTATTTTTAACCAACCTTATTTTAAACAATAAGTATGAAAATTAGACCGGATCTGACTATTTGTGGTATGCTAGCTCTATTTACCCGCCACAGTGGCTGGTAAGTTGACCAAATTCACCCACAAAACTACCCGAATTTGGCAGGGGGCGGGTGGCTAATTTCCATCCCTTGCCTCTACGATTCCCATTCTAAAGGCCATTTGACCCGAAAACGATAACACGGACAAGCTTAAAAGTGGCGCTTCAGACGTAATTATGTTTTTTTTTTATATATATTTTTTTTTGGGCTTTTTTTATGCCTTTAATTTGATAGGACAGTGGAGAATGACCGGAAGTTAGTGGGAGAGAGAGTCGGGGTGGGATCCGGAAAGGACCACGGGGCGGTAATCGAACCCGGGTCGCCGGCGTACGGTGCAGGTGCCCCAGCCAGTTGCGCCACAGCTGGGGCCCGTAATTATGCTTTTAAACGAAAGTTTGTACATTCACAAAAACACCCTAGGATGCATTTTGGCGAAAGTTACGCTTTAAGCACATCTTTTTTTCCTTTTCTTCCTTCACTGTGCTTTCATTGGGAAGTTGACTTGGCTTGAAGCTTGCCCACGTCTTCCCTCTCTTCAGTACTGAGTGAAAGCAGTATTCACCGTACACAGCCTTGAACCCGACTTTGTCGTTCTTCACTTCCAGCATTCTCGCTTCACTTAAGTTAAATGACCTCTGTGCATTTACAAAAGCCTGTGTTTCTTCCTTGAAATCATAAGCCTGCCAGTGTTGCCCGTAGATGTGAACTTTCCATGATTTCGCAAGATCTGTTAATACTCCTCCGGCATTAGAATGGTATCCTTCTTGCGAACTTGTTGCTCGTTCCTTCCAAACACACAATCCACTGGCAGAAAACTGTACCCCCTGATGGGAAACACATACTCGGCACCAATCCTTGGAAATTCCTCTATCAAGGTAAACAGCAACACTGAACAATTGCAGCCTTTGAGCACGGTGAACAGCACCAGTCAACTCTTCATGTAAACAGTGGTCCAAGGCAGAAGCAGTCATATTACTCCCTTTCCTATTCTCGTGCTCCATCCATGTATAGAGATGGACATCATTTATGGCTTACCTACTGCCCTTCCCATGGTGGACAACGACTCCAAAGATATACATATAGAGCTGTCGGGAATAGTATGCCTGACCGATGGGGGTTCAAGGGAGCACTAAATTTTACATCATATCGAAGCAGACAGTCACCGCATCATGGTCTACCTTACCCAGCAGATCATAAAACACTTGCCCTCTTCTTCTATGTAAAATGTAAGTGTGATTGTAAATGTGATTCCCTACGTTTTTCATCTTCAGAGATGCTGGGGTCCTGAACTCTGAATTGGTGCCGAAAAACAGTGTAATAAAAGGGAGTAGCTGACTGGATCATGATTCTGCTGGTCGAATAGCTTGTGCATTTTTTTCGCACTGAAGTCACTGGGTAGGTACTTACGGCCAGGTGCTCCCCTTCTCCCATAATGGCTAGCCCTGCACGTGAAGGTTTGGATGTGAATCTTTACAAGCTGTTTCTTCATCCACTTTACATGCACCGCATCATTTGATTGTCTTCCCCACCAGGGGAGATTCAAAATAAAACAGCAAGGCAGATGAACGTACAGAATAGTCACAGAGAAATAACTCCAGTAGGCTACCAAATAACCAATTTAAACTCTTGTAGAGACATTTAAAATCTCTACTATTGGATTTGTATGCCTATGAGACAAATGCTCATTATATCCATGTGATGGGACAGACTAGGTTACTATGCTGACGCTAGTCAAACCACACTAAAAGTAGTAGTACCTCACTTGCACTTTGATAGCATGCCTATACGCCGGGCAATGTTGAAAAGCCAGTGATATCAGCATATCACATCAGCATAGGCAATTTTCAATGTGACCAGTATTTTGACATACGTTTATAAACATGGGATAAAAACACATTTTCGCAGCTTAGGGAGCAACGCTGTTCTCCCGTGCGATAGTAAGGGGCGTTCCCGATGCACCTATGATAATGATACAATGATGCAGATAATACCATACAGGTAATACGAGCAGGCCGGCATCACTGAATCTTCAATGAAGTACTTGTTATATATTGGCTAGTAAAACAACATTTAACTCGCCCAATACGCTGCAAAAGGAATCTTCGTCGGATGGTCTTCAGTCAGCAAGTGGTATTCAGTTGTGACATCCCTCTCCTTTTGCCTGTCAGTGTTGTCAACTTTCGGACGTCTCCGTTTAACTTTTGTGATGGTGATAAGCTGTAAAATGGCTTGGTCCTGCTCGGTCTTTGTCGAATGACAGTAAAAGGATTGGAAGTTTCTCTGAAGATCGTCTGGGGTTAACGTGTCAGCGTGACAGAAGTTGGAGCTTTTTGTGTGAGTGCAAGAGACAGTCGGCATTTTTCCACCTCAGTGCCTCATGTTCTTGATATTCTCACGGATATGATTGTTTTTCAGGCTCTTTGATGCCATCAAAATTATTCATGTTTTGTTTCTTTCCACTCTATATCAAAATCTTTCTACAGTATTTTATATAGTATAACATGGCGGATATCGCATTTTGCGGAAAATGTAATATGGGTTTATCAATAGTGACAAAATACACTTCACACTGATTTTGGCGCGAACTCGCTTATCACGTTTTGGAACCAAACTCCTCAAATGTGTGCATCCATGAAGTGTGTCACTAGACCGTTCCATATACATTCAGTATGTACCCTACTGAAGATATTTGAAGTATTTTGGCTAAAGCAGCTCTGATTAAAATGTTCTTTTTCAGAACTGATAATGTTCTTGTAAAGTCTAAAATCACTACTAACTAGTGTTATGATGCGAATAAAGCATTAAGTGAGTTCAAATTTCACCGGTAGAAGCGAACGGTCCTGGTGGACTTTTTTCTTTTAAAGTTGTAAATCTGAGGTGCCAACTTTTGGGCATGTTCTATTAGGATGATAAAACAGAAAAGGTAGATCTAATGTTTTTAAGCATTACAGGGTTGCCACAGAAAAAATGGGTTTGCACCCCATGTTGTCCTTCCAAAAGGGTGATAAAGTTGACCATTTAGCTCCCTCAAGGTAACACTTTACTTGACAGTATCGACATAAGAGTGACATGACACCATCATGAACACATGACCCTGTCATGACACATGAACCCTTACCCTTTTACCCTAATCCTAACCCTAACCCAACACTTACCTCGTCACACAATTCCAGATGCACAACATCACACATTTGAGGGTCTGTGGCCTTGAAGGGAACCCAGGCTGGACAATTTTACAGAGGAAAAGAGCAGAGAGATTGTGGATTTTAAAACTTCAAACACTACACCCACAAGGTCTGAATGAAAAATTAAATTAAAGTTTTAAACCACTCTGTGTCTTTTTTCATAGCTCCTCTCTTTTATCTCTTCTTTTTAACTTTTATTTCATTTTTTTTTAAATTTTATTTTGACTTTTAGATGGGAATAGTGGGGCGAGAACAACTGGCCAGTGCACAATAGTCAAACCAACTACACACTAAAATAAATTTTAATTCTAATTTCCTAATCCTAACCCTACCTTGTTAGCTTAACAGAAGCGTTATGTCATAAACATTTATGACCTGATTATGACACGTTCATGACCGTGTCATGTCACTGTTATGTAAAGTGTAACCGATATGGATATTTAATTTGATAGACTTTATGCATATCATTCACATACAGTGGGCAGTGCTTCGATTTGGCCAGCTTCACTCGCGGTCCGCGCGTGGGATCACGCGGTATCACGCGACTTTAATTTGTATTTTTCCAGTGAGACGCTGCAACAACCCAAACAACCGGTAGATGGCTCAAGTGAGCAGGGTGTCTCGTAAAAAGAAATGGAGCCTGGAAAACCCTACACAGACTTCACTACAGACTTTAGCAGACTGGTTTAGAAATAATGTAATAGCCAGAAATATGCCTGCCCTGCCCTAATAAAGAAATATTTGGTTAACTGCGAGTGAATCCCGTTTGCAGCCGTAGAGACGCAGTACAAATTAAACATTCTGGTTTTCTCCGAGTGCAACGATGATAGACAGACATAATTTAGACAAAATATAGAGTATTAACCTCCGTTGCTCAGCCAAATGCCTTCCTGTTACGTCCTGTTATCACGGAGTTACAGGCGATAAACGATTTTTGATGGTCACAAGTTTACTTCATTAGGGACTGTTCGTTATTTATTTAAGGGGCTACCGGAGGAGTTTTGGGAGCATTAGTCCAATAAGACGTGACCCTCCCTCGCCAGCAATACATTTTTCTATGACCCTCCAAAGTGATTATGAAAAAATCACTGTCAACTTTTTCTGGGTTTATCGCCTACTGTATTTTAACGTTTTCACATATTTGGCCATAAGCCGTTTATCATAGGCTATCGCGAAACCAAACTACAAAGGCGAACACTTTAACAGGGGGAATTAATTGGGCATGAATCATGCTGAACGCTATTTCGCTACCTTAGAATAATAAGGTTCTATCTGCGTTTTGAGTAGGTACAACCGGGACGATTGAAACGGGGACGAATGAAACATTCCGGTTTTCTCCGAGTGCAACAATGATAGACAGTTTGGACAAAACATGGAGCATATTAACCTCCGTTGCTCAGCCAAATGCCTTCCTGTTACGTCCTGGTATCACGGAGTTACAAGCGATAAACGATTTTTGATGGTCAAGTTTACTTCATTAGCGGTTTATTTTTTTGGATTATTAAAGAGTGTTTTTCATTTAAAGGTTTGACTTCGTGCTTATTCAGTAGAGCATTTAGTGCTCTCCCCAATCCCAGACGTTCACAGTGCATGTTTGTTTGTAATGGATGCAACCGCGAGATAGGCTATGTGTTTGACAATGAGTTGTTAACAGAACCAAGACATATAGCCCAGCAGCAATCTAGGGACTGATCGTTATTTATTGAAGGGGCCACCGGAGGAATTTTGAGTGTTTCAGTTGGAAGTTGCATGACCTTCTCTTGTCTGCTAGAAATTGTTCAATGACCCTCCGACAGAATTGTTAAAAAAGACATGACCCTCCCCTGCCAATTGTCTTCCGCCCGCGCCACAGCCACACACTTTGTGATAACGTTCTTAAATCAATCTTTCCCGTGAGCTTGCATTCTACCAGGCCTTCCTTTTCAAATGTGTTGCGCCTGTTTGCACAATTTCACAAATAATCATATGTGATTAATAGTATGACAAATAATCCCTGTGCACGGGGACCGAAACAATGCATGCCAACTTTTTCCGTGTTTATCACGTATTTTAACTTTCCCCGCTGTCTTGCCGTTTTAATGTTTTCCCGTAGAATATCCCATATTTTAATACTCTCATAACAGCCCTGCCATCGGGCCTGTCTCTGTGTTGCCCTGTTGCTACCCCTTGCCCTTCCAACGAAACAGATGTCTTCAAATCATCGTTTTCCTTGCTTGAAGGCGAACTTAGAGTGATGTTAACCTATTTAAGTTTAACATCACTCTTGCATGTTCGGCCTTATGTCTACGTGCGCACGTGAGCGGGGTCTGTGTTGTGTTGTGTTGCGTTGCGTTAATTTATTTTCATTGGGCATACCGTGCCGTGTCATCCACAGCTCTTCAGTTCTGACAAAGCCAAAATGATTCCTTTTGAAACAATGAGTGCAGGAAGCGCGTTTGTATGGTTATATTGCTTGACGGGGGGGGGGGGGGGGTCCCAAGCAGCTTTCAGCCATAAGGCTACTTTGAGAACATTTCAATTCACCCGACACTAATATTCAAAATGTTGAAAACTATTTCGGCATAGCCTATAAAGCAGTTTAATTAAATGGAATGTTAGTTGTAAACAAACGAGCTACTTGGTGAGGCTTGGCCTCACAGATGCGCTCGTGCCTTAGATGGCAGGAAAAATCTTCACGATAGGCCTATTAACTAACCACCCGATTCACGTTGGCTGGGGGGAAGGGGGGCCATCAGACAATTGTGCCCAGTTAATCCGGCCCTTCCCCCAAAAAATCACACCTTCCCACCTCTGACAGCTTAAAAGAAGTCAAGATGACTCCTTACTCACAGACCTATTCACAAACCTGCGGTTTTGAAATCCTATGCAGCTACAGGAGCTTCCAATCGCGAGGAAGCAATTTTGCATTGTAGGCATAACTAACATGCAATAACGCCGCCAACAACAACCAAAACTAGGCTAATCATTGTCAACATGTAAATTAAATGTAACATTAGTGTGAATCAAATTAAAATGTTCTCTTTTGCAAACGTAGGCATAGTAACAGAATAATTTAATAATGTTACAAAGATACTACATCAATCCGTATGTTTCATTGGGCTACTAGGCTAATTGTTTTGCCTTGATTCATTTAGGCTAGGCCTTTTTATTCAGGGGCCCTATTCACAAAGAATTTTCAGGCTAAAAGTAGCTCCTAACTGGCTAATTTAGGAGCAACTCCTAAAAATAATGGGCGTGTCAAACTCCTAACTTCAGGACTCCTAATTTTTTCACAAAAAGTAATTCACGAAGCATTTTAGACCTAAATGTAGCACCTAAGTCTGGGACAGCTTAAGTCGAGAGGACTCCTAACTCACTAAGACCTATTCATAAGCAGCTTTTTTGTGGCATTTTACGTTGCAATGTTTTGAAATAGCCTATGCGCAACAGGAGCTTCCAATCGCAAGGGAACAATTTTGCATTCATAAAAGGGATGCAATAACGCCACCAACAACAACCAAAACTACTCATTGTTAACATGTAAATGAAATGTAACGTTTCATTGTGAATCAAATTAAAATGTTCTCCTCTTTGCAAACGTAGCCTAGGGATATGGTGACAGATTCATTTAATAATGTTGCAAAGGTAGGCTACTGCATCAATCCATAGGCCCATGTTTCATTAGGCTACTAAGCTATTTGTTTTGCCTTACTCTTTATTCATTTAGGCTAGGCCTTTTTATTCAGTTATTAATCATCTTCCGTCCTTCGCACTACTTGTGTAGCGCACGCATTCTCCGACCTGTCACCTGTCAGTCATCATCGGAAGAGAGGTGTTTGGAATTCCCGCGTTACAATCGTCAGCCAATCAAGGTGGTCACTTCAGTCAAGCTCGTGCATGAGTAATGACGTCACCCATAGCCACGAAGACTCACTCCTAGTTTAGGAGTTGTCTGAAAGGCTTTGTGAATAACTTTTAAGAGAAAACTCCAATCTAAAATCTTTAAGTGCGATTTAGGAGTAGCCTACTCCTAGTAGTATGATAAAAGCCTTTGTGAATAGCCTACGACCCCAGTTATTCATCATCTTCCGTCCTTGTGTAGCGCACGCATTCTGAGACCTGTCACTCATCATCGTAAGGGAGGTGTTTGGAATCATGCCCGCGTTACAATCATCAGCCAAGCAGCCAATCAAGGTGGTCACGCTTGCCCATTTACCCAAATTAATGGTCAAATATTACTGATGATCATTGTTATTTAAGAACATGCAGTGTGCGTAGGGTACCAAAACATCTTGCTCGTAAAAAAGCATCATAACGCATATTCTGGCGGGTCTGTTATTTACTGTAGGCTGCGCAAACCACATGCCTTTATTTTGGGCAAGCCTGCATTCATTCATTCATTCAACCTTTATTTATTCTCGGAGGGTCATTGAGGGAAGCCCTCATTTTCAATGAAGCCGAAATTACAGAAGCGAAGCAAAGCGCTCCACAAACAAGACAACATTCGAGGCCTTCTGTTGAAGAATTTCATATAAAGCCTGCGCTGACCGTAATCCTCCTGCCCCTGATAGGCCTACCACAGCTGTGGATAGTGTGGAGTGTTCAAGTAATAACACAATCCAATGTATGTCTCAATTGTCCCCCGCTGACCACCTCACACATTTCTCTAGATTTTGCAACGAACTTACATGACACAATGCCATAAAATATGCCAGTTTTAGGACACAGAATAATGTTTGTAATGATACCAGGTAGGCCAGGTATTGTCGAAGGTGCATGGTGAAGTGAAATTCTTACTTTGGAAAACAAACATTTGCCGATATCATCGCCGATCATCAGGATATTGCAACAGATTCTGTGTTCTGGACTGTAGGTAACTTGTTAAGCCAGTGGTTCTCAAACTTTTATTTCATTCCCCACTTTGATCAAAGGTCATGACTGATGATAGTGGAGATAACGTGTTATCCCGAGGCTTTTGCAAGTCAGCATCTTCGACGGTAGTCTATTAAAAATATAAGTTTTCGATGTCCCAAACGGAGAGCCATACTTTATTGTTTTTAACGATCTCTATGTTACTCACAAAAATGTAGGCATGGGGACATGATGAAGTAGGTTATCCAACTGTCGTGTGTTAAATTATTGTGATTACGAGCCAGTGGTTTTCAAACATTATGCGTGACTCGGACATCTAACTAAATGCAACAGGCTCATATCGTCCTCGCATTCGCAAAATGAGGACCAGTGTTTTGTCAAATTGCAAATAGCTATTCGTTTTAACTATTTTTTTTACAAAAAGCACTTCATACTATCTTAATCTTGGAATATGGGGAGGGAAGTGGCGCGTCTGCAGTCAGCCAAATATGAATGTAATTCTGCGGCATAAAGCAGATGTAATTGTTTATTGTACAGAAAAATGACATGTCAAGCAGTCAATTGACTACATTGCAGTCAAGAAGTAGGCCAAATTAATTTACGAAACCAAAACGTGGGTCATAGTTGTCTAAGCCTCTATTGCGTAGCCTGTTAAAAACGTCGCCAGATAGTATTAAATCGGCAACAACATTGTTTTCTGCAGAAGCCTACCCAAGGCTACAGATTAATTCTGAACAGTTATTTCTCTACTGGCTCAATTATCACACCACTGTTTTGATTTGCGTAGTTGCGTTAACCCCAACACTGACAATAATGTAGACAGCAAATTTCGATTTTCGTGTAGTCATACCCAAGTAGCCTAAATCGAGGTAATGTTTAATTATGCCTGATTTATTTTGTTATTGAATTCGTAGGCTGGGATTACTCTCGGCAACAATTATGTAAGGGACGGCAGGCAGAGCGATGTACAGTGGCAGAGCGACGCACAGTGGCTGAAAGTGGTACTAAAGCTTCACGCAGCTTCACGCCGCGTAATGCGCTAATGAAGTGGTCATTTGAAAGCGATGCCCACTGTAGACAATGTGTATGTGACAGGTCATGTTTTAGCGGTAAACGCAAGAAAGGCCCTGATGTTACTAAAAAGAAAAGTTTTGAACAACTCACTTCTTGACTGGCAAAATGGCGGCGAGCGGAAAAAACAACTGCTAGTGAGTTGTTCAAAATCTTTTTAGTAAACTCGGTGTACACAACCAATGTTCTCAAAGCTCGAGTTCATGTGTAGAGACCCTGGTGATATTTTGAGCAAAGTTTCATGTTGTGTCGAGCCTTCTTAGTGTTTTAAAAATATATACTAAAATATATACTAAACTATAGTAGTGCCCCTAGCAATCCCATTCAAAAGGCCATTTGACCAGAAAACGAAAAATACGGTCAATCTTAAAAGTGACATTTACGTCGCAATTATGCTTTTAAACCAAAGTTTGACTTGGGTACATTCACAAAAAGATCCTAGGTAGGAGTTTTGCTTTAAAGGATAATTCTGGTATTTAGCACTTTGAGTCCCTTTTCTGGTTTGTTTTGGATGAACTAGAGTGGGGGACACAGAAATGTTGACGATGGGTCCTGTCTCGACTTTTTCACCTTTTTAGAATGCACAAACATGTCCTTAAAACAACTATGGTGGTTTTTCAGGATGTAATGGGATGTAATCATGGGTTTCATATACTAGTGCATGGGTTTTCATGTTTTAGAAGAATGAAGTCATGAGTGTCATAAGTCTTAATGCCACGGCATTTGCTGTGATCAGGGTGAGGTCATTGTATCCTGTGTAGGCCAGACCAACTGTCAGAGGAGTGGGGTGAGGGGAAAAGTAATGGGGGTACCAGAATAAAAGCAACTCCTCCATACATGGTCAAGGGAAGGGGGGTGTTATCAAGCTGGCGAGGAATGGACGGGACCGGGATGAGGAGGCCATTGTGCCTCATGAGTTAGGGCCTGTCCAGCTAGGAAGAGAATCAGATAAGAAGGCCTTTACTCACCAAACTTGAAGGAACCAAGAAAATTTAGGGTTATACTATTTTACATCTGTTACCTATGCATTATGTTTGCATATAGTTTTATGCATGATGGGAAGATGGTTTCCAGTAATGTAAGCGACCCTGCGTGGTACTGATTGGTGAAGGGTGTTGTTTGAGTTGGCATGAGAGGGTGGCACGCCTCAAGGGCGGAGGAGTATAAAATATAGTGTATAGCCATCCGTAGGGGAGATCTCGCCGAGGGGTACCAGCTGGTAACATCTCACCTTCTCCCTATTGCTTTGACTGTTGGTCTGGACTTTGGTTGGGCTGTACTATCATTGCAATGCAGGGAATAAAGATCAACAGTCTAGAAAATCTTCTATCTATATTGTCTCCTTCAGACGCCTGGTTTCAGCGTGCTAAATTACTAAATAGTCAAGTGGTATTGTTAATTGGACAATTGGATTCGGAAGTGGACATTTTCCACGACACAACCCTTAACGTTCTTTTCAAAACTGTGCAACTCACCGAGTGGTTAGTGATGTTCGTCGAAATACAGTTTCTGTCATGTTTTATTTGACATTTTGTAAAATCCCATTGATTTCTGTTGGAAGACTCATTGCTTGTTGATATTACTGCGACAGGACCCATCGTCAACACTTCTGTGTCCACGCACGAATCGCATACCATATTCTCGGCTGAAATGGCACAAACTGCAGTTGACCCAAACAACCTCCAGGTGGCACTTGGGAGTTCTGCCACTACTATTTTTGATGCGACTTGATTTACTGCTTCCATGACGCATCGAGTTTCCAAGTCAGTCCAAGTCAGTAGAACAATCAGACAGTTGAGCTATTACCAAACATATGATAATACAATAGTGTGAGTTTATATATCTTATACCCTATATGTCACGGCTACTTATAGATTTGATAGTGTAACGATAGCGCATGAGACACTTGGAGACTGGACAAGCGTTAAGTCAAAGACGCACCCTATTTTCCGCTATAATCAATGAACTGGCGCACCGAAGATTCTAAAAAAAAATGCCTTTTCATTTTGTTTAACCCAAGTCAGTAGAACAGTCAGAGACAGTTGAGCCATTTGTCACTTCGTTCACATGGACTTGACAGACTAATAAGAATGCACAGTACTGCGACGAGGGCGAGCAGGGTTTGATTCCTGATTGATGCATAATGGACGAAGTTTGCCAGGACGGATAAGCATAGTTGTACGGTAACTTTTTTTGCAAGTAGCACTGGTGCTACAGAGGTTAAAAGTTTTGTAGCACCAGCCACAAATTCTGTAGCATCGATATAAAACCTCTAAAATCTCAAAACAATCATAGGAAAGGCAGTTCATCACAATTCATCAATTGTGGTTGGGATCTAGCCCTACTACACAGGGTGTCCGCGGGGTTGTAAAAGGCATTAAAAGGTAGTAAATGAAATTAGCCAAATTTAAGGCCATTTAAAAGTATTAAACGTCATCTGATGAGGTATTACATTTTCAAACCACTAACTATGAGGTTTTCCATTTGTGTTAAGTGCAGGCCTATCTCCTAAAATTTGCGTGAATTTATTTATATTATATTACTTAAAATATAAGTAATATAATATAAATAAATTCACGCAAATTATGTGCGAGTAGGACCTGAGGGATATGTCAGTGTGCGTTCGCGGTAAAATCTTTTAGCGCCCCCTCAAACTGGATATACGGCTGACTTGCTGCCAAACTTGTTGCTAAAAGTTCGCTACTATTGACAGTCATGGAAAAAATTTTTTTTGGACATTTGGTTAGAGTACTCGAGTTTCAAAGACTGGCTTAGGCTAGTTGCCAACAGCCAAGAGGCTTATTGCCACGTCTGTAAAAAGACAATAAATGTCTATACTAGCCAGCAAACAAGAATGTGCGGAGGTGGAAGAGTCGACTGCCTGGCTCAGTGGCTCATCGGCCACGTAGGGCTACTGTCTCTCCACATAAATATGCGTCATTGAAGCTATCAGCATGTCTACGCTACCAGCTGTCATTGTCATCCAAAAAAGTAATCATTTGCGCCATCGCGTTTTCAATTACATAGGCTGTAAGAGCAGCAGACATAGCCTAAACTAGGCCTACATACAGTATCACAATAACCCCTTTTCAAATTAAAAGTCCCCATAAAGGCAGAAGGCCTTTTCATTCAAACAAATATATAATTAAATGAAAGGGGAAAAAAACAAGAATATAACATGTAAACATTATGCACATGTTATAAGGGGTTATTTGCAATGAGCTACCCCTGCCTTGACTACAGAATAGAGGTTAAACATAGGCCTGACAGTGTTGCTTTGTTTAGGATATAAGATAAGGTTTAGGCTATAGGCTAAGATTTAGAATGTTCTACCCTCAGTAAATGTCATGTTAAGGTTAGTTTAAAAGGTGTGACCTTTACATTATTCAAAGCTTTCTCAGGAGCTATAGAGAGCCGAAGTCACAACCCTTCCGTTAGGTCCCATGGTGGCTATCTTTCAAAAAAATTTGAACGGCAGTCTATGGCGAAAAATAAATGATTTTCTGGTCCCGGTTGACTTGTGCCTTGAATTACCCATATGATATTTGTCAATTTTATGTCATTGGTGAATTACAATATTGTGATAGATCGTAATTCCAACGACTACAAACCCATCAGTCGCGCTAGTGACGTTAGCTCATTCACAGCCACACTAGATTGTACAAGCATACCAGCAACAGGTCTTAATTAGGCTTTCCTTGCCGATGAAAATACCACGAGTCAGAGAATTAAACACATCAGGTAAGTTGTATTCGTCCATAGACTGTACATAAGAGTGACATAGCAGGCAGCAAGATGCAACCGTTAACTAGCATAACAGCTAATCTTTCGATCGTACATTGTTCGAGATGAGAGATGTAGTCCACTGAGCGGATTCTCAAAAAACCAACATAACTTTTGAAGTCTATCGAACAACAGTACTTTCTTGACGTGAAAAATTATCTTTTAAATTCACACACATCATATGTGAAATTCGTGGCACAATTCAAACTGGACCAAAAAATTATTGTTATTTCTATTAACTCCCGTTCATATTTTTTTGAAAGATGGGTCCCATGGACCGGAAGTAGAAGGGCTTGACTTCGGCTCTCTATAGGCCCTAGGCTTACTCCCTTGATGTAGTATGTGATGAGATCAAAGTCCCAATAGTCTTGCTTAAAATTAGTTGAATATAACAACCTGTGTAGGTTTTTATAGGTTGTATTGTAATATGCTATTAATATATTATAATATAATATATTTTAAGTCAATTTATCAATTAGTTTTCACAAAATTCCCCAGAAGTCATCATTTAAGGGGTTATTTTTTTTAAATTTTTCATCATGGGGCCCACATTCTCCAGCAGCACCCAATCAATAATTAGTATTTTTGTAAAATGTGACCTATTTTTGAATGTGATACCTTGACTGGTAAAGTATATGAGACAGCAAGGGTGTGTGTGTGTACTGCGTATGGTCGTGGGCCTATTTGGAAGAAAGTCCAGTAAACCTTTTCTGATTTTCATTTGTCATTTTGTCTTGATTGAGAGAGAATGATAGTGAAATAAAGAGTGTAGTGCTGGAGAAGTGGTGTGTGCTCTTCCTACACATAACAATGAAATAACTTTTTATCTTGGGTTAGGATTAAATAACAAATAATTGTGTATAGGCCAGTGTTTTTATTGAAGCAAAAAAGGAACAAAGTATCCAGTAACTTTATACTTGATTTGAATTGTAAGCATTGCTACACTTTCTTACTCAGAAAGTTAAGTAACAAAATGACTGTAATCCGTTACTTTATAATTAGTTACCTCCAACACTGAATTTCGAAAGGTTGCCGCTAGTTGCAGCTCGAAGTCGTGTTGGTATTTCTGTATATACCCTGCTACAACTGGATTGATAAAAGGTCATGTAGTTGCAAACATCTCACCTGACTACAGCATGATCAGCATGGTATGTTATTTGATTGTTTGGTTGACTTTTCAACTGGTATCAGAAAGACCGGTCATGCCATGGAGTTTTTCTTACACTCTAAAAACTGCTGGGTTAGAAATAACCCAAAAATAACCCAGAGTCAGATAAGGACCAACCCAACATTGGGTTATCTTAACACAGCGGCAGAGTCAGATAAGGACCTACCCAACATTGGGTTATCTTAACCCAGCCCTTAACCAACCCAGCATGTTGGGTTATGTTTTCTGCCCAGCAGCTGGGTAAAATGACTACATTGCTGGGTTAAAGCTACCAATACGTGGGTTAAAAATTACAACCCAAATTCTGGGTTAAAAATTGGGTTAACATTATTCATTCACCATCACCAATTATTATTGGTGGTTTTTATTTTAATCATTATTACCAATGTTACACTGCTTAAGAAATAAACAAAAGATTCAGATTTCAACCATTCTTTTATTGATATTTTCATTTACATCATTTCTTAAAAGTAAAGTCATTATAAAATGGTAAAACTAGATTCTCCAAGATATGGCCTCTAACTTAAACGACCAAGAAGTCAAGTAAAAAAATGGAGGAAAAAACGTACAATACAAATGGGTACTCCGCCGTTGCTCATGTGAGATACTCAGCAATGTTCGTTCCAATCTGTGGAGGTAAAAAACACACACACGCACACACAAAATGATTAAGTAAAAGTACATAGTACATAAAAGCATTATAATCTCCTGTCATTAGTGAAATAGTGCAAACTACAATGTACAGCACCATCCATATTTATTGGCACCCTTGATAAAGGTGAGTAAAAAGCATTGTAAAAACTTGATTAATAGCCCAAGCTTTTATTTGCTTCAATTCCGGAACTCAACCACATATTTAAACTTTATGACCACCAAAGGTAGGGAGTCACCACTTTCTTTCGCCTCTGATACTGATACTAGTAAATATGGCTGGACGATTTGGGATAGCTCTTTTTACCAGGAGTGCCAATAGTTGGTGCTCGTTCTATTTGTAACAATTGTCTTAACTCACAGGCTCATCAATGGTGGTAGGCCTGACTCTCTTGGTGGGATCAGCATGGGCAGCAGCTGCAAAGCCACATCTCCTCATTTCTCTGCAACATAAATATTTAAAACAAACTATTGTTAAATACTCTAACATGAATTAAGTTAGAACAAGGTGGCTTATAGCAGGGACTCTTTTTAGGGGTGCTCAAGCACACCTAAATCTAATCTCAATACACTTAAACATAACAACAATAACCTATTCAACACTTTTGTAAGGTGTTGTATGTGAATTTCCCCCTAAAGGTCTCATCCAAGAATCAAAAACCCTGCTTATTGCTGACCTTTGAGTCGTCATGTAGTCAATTTTATGTTCAAATTCTGCAGCCAGCTTCAGTTATACATTTTTTAAAATGAAATACCTGCTGAGAGGTTGTTTATGTACATGAGAAGGTCTGCAGTCTTCTCCTTCCTGGCCATGCAAATTTATTTTTCAGGAAAGAACAGGTTCCATTTCTCTGCTAACTTGCTGGAGGACTCTGGATGCAAAACCGAAATCTACCTGCAGAAAAACAGAACATTTTTCAAACTCCATACACAGGATAGAAACTAGTTAACTGTAGCTGATCTTACAGACTCACAAATGAAGCAGCCTCGTTTGTACATTGTGAATGTATTATAACTAGTGCAGTTCCTATTCATAACCTGCCTATTCCTGTAGAAAACCCATAGTCCAATGCCCACAGGCCTTCTTTAAAAATAGGATGATAGTAGGAAAAAACACCATTCCAATAGATAGATATAGAATAGATGTGGAGGACGTTTGCGAAAGGGTATGGGGAATTTATGACCAGCACTGTTCAGAATCAACCAAAAGATGCTGCAGTCTTTCCAGGTGGCCACTCGTTCCACAGCGGTGCAAACGTTGGCTGTACACTACTGTACACTACACTGTACATTTATGCTGTAAGGGAATTGGTTAAATATGCACAATACCTGCAGTGCTTCCCTGTCCATTAAACAAACATTAGTCATGTTTTATCCTTACCGCATCATGCTAGGTTACATTCCTTTGCACCACGTTAACGTTACAGACATGCCTGAAAACATAGTTAACATAGTTAACCCTGACACACATGGGAAAGTTCTTCCTCAGCATCAAGTGAACCTACTGTAATGTTACCTCACCCATCCATGTTTCCTATGGTTTAACTATGGCTAGCTAGCTTTTGCTAGGCAAACAGTTGAGCAACGTTAATTAGCCTAGCTTCTAACTTATACCTAAAGTTAACCCATGACTATTCAGCAATTGACATTATTTTACATTCTCATCGTTTTGGGTTCTTCAAGAAAATGTGAATTGGTTATAACGTGTTAATATCATTAATACTAGTGCATGCCAAGTTACCATTCCAATACTAACAGCTAAGTTAACATTACAAATGATGACCTTCAACAATAATGTTAACAACCATCCTTAATAATGTTAGTAACATCACAATATAATTAGACTATGTTAATTATAGGCCTATGTTAATTATGTTGACATGGATGTGATAGACATACAGAATTTACTTACTTGAAACTGGGAAGGAGAGGGAGAAAATGTTGAAGCATGAAGTGGGCTCATATTTGACAGATAGAAGTGAACGTCCCGGTGACATTTTTTGTTTTAGATCTGAATAGTGTTGTTTGGATACTAAGTTGTTCGTTTTAAACTGAACTAAAAGTGCAGAGCAACAAGGCGATTGCCACAAACTTCTACCTCTGCTTGCCTAATCTGAATTCACCTCAGCCTGGTCGGAAGATACTTTCGCTTTAGGCTAAATATAGCTATCACTTGTTCGATTCGCGAGGATAATTTGCAAGGTGTTGTTTGATTTGGAGTTGGATTGCTTGGATACTAGGCCTACAAACAAGTAGACATGCTTTTTAATAGCTTAGACTGCAACTACCAAGTTGAAAATAAAGTAGCCTACATTGATTCCCCTCTCACAGAAGTAGCCTATAGCCTACATACGCACTTCAAACAAACAAACGAGCGTTTCACAGGGAGCCTTCACCGGGCGCGCAACTGGAACGCTCCGTTCGCAACGCGCAAAACAGAAGACGGGTCTATTTTTTTTAACGTAGCCAGTTGCACTGATCACAGTAGAAGGTAATTGCTGTAGCCTCCCTGTCAGTCTCATACGCATGCATTGTATTGTCATAAGCAAAACTGCATCGCACCAGTGCTACGTTGGTAAATCCATCATCGCACAATGATGGATTTACGCTCATCCATCGCACAAACAAATTCTTTTGTAGCATGTGCGACATATATGTCGCACTGTACAGTCCTGCCATGTATAAAAAAGGCAAAAAAACGTCCTTTCCGAACCCAAAATTTAAATAAGAATTTTATCTTAACGAAACAACTCTAAATAGGTTGGGATATTGTTAGCCTGGTAAACCAGACCCTGGAATCTTTCAGATTAAGGGTCTGGCCACGAGTAATGAAAATGGCCCAATTCGAGGGGCGGCACCAAGCATGCATTTGAAACTCTCACTGCACGCAGTTGGATAACGCTACGACCAATCACAACAATTCATCAGTGTCGGTCATCAGTGTAGCTCGCCTTTGTCCCGCCTACACCGATTTGATTGGTCCCTCTCGCTCGAGAGAGAAGAAATTTGGATCATTGCTCGTGGCCAGAGTATCTTGCGGGCACAATTCAAATTGTGCTCTCGCGAGAACTCTGGATTTCCAGGGTAGGATATTGTAGAAATTTCACTTAAATTGCAACTGCAACATGCCTGCTTGCCGATGTTCAAACGACAACGAAAAAGATATCAATTGCACTTTTTTTCATTTGAATGTAACACAAAACATTTTTTAAACAGCTGGACAAATTATTTAGCTAATTGATTATAGCCTGTACACCAGCAATTGTAAAACAATTACCTGCACAAGGACATTGACAGTAGCCCAGCCTAACAAGCAGATGTTGCAAAAGACATCAAAAGACGCAGTTAAGGGACTGTTCGTTATTTATAAAAGGGGCCATCAGAGGGATTTTGAGTGCTTCAATCAAAAGTTGCATGACCCTCCCCTGCCTGCAAGAAATTTTGCAACGACTCTCTAGCAGAATTTTCAAAAAATAAATTACCCTCCCCGGCCAATTGTCGATGTCTTCCGCCCACGCTCTTAGGCGCTATGAAAACAAATTGACTTAGGCTACCGTTCTAAAATCAACCTCTGCTTTCTGATCTTACACATCACACTTCATCAAGATGGTGGCCATTTCAGTAGATTTACTCCCTAACATTGTTGTGGAAACACAATAAGCATGGAAACTAAATGCACACTTCCTGCAACTGCATTAGCCTACTTGTAATAAGTTACTCCTCTAGTAAGTATTCACATGAAATAAAACAATAAAACATTAAGACCATTCAACAAAGCACACTGGATAATAACAAATTCAACACATGAACTGGTTGCTATGGACTCGTCTCTTGGCTTCCTCAGTCATTGTAAAGCTGCCGAAGCTGAACATTATCCAAACCTTATCCAAAACTCCATTTCTCAGATGAGCGTCAATTTGGGAGCTTGCATGCTACCACTCCTTCCTTCTCAAATGACTTGAAAAGGCTGTTTGCACAATTTCACAAATCATCACAGGGACCGAAAAATACCTAACGTGCCATCCTTTTCCGGGTTTATCACATATTTTAACTTTCCCCCGCTGTCTTGCCGTTTTAATATTTTCCCGTAGAATATCCCATATTATTGTAATACTGTCATAACATTAGTCCTGCCATCTGGCCTGTCTCTGTGTTGTCCTGTTGTTACCCCCTTGCCCTTCCAGTGAAACAGATGTATTCAAATCATCGTTTTGCTTGCTTGAATGCGAACTTAGAGTGATGTTAACCTATTTAAGTTAACGACGTGGTTGTCGTGAGAGCACGATTCATTGGTGCTTGCAGTGTTCGGCCGTATTTCTACGTGCGCACCTGCCTACCATCAGGCTACTCAGCTAAGAGTAGAATTTCCCCTGTTTGTATATTCACTCCAAGTTGGCCTACCATAACTTACAATTGGCGGCCCAATTGGAGGTCATTTGTACTGGCCCTAAAAAAATGTAATCTCTAGCAAGCGCATGAGCTGTTGTCCACTCTTGCATCTCTCGCTTGCTTTAGTCCTGCAGCCACTGCACCTCAGCCCATTGAACAAGCTAGGCTACATTACAATTCATTACATTTGTACATTTATAAGCTGAACGTAAGTGCCATAGTTTAGTTTCAACCTAAATTGGCACGTTGCAGTTTATTAACTACTAATATTTAACAGGTTGCGCCACACAAATAGTTTCTGTCAACAATATCGCAAAGAAACGCGGGCACAATTTCTGCAAAACTTGGTGGAGCAGATCCAACTCAAAGGGAATTTCAAAGTATTTCTATATAGTAGCCTGGCTATTGCCGATGTCCATCATTTCTTCACGTCTTACAACATAAACAAATGCAATAATATTCTAGTGAAGTCAGAAATGAGCCTGTCTAAAGGCCTCTTGGAAATCATGTGGCATGATACGCACTCAATTGCGATTCGAAGCAAAAAGTATCACTGATAGCCTAACGAAGGTAAATTGCATATTTGTTAATGTAGCGAAGGTAAAATGTTAAAGTGAATCGAAGACTTTAGAATAACCAAAGAAAGTAAAGGAGATGATTTGCACCTCCGTTCACCAATTAAAGGCCGTGGTTGTGTTTCTACAATATGTTGGCACAAAACGTAATTTCTGTCAGAAACCAAGTAGGCTAAACATATTCATTGTCATCGTGGACTATGACGATGCCCATGTTCAGTAGGCTATGTGTTTCATTTATTCAAGCAGTGACATGGTTTAATGCATGGGGTAACGTGAGGTGCGTCAGAAAAAAGATGGGCTTGTCCCTCAACACATGTTAAAATAGCGTGATTAGCAACCAGAAAATAAAAAAAAATCCCGGGGGAGACACCCCCGGACCCCCGTGTTGTTATTGTTATTGTTGTTGTTATTATTATTATTATTATTATTATTATTATTATTATTATTATTATTAGGCTATTATATAAAAACAAATCTAGATGTCACATTCATCTCATTTAAATGGTGGGAACGTCAAATGTAACAAGTAGGCCTATAAGTCAGAAGAGCTACATTATGCGACTGATTACACATTTAATTCACCTGAACAGTGTGCAGAACGCACTGCTACTTGGAACGTAACACATTTTTGTTTGCGCAGGAGAGAGAATGACCGCGATTAACAAATTGCACTTGTTATTGGTTACCAATAAATACTATATATTTTTTTGCAAACAACAAAAACAGAAAGGATGGAGACAGCAAAGCTAGAGATGGGCAGGAACAAGGTCAATTGGTAGAAATGCTTGTCAAAACGTTAGGAGCTGGATGCAAAAATAATTCAGTGGAAATGCATGGATTCCAGTTTCTTCCAGTAGCAGCAACTGGAATCCATGCATTTCCACTGAATTATTTTTGGAATCTGATCCCTTATCATAGCTGTTCATTCTTACTCGTTGCTCGACTTATCGTGACTAAATTCAAGATGGCTGCAAACGCTAAACTTCGTGAAGATACTGTCTGTATAAATCGTCTTGTAAGTAAACTACCAGTGCTTTTTCAAAGTTCTCAATGTCTCGTTTTAAATGTCAGGGCCCTCGGAAGTCTACCAATGAAGTGTGGAGATACATTGAGCCTCGTAAATGGGTGTAAAACAGTGATTTATTTGCATGGCTAGCCCGATGCCGAAGCACCACTATTGAAAAAGATGTTGGTAGCATCGGCTAACTAGTGCCAGATTTTGGAGTGCAGGGGACAAGCCGAGATGGGCTATGAGACATACGTTCACACTCGGTATCATGTTTCGATACACTTTAGGTCAATATCACACCGGAATTCTCCTTTAAGCTCATTAGCCTACTTTCAATAGGCCTACTGTACAGCCTGAGAGTGAAAACAACATGGTTGTAAGTTTGGACCATGATAGTTTCCTAACTTCAGTAGTCTGGACTTAAGTGGTTAATGACGTTTAGTAGTGTGTGAACGGGCACACCTGCACATAACAAGAGACTTAATGATGGACTACCTTAGTTTAATCCGTGAAATCATCTGTGTTTCTTTATTCAGGGTCATCAAGTTAATTCATTGGTTTATATAGACTGACTGTTCCGTGTTCTCCCCACAGAAAGGGCAACCCAGCGTACATAGGATATTACTCAGTATTCCACATTTGTTTGTTTATTTTTTGTTCAAAAGGGAACCAAGTAATAAACCTGGAATAATAAGAAATGCAATGTTTCAATTTCCATGTGCATACTACAACCAACACAGCTCCCCAGTTCTTTACCTCAATAGCCCAATAACATTAAATAACATTCAAAATACAAATAAATAATAATATTATTAATATACTATAATAACAATAATAATAATCCATAATCATCATCATCGTCATCATCATTTCATAATTTGCATGTACATTCAAACATTATGCACTACATTCAAACATTAAGCACTATATTCCTAAGTCCTACCATAAGCCTATTCAAAATGCATGCAGTCTTTTCTATGAGCAGGAAACTACCGCTGGAAACTACAACTCCCAAAATGCCTATTCAAAACGCATGCAGTCTTTTCTGTGAGCAGGAAACTACCGCTGGAACTACAACTCTCAAAATGCCCCGCGGCAAACCAGGAAGTACGTTACCTACGTTAAATACCAGTCCGCGATTCATACTTCAAACATTTTTAAAGCTAAAGAAAGTAAACACGAATGGACACGTATGGTACAGCAATGTTGTAAGTCTAAATGTTAACTTTATGTCCCACAGCTTTGCCGCCGCATCAACTTATAACTTTGGAGCATAACGTTATCTTTATCAGTTAACTTAACTGCTTAGATCCACCGGAGCATAGCGTTATGGTGGGTTTCCACACAGCGAAACACCTCGCGATTTTCGGCCAGCGAAATTTCGCCTCGGGGGCGTGACGGCGAAACCGCTAACCTTTTGACTGCAGTGTCTAGCCAGTGGTGGCAAGCGAGCTAATTAGGCTAATCAGCTAATTCAAACGTTTAAGTACTTAATGAAGATATCCAGGGGTCTTTATGCCGCGACTAAGTTGATGTTGCCTATAAACAACAAGGTCAACTAGAAAATGCAATTCCAGGGAATTACCATTGCATGTAAATGCAAAAAAGCTGCTGTGTATAACATTATATTACTTACAGTATGATTTCAGATTACACAGTCTTACAGTATTCTTGAAAACCACTTACTTGGTTAGATGTTAGCTTAGAGTATATGACAGTCAGTAAAAATAAATGGTCAATTCAATATTGATCAACATTCTTTGTTTTAATACAGCAGAATGATGCTCAGAATACACTAATGAATGCTAACCAATGTAAGCTTGAAGTAAAATTACATTGGTCATTTTCATGCACTGTAATAAGAAGAACAGTGATAATAGTCCATTGCATTTACATGCAATGCAATAAGACATAATATATTTCATACCTGTGTTGCAGCATGTAGCCTAGCTGTCTAGCTGTCTGTGTGTTGGGAGGATGACCGGGGAGATGGGATAGTGTGCTGTGTATGTGGGGAGAGGGCAGTGTGCAATATGTGTGTGTGTGGGGGGGGGGGGGGACACAGTGTGCTGTAAGTATGTTGGGGATGTGTGTTGGAGAAGCTTCCTGATGAAATAATGTGCTGTGTATGTAGGGGAGAGGGGGGGGCAGTGTACTGCAAGTATGGTGAAGGGACTATTGCAAGCAGAGTACTGTATGTATGATGTATGTGAGTGATGACAGTAAAGATGTGTGTGTGGGCGGGAGGGGAGTGTAGCAATGACTGTGTGTAGTGTGGGTAGGTGGGGGCAGTGTGCTGTAAGTATGTAGAGGATGTGTGCTAGAGAAGATCCTGAAGACAATGTGCTGTGTATGTAGGGAGGGGGGGGGGCAGTGTGCAGCAAGTAGAGGAGGCTTACTGTAGCAAGCAGTGTGCTGTATGTATGTGAGGTGATGACAGTGATGATGTAAGTGTGTGTGTTTTTTGTGTGTGTGTTGGGGATGGGGGTGGTGGGGGGGGGCAGAAAGGCTAGGCAATCAAGGACATGGGTAGATGGAGGAGAAATCAAAAATAATAAATAAAAAGTTCTATGGAGATGTGCAAAAGTTGGAGAAAGTCAGATGTGTGTGTGTTAAGAAAATAAATAAAAGGTCTATAGCATAGGGTGAGGGATGTAAAAGTGCTAAAAGTCTTGTAGGTGTGTGTGTGTGGGGGGGGGGGTCATGAGTGCTGAGTAGTGAATGTGTGCAAAGTCAGTATAGTGTGAGTTCAGAGTTCGGATGGCCTGGGGATAAAAACTTCTCCTGAGTCTCTCAGTTCTGGCTTTGTGACTACATAGGCGTCTTCTTGATTTCAGCGGTAGGAATAATCCATTGTTAGGATGAGAAGAGTCCTTCAGAATCTTTTGGGCTCTTAGGAGTACTCTTCTGGAATAGATATCTTGTAGAGCAGGGAGTTGAGTTCTTATTGTACGTTCAGCTGAGCGCACTACTCTCTGCAGAGTACTACAATCTCTAACTGTGGAGTTCCCATACCAGGTGATGATGCTACCAGTTAGAACACTCTCAACCGCTGAAGTGTAGAAGGCCTTCATGATGGATGTAGAAACTTTGAATTTCCTTAGCTGACGAAGGAAGTAGAGTCGTTGTCTGGACTTCTTCAGAACATATTGAGTGTTAACAGTTCATGTTAGGTCTTCAGTAATGTGGACACCAAGGTATTTAAAACTTGTGACTCTCTCTACAGGTTGCCCGCTGATCATTAGTGGGGTGTAACTGTAGTTCTGCTGCTGCCTTCTGTAATCCACTACCATTTCCTTGGTTTTATTGATATTCAGTGTCAAGCTGTTAGATTGACACCACTGTGCCACCTCATCAATCTGATCCAAGTAGAGCTGTTCATTGTTGTTACTAATCAGGCCCAAGATCACTGTGTCATCTGCAAACTTGATGGTTGAGGTATGACTACTGTTGGCTTTGCAGTCATGTGTGTAGATGTTGTACAGCAGTGGACTCAAAACACAGCCTTGGGGAGCACCAGTGCTGATGGTTAATGAGTCAGATGTCAGACCCCCCACTCTAACCACTTGTGAATGGTTGGTGAGGAAGTCAAATATTCAGTGACACAGGGTGGTGTTTAGTCCTAAGGCCTTCATCTTTGTGACCAAGGTGAGAGGTACTATCGTGTTGAATGCTGAACTAAAGTCAATGAACAGCATCCTTATTACATAATTCCCATTCACCTCCTCCAGGTGAGTTAAGGTGGTGTGCATGAGGTTTGAGATGGCATCCTCTGTAGACCTGTTGGCTCTGTAAGCAAATTGGAGGGGGTCGAAAGAGGCAGGGAGGGATGAGAAGATAATGTTTTTCACAAGCTTCTCAAAACACTTCATCACTGTAGACGTCAGGGCTACTGGGCGGTAGTCATTCAGACATGATGGACTTTTGTTTTTCGGTACTGGAACAATAACAGACTGCTTGAGGCAAGTAGGAACTGTCTCTTGAGCCAATGATGTGTTAAAGATATAAGTGAACACAGGAGCTAACTGAGCAGCGCAGGATTTCAAAACCCTGTTAGAAATTCCATCCGGTCCAGCAGCTTTTCTACAATTAACCCTCCTAAAGGCATTGCTCACATCGACCTCAGAGACAGAAAGGTGCATCCTCATTTGCTTCACATGCTGCAGCTAGTGCAAGATAGTCTGTGTTTTTCATGTCAAAGCGAGCATAAAAAGCATTAAGTTCATCAGGGAGGGCTTTACTCACATTCATCATAGGAGGGGACTTTCTTTCAAAGCCAGTGATGGTTCGGAGTCCTTTCCACACTCGTGCTGGATCACCCTCCAAGAAATCAGCTTCAACTCTGTCTCTATAGCGCCGCTTAGCATCTTTAATAGCTCTACGTAAACTATAAGATGCTGCTTTGTAATCAGTCATATCCCCCGAATTAAGCCCAGCATTATAAGTCATGGTGCGTGTCTTTAATGCCGTTCTCACTTCTCTATCCTCCCATGGCTTCTGGTTAAGGAAGCTTCGGAACTTTACAGTTGGGATGATGGAATCAGTTAGCATATTGATGTAACTCAATGATACTTCCGTAAACTCATTGATGTCAGCAGAGTTCGTCTTGAACATCTCCCAGTCAACGTTGCTAAGGGCGCCCTGTAGCCTGGCTTCCGATTGGTCAGTCCAGCGCTTGACCTCCTTCGTCACTGGGGGGTCCGTCCGACTTCTCTGATTGTACATAGGCAGTAGGAAAACAGCGGCATGATCTGATTTTCCGAAAGCTGGTAGAGACTTCGCTTTGTAACTGTTCTTGAACTGTGTGTAGCAGTGATCCAGTGTGTTGTCACCACGTGTAGGGAAGTGAATGTGTTGAATAAATTCAGGCATGGACCGGTTCAGATGTACTTGATTGAAATCACCGGCCACAATAAGCGCAGCTTCAGGGTGCGTGTGTTGTTGTCTATTTAACACTTCTTGCAATTCTGAAACCGCAGCATCTGTGTTGGCTTGTGGAGGAATGTAGACAGCGTTGAATATTACCGAAGTAAACTCACAGGACAGGTAGAAGGGTCGACAGACGATCGCTAGATGTTCTAGATGAGGCGAGCAGGTAAAGCATAGAATGTTAGAGTTCCTGATGTCTCTATGAAACTGTATCCTCGCTCGTTAGTAGTTTAAGCCCTCTTTGTACTGTGTAGCCTTTTTTTATTTATTTGATTGTTTCCGTTTGTTCGCGAAGATGATTGCGGGTGGTCTTGTAATAACGCAAGTGAAAACTGATTTAGACATTTTGGACAACTCATTCTTCTAAATCAGTTTCCATGGCATTTTGGAGAGATGTGCTAGAAAATCTGTTTAGGCAGTCCCATATATGGTAACGAGCTGTGTACGCCTGGAAAGAGAAGATATGCTTTCTGAATAGCACAAATGTTGTTCCCAATCATTTCCATAAAATAGGCTAAGTCAAAGACCCAAAACTAAGTCTTATAATGACATAACGGTATAGTCTGTTTTCCATTTAGGATGCGCGGATGAGGGATAAGGCTTTCATGGTGGACCACGCACCTTTTCTTGTGTCAGGAACTCTGCACATAGGCTTAGTACATAGCCCAGCTCCAGTGAAGACGGCTCTGGTCATCCCATCTTACCCTCCCCCCACTTCCTCTAGCCTACCATTCAGGCTATGAAGACCTGCAAGTTAAAAGTTAAAAGGTGAACTGCTGTGAAGGGGGCAGGACTCCTCCATTGGCCTCGCTCGCAACGAACAATTCGACCCCGAGCCAATCAGCGAGCAGGAGGCGGGAGTTGTGAGAGACGTCGTTGAGATTCTGGGCTGTGTTTGAATTGTAGTCTTCGAGGAGTTGGCAATGGCGGAAGTTAATGAAGCAATTCAGTCCGTGCTGGCTACGCTTCCAAATATTCAGGAATTGAAGTCCGAACAAAAGGACTGTTAAACACATTTTTTTTTCGGGCAAAGATGTCGTGGCCCTACTCCCTACGGGATTTGGGAAAAGTTTGATTTGTATCGCGCAGTAGCCTCGATATTAAATTACAGCATGTGCGGCAGACCAGGTATGAACAAGGCGGGTTTTCAATAATCACATCTAGCTTTGACAATTGTGATGATATTGTAGAGCCGAGGCTATTTGCCCCCATGTTAAGTCAAGTGAAGTCAGTTTTATTTTTAAAGCGCATTTAACATGCACGTAGTGCAACCCAAAGCGCTCCAACAAACAAGACACGTAACAAGACAAACGATGCCGGATGGAGCGGCATAGTCGCCAGCGTGCCCATGACATCAAGACATGACGAATACATTTAAAAAAATAACAAATACAAAAAATGCTGGATGGAGCGGTGTAGTCGCCAGTGTACCCGTGACACCAAGACATACAAGACAGACAAATAAACAAATAAAAAGTGAAAAAAAAAAAGAAAATATATTTAAAAAGGGGAAAGGTGATGTTAAAATTAGTCCAATTTCCAAACCAGCTGAAAATGTCCAAGGGCAATGATGATCCGTGAAAACTGCACAGAGTGTCTTCACAACCGATATGCCAACAAAGTTCTTTAACGTTTGCAAATGATCAACCCGGTGAATTCACTGGCAGTCTGGAGATCACGTTAACGTTAGTTAGGCCTTGTAGACTGCAGTCTGGAGATCACTGGAAGCACAGTCTGAAGTAGTGGGCGATCGTGTAGATCCGCAACTCTGTGGACTTCTAACAGCGACCGTCTGTTACTCCGTGAGACTGCAGCTCCTCACCGCTAGGCTAACGTTAGTCTGCAGTTGGCATGGCAGCTCGCAGGTCAGCAACAGCTCGGCGGCCACGGCAGATCTTTCGCAGAGTAGCTAGCCTAGGTCCAGCTGTCCTGAGAGATCCCCTCGACCAGACAGTGAAGTGCACCGTTCACGGATGGATGGAAGGATGTCAGAGGCCCAGTTAGTCTGCAGTTGGCATGGCAGCTCTCAGGTCAGAAACAGCTCGGCGGCCACGGCAGATCTCCCGCAGAGTAGCCCAGGTCCAGCTGTCCCGATGTTGGGCTTTCCCCTGTGTTTCCCTGTGTCTTCTCTTTTCCCGGCGTGTGTGTGTGTGTGTGTGTGTGCGAGCGCAAGAGTGTTTGTGTCTCTCTCTGCCTCCTGTGTCATAGAATGTGTCAATGAGTTCTGATGTGTTTTCATTGGGGGGAGGTGTCCGGGAGGGAATATTTAGGGGTTCAGATAGGTTAGCTAAGGGGCTAGGTTCTAAGATGTCTAGATAGATAGATAGATAGATAGATAGATAGATAGATAGATAGATAGATAGGGAAATTCAAGGTCTCAGTAGCATACAGACATCACACACACATTCACTAGCAGCAGAAAAAAGTAATTAAAAGTATATCATTTAAAAAACACAACTAAGCAATAAGGACAGTAGAAGATAAAGCATATACTAGATATACTAAAATACAAATTATACTAAATAACACTTAATCTAAATCAATTCTAAACTATATTAAGAAAAGGTATAAGTCTGGCCACAATTCGGCTGTGGCATGGAGGGAGGGGTTATGCATATGTGCTAATATAGCACACAAACAGTGAGGCAGAAAGACAGTCAAATTGATTTTAAGGTTATGTTAATTACTTACAAAGCTCTGAATGCCATAGCACCTTCATATATCTCTGAGCTTTTAATATCTTATCAACCACAAAGGAAACTTAGATCATCCAATTCTAATCTTTTAATCGTACCCAAAGTGCTCCACAAACAAAGTGGAGAAGCTGCGTTTATCCATTATGCCCCCAAACTATGGAACACCCTGCCTCTGTACATCAAGCAGGCGAGTTCAGTAAATATTTTTAAAAAAGATCTGAAAACATACCTGTACAGGAAAGCCTTTAGTTAACTCATCTTATCCTGTAGACTACATTTTCAGATTATTCTACATCTGCTACTATTGGAGGGCGCAGCCAGCCAGAAGCAGATGGGCTCCCCCTATTAAGTCAGGTTCTGCTCAAGGTTTCTTCCTGGAATATGGGAGTTTTTCCTTGCCACAGTTGCCATATGGCGTGCTTGTGGGGGGTAAGAGGGTTAAGGCTGCCAGTCTTATGACGTAATTTTCTATATTTTTGATATGTTGCTGAGCATATCATAAACAGCAAAGAAAAGTGATTGATAATGACTGACTGACTACTATTGTGTTACATGCTTCAAATGTAAAGCACTTTGAGCTGCATTCTGTGTATGAAAGGTGCTATACAAATAAAGCTTTATTATTATTATTATTATTAGTGGTAAAAAGTGGCTAGTCTAGTAAGTTTAGTCAGAGTAGAAGTGGATTACATGCGAGTGAGTTGTGTTGTTTTGCATTGTTTTGTTGGCCAATGAGTGTGAATGACGTGATTGAGACCGTGATTTATCAGCGATCAGTTTGTTGTTTTGTAGTGGACACCTGTTGCCCGTGCACTAGCCTGTACATCTATAGGAAATAAATTACCGGAGTTTTGGAACGATATATCAGCCTCCCCGTCTCCTAACTTCTCATCAGCATTACAATATGTTATCTTCAACCTTACTGTCGAATAGTAATCTGCTATTTGCTATTCTTCCACTGACTCTTAAATTTGTATCGCAAAGCCGGCATCGGTCATTTACATCCATCTTGTTCGCTCTGGTGGGGAATGGTTGTTGTATACAGCGCACGCAATTTCTGGTGAGCGTTGTAGTGTAGCTTACTTCACGATCGAGCTGGCGCATAACATGCATCACGGCCAAACGTTAGCGATTGGGTGAAATCAGATCCAATCATTTCAAACTTCTACAGAGTCCACGCATCCAGCTTGCAAACGATCGTCAATAGCCGAGATCCCAGACCCTTGTAGAAGAGAAGCATACCAAGGGGATGGCCAATGGCCAGGCTAGGATCGGCCACTCGTTCACTGTTCTGTCGGTTTGTGCTCGGATGCATTTTTCCACACTTGGCTGCAAGCCCCCCTCCCCATTCTTTCACAAGCAGTGCAGCTTTCTGAAGCGGTGCTTTCTGAAGCTAATGTAACAACAAATACCACCAATATTGTAGTGTGGCAATAAAAGTATTCAGGGTTTGTGCAAGTAGCCTAAATATATAAATAAATTAAGGATATAAAATCCTTAACATGAAAAAGCTTAACGTAGCTTAATGTCCCAAAAAGTCGTTTTACTCCCTGTATGCGCTCATTATAAAGAAAGTTTAGCGTGTCCCAAAAAGAGCTATCAATTAATCACCAAACGTCTTATAAACAAGCCTTGCCAGGAGCAACACCTTGCAAAAAAAGAAAAAAATGATAAAAATAGGCCTAATAACGGTTGGAATGGAAAGATGCAAGTTGTTTTAAAAAACAAATGCTCCCGTTACCCCGCGGAAGTTGCAAAGTAGCCTAGCCTACACCTAGCCTAAGCCTACTTCAGAACACCTCATCGACTGTCTGTAGTAGGCTACAACTTTGATGTAATAAAAAGAGTTCTAAAGAAAAACGTTGCATCAACATTCCTGCCTGGATTCGAACTTAGGACTGCCTGAAAGTTGCAGACCTGTTTTGGAAATACGTGCATTAACCCACTTGACTGTCAGACAACGCTAGCTGCATCGAGTACTGGGTAGGACTGTACACTGGTTGCTGTGTCACAGCCTTGAGTAACCGAATTCGTTTTCCTTTGTCATATGAATGCTGTAATTTTGTTAACATTACTGTTAAGGAGATGCTGTAGGCAAAGGCTATATTTTAACCTTGTTAGTGTAAGAAAAGAAATTAGGAACTATTCACAAGGTTTCTGGGCAGCATATTTATGTTCTGTTAGCAAGCGAACTTCTCATGACTGCCGACAAAGTAGCCTACTGCCAGCTGACGAAGCTCTCATTTTAAAACATTACTGAGAGACAGGCACTGTACAATCAAGAAATCCTGCCACTGAATCCAAAACTATGTTTGACATTATGTACAAAGCTTATAGGCTACAGTGGACTAGCATGTTGCAGGGGCTGCTAAAAACACAGACAAACAACACACTGAAAACTCTGCCAATCACAGCCCTTGCGTTCGAATGCTCCGTCCGATTCGACCGCGGAATGCCACAGCGGACTTATGGTGCCCCCAAGCAGCTGCAGTTGTACTTACATTTCACGTAGCTGCGTGAATCACGTTTTTCGTGAGTGAAGTGTCCATTTTTAACTAGTACCCACTGTACGACATACAGCTTTATTTTGAGGAGTTGCAACTTTATTCAGTGGTCATACTTTATAAGTCTGCTTCAACAACTGCTTCGGTTGCCAGCTTCTTTTTTCCAACTGCTAGCTGCTCATCTGTCTTTCTCTCTCTCCCGCTTTACCACTCACATACCGAGTTTCTTATAAGAAATATGCTGTAGCGTATGAATGCTATTTTGTTGACTTTAATATTGTTGCTGCTGAACCATGGAGGACAGGCCATCATGGAGTTCTGTCCATCATTAGTGATAGGCTTAGATTAAATGACTGCAATTAAATGCTGCTTGTTACATATTTTTCATATCAAAGTCCTTTTTGTGCGAAACTCGTTTATATCATTTTGTGAGAAACGGATGCAATTTCAGACTGTATCGACGTCGATGCGCTCAGATGCCCACTATGCTTATTTTTTTTTCTGGGGGAACACTTGCTAGTTTTAACCAATAGGTTCCAGGGATTTTAAAACAGCTATGGGATGCTAAGGGCCGGTGGTAGCGTAGTGGTTAAGGAGCTGTGCTAGCATGCAGTAGCATGAAAAGTTGTGCGTTCAATTCCCGGCTTCCACCATTATGCCCTTGAGCATGACACTAAACCCCAAGTTGCTCTGGGGACAATGTAGTCCCTTGTAATAGAATTGACACATGACTTGAACGCTTCGGATGAAAATTGTCTGGTAAATGAATAAATGTAAATATAATGTAAATGTTACACACAATGTGATGTAGTTTTACCATGAGAGCAGAGTGATGTGATGAGTTTTTCTATTCTTTTCTAAAATGGTTGCTACATATAGTACACCTGGCAAGGTTTTATAGAGACAACAAGAAATATACACTGCAAAAAAATGAAATCAACCCAAGTGTTATTAATCTCATATTAAGATCAAAATATCTATTTGGTATTGTTTTTAGCATGAAGAGACTTACCTAATTCTCTCTAGAAAGATCATTTTGACTACATTTAAGAAGAGTTATTTTAAAGGAACACGCCACCCAATGTCAGTAGTAATATATGTTCTTACCTTAACTTTCACGAGTTCAGTTATACCTCTCCCGTGTCTGTATGTGCACTCAAACGCTCTGGGGTACGGCGCAAATGTGTTAGCATGTTGTTATGCTAGCAGGCTCAGACGTAGCCATAGATAGAAGTAATCAAAAACATCCACGTTTTCCCTACTTAAATAGAGTTGCACGAGCGTTTGAGTGCACGTACAGACACGGGAGAGGTATGACTCAACTCGTGAAAGTTAAGGTAAGAACATATATTACAACTGACATTGGGTGGCGTGTTCCTTTAAGGCAGGGGTTCTCAAAGTTTTGATTGGTGAGGGCCTGGGAAAAAAATTGTAAACATTTTAATGAAAAAAACCTGGGAAAAAAATTGTAAACATTTTAATGACCAGGTTGCAGCTCTACAGTTTTTATTTATTGCATTAAACACATTTTAATTCATAACTGAGGCTAAACCTGGCAAAACTTCTTAAGAAAAATGGTAATGCACACACAATCCCTGGGGTTCTCTACCCTCAACAGACAAATTTGGGATATAACAGTTCTGGTTGCAGTCCATTTCAAGTACAAATTTATTTAGAACAAACAGTCTCAGTGTGCCTTGCTTCTTATCAGCATAGGCCTTATTCAGGGCCAATTCCAGCTACCAAAGCACCACAGGAAAACCTGACGGCCACGAAACACCACTAAACGGAGATTCATTCTTTTCAAAGCACACAGTACAGTTGTACAGTTTTTTTACAGATGTTATCAGATGTTATCGCGGGCCGCCAGAAATGTTTTTGCGGGCCGCCATTGGCCCCCGGGCCGCACTTTGAGAACCTATGCTTTAAGGAGTCAAGACAAATTTGCTCAATGCACTGGCAGTCAAATTTGCTTGTTTTCAGGAGGAGCCGTTTTTAAATCAGTCAAACTCTTGAGTTTTTTTTTCTTCCGGATCCCCCCCCCCGCCACACTGGACCCCCTGAAAGAAGGGTAGGGCGGACACAGTTTTTCTGTGAATATCTCGAGAACCGTAGGGCCTAGGTGGACACATTTTTTGTATGTTGGTCTCAAGGGGCCATGTCAACCTTTCATTTGATGTATAGGGCCACCTAGTTAAAAAAAAAACAAAAAAAAAACCAAGGCATTGTAGTTTGGCAGTTAACTGGCTGACAGGTTCAAAACTGCACAAATTTCATCATTATGACACACTCTAAATGCATGCCAAGTTTCGTGGAATTCCGTTCATGGGGGACCATACAATAAATTAATATGTGTACATCTAGTGGCTGTACACTACGCATGCACACACACGCACTCATGAACACACACAAACACACACATAAGATATGCACACACATGCAGGCACACAAACACACACACACACACACGCACCAGGGATGGAAATTAGCACTAGCCAAATGCGGGTGAATTTATGCACTGGCGGGTGAATTTAGTCACTTTACCAGCCACTGTGGCGGGTAATATAGCTAGCATACCACAAATTTACAATCAGATACAGGCGAATTTTCATAGACCCTGATGGTTAAAAATAAGAAAGTGTCTCGTACGGATCATGTAATGTTATCAGTAGCCTATAATGATAAATCGTGCTGATTTGAAGTTAACTATAATAACTACCAGTGAGCCTCCCCGTAGCATGGCACAGCGCTTCACTTTTTGACACTACAATAGGCACACAAAGTGCGTCCAAATTCACCCATTCTTTTCTGTTGAACTACTTGAGAAGTGCTCATCACACAGATATCACATGAACGAGCCATTTCTCCGCTTTTAAACGGTGCTAGTTAGCTGTTATTTGCTGTGAAAAATGGTTTGCGTTAAAGTTAAAATTTTCAATGGATTCAAATCTCCACATCCATTCATCTTGGTGGAGTATCTCAGTAACTCTTCATGCAACACATGACAAACCATGTATCAGCAGGGCCTAAATGTCAGCGCAGAATTGCGGGTATAGCGCATCATTTATTCAAGTCCCGCAACTCTAGCCATCATAATGCGAGAAATTCCTGCACACATTTTACAGCGCTGTAATGTGAATGCGGGACCGGACGAACCAACTTCTGACTTGAATCGAATTTAGCCCCATGCAGAGACACACACACGTGCACAGGACTTTGCAGGTGCTCTCTCTCTGCACAGCAGGACTTGTCACCGCTGAAGTCAAATTATGCTAGGTGCTTCCATGTCTACTGCTAACTGAGGAAAGGAAAACAAAACAAAAAGTTTAGCGATCAGGAACTGTCAGTAATTTTGGGTTACATAGAGTCGCCATGAGACGCGAGGGGACATGAATGTGTTCTCCATTTGAGGAACGTAATCTATTGCGGACGTGCACAGACACAGAGCGCATAGTAGGCCTACTTTGACTTTGTAGAGGGCGCATTCATTATGTGAAAGATACCAAAACAGCGATCAAACATTCTCAAATTGATCATGACACTCCTATTAGAAAATCATGTAAGTAAAGATTATGTTGTAAGACAGTGTTGTTGCGTCATTGACGCCTGTAATAAGGGAAAATACGATTTACGGTGTTGGATTCTCTGGTTGTTGCGTTGTGTTTTAGTTCTAATGTCTGTATTGAAGATGGTCAATAAAGCTTGACGGCGGGATCAGGATCGGCGATTAGATGATGATTTATTGTAGATGGTACAACAATGAATAACAGAACACAGGCTAAGTCTCAAACAGTAAAACTGTGCAGAGTCTAACAGTTGTGGTTGTTATTAGAAGCGGCTGCTGAGCCTTCCGACAGAAGATGCTCCTTGGGTTGCTTCCTCGATCCGTCTCCGTGTCAAAACCTAAGACAAAGCCTGTTATACTAAAACATACAAACGTCAATCATGCCAACGTGGCAGGTGCCCACCAGTGTACAAAACCCGGCCCTGGCCAGATGGAGATACTAGCCCGAATAGGCAGACATGCTGTCTCCCTCGGCCCATGTTATCACTGATGTTCCTCGGATGTTCATAAACATCAGGCTGTATGACCTTCCTGCTGGTACACAGGCCTAAGGCACAGTTATGTACATTTAATATTCCCTTGTGACGTCTGCCAAATCCCATAACCATAATATTTACAAATATCTAGGCTATATTTAACATTTATTTTCTATTTGGGGCTTAAAATTAATTTCTAAATGGCGGGGGGGATTCCCCACCTTCATTTCTTCATATAGGGGGGATTTACACAGTTTGGAGGGGGGGGCATACATTTTACAAGCCGTTGTAGAATTCTGGGGTATTCTCACTGTATTCTGATGTGTTCATATGTTACATCTGTGTGTAGTATACAACGGGGAGAGGTTCATATTATGGTTATGGGATTTGGCAGACGTCACAAGGGAATATTAAAATCAGACGCCTTTGTCCAAAGCAAATATTAAAATCAGATGATATAGTTAGATCAAGTTGGATAGCTCCAGAACTCACGCCAAAGGATTGTCTTAAAGGAGCCACACCAGTTTTATGACACTATGGCATATGAATGCTGTTCAGTTGACCTTTAGTGTTGTTACTGTGCATGGAGGACAGGCCAATTTTGAGTTCTGTCCAACATTGGTGGTAGATTTAGAGAAAAATTCAGTTGTATCGCAATAATGCCGATAACCATCATAATTTAGGTTACTATAATCATGATATCACATTTGTATACCGTATCTCTAGTGGCTGGTGAAAAGGTTGAGTGGCTGGTAGATTTTGGAATCCACCAGTCACAGTGGCATGTGTACAAAATATTTAATTTCCATCCCTGACACACACATCTGGAAATGTGACAAACATGCTTGGACAAGGACCCATGGTTATCTTGCCCCCATGTACAGTATGGAGGATGGTAAGATAAGCAAAAGATTCCATAAGAACCACTGTTGGAGAGTTACAAACAAAGGTATCATCCTGGGGTCACCAAGTCCCCTAAAAAATCTTCAAAAGTGACCTCACTGCTAATAGATTATTTAGAGGGCATGCCAGGTAAAAGCCTGTCCAGTCATTTAATTACCAATGTAAATGGCAGGAGTTACTGAATGGTACAGTGACTTTGTCTGGAAGTGTGGTCTATTGTTAGCCTAGAAATCTAGACGCGCCCCTAGCGGCAGCAAAATACGTTTGCTGCCACGGCTAGTCTAGCAACTCTCCGTTGGCTTGTGAGCTCCAGAAATCGAAACTTAATCAGGCCATTGAAATCGTGTATAGAGTCGTTAGGTGGGCTTAACATAATGATTGATGGCAGAGTTGCAACGGTTTGGCTTGAATTCCCTGCTACTTGAGAACAAATAAGATGGATGTTGCTGCTGGCGAACAGTGTGCCACGAGTTAAGCTTTTATTATGTTGGCAAACGTTTGAACTAGCCAACTAGCTCCGCTGGTGGGAAACGCATGGGACTCATTAGCGCTGCCGCTGTCCTATTGCTGATTATCCCGCCCCTCGGACTGAGCACTGCGAACGGTGAGTGCCCAGACCCTACATTTTAATGTGGGTCTGGCTCGCCAGGCTAGTCTATTGTCAGATTGTCAGAAAATTGCGCTCTTTGGCTAGAAACACTTTAGGTGTGTTTGACATACATAGAAGAATGGCTATACTGAAAAGAACCCATACCTAATGAGAATTATGGTGGAGGGGCTGGGCTGTGCTGTTGTGGGGCTGTTATTTTCCCTGTTATTAAGGCCCCTTGGGAACCTAATTAAGGTGCATGGTATTATGAACACCAAGAAAAACCTAAACATTTTCAAAGGAAATCTGTCAATCTCTGCCAAGAGACTAAACGTTGGTCATGATTGGATCATTCATCAGGTCAATGAACCAAAACAAATATTGTTTTCTGAATACAAAATCATGCTTCGGACATTGCCATCTCAGTTCCCTGATCTAAACTCAGGGAAACGGTGAGTGATGCACAAAGAGGAGTGAGTCAAAGAGGAGATGCACAAGTGTGGACCTAGGAATCTGGACGATCTGGGGAGATTTTGTAAAGACTAACGGTCTTAAATCCCTTGCTTTGTATTCTCCAACTTTATGGGGTGTCATGATAATATTTTAAGCTGCTTTATTGGCAAAGGGAGGCTTAAGAAGGTATTGCAAGCAGGGGTGCCAGTAATTGTGAGTGACGTGTTTTTGTTAAAAATATTTATTTATTTATGAGAGGTTGGATTTTTCCCATTTTTTTCATTGTGAGATTACAATAAATCACCAACAGATATTTTTTTATAGTAGTAGTATAGTATATATACTTTTTTGATCCCGTGAGGGAAATTTGGTCTCTGCATTTATCCCAATCCGTGATTACAGTGACCACACACAGCACACAGTGTACACACAGTGAGGTGAAGCACACACTAATCCCGGCGCAGTGAGCTGCCTGCATCAACAGCGGCACTCGGGGAGCAGTGAGGGGTTGGGTGCCTTGCTCAAGGGTACTTCAGTCGTGCCTATTGGTCGGGGTTCGAACCGGCAACCCTCCGGTAACAGGTCCAAAGTGCTAACCAGTAGGCACGGCTGCCCCTAGTCTTATAGTCTTTATAGTTTTTAGTCAACTTTAGCAGAGGTGCCAATAATTCTGGAGGGCACTGTATGTGAAATACTGTGTCCTTCACATGACCATATTCCTTGAAAATAAATGTAAAGATGATGCTTACCTCAAAAAGTGGTTAAGTGTTGCATAGAGTTCCTTTTGCATAGCTGATTGATAAAGAATGGATTAATTGGACTAATTGAATCTCTGGTTGTTCATCTTTTTGATTACTCCACAGGAAAACGGGTCATAAAAAGAAGCTGAACACCTTCATTAATTTCCCAGAGATCCTGGATATGGGACCATTTCTGGAAAGGAAAGGTATTGTCCTGTAAAGGTGCTCACCTTTTCTCCCTCAGTGCAGTGAATTGTGGTGTTCTTGGCTAGAATTAGCTTGAATCTCAGAGCTTGACAAGCTTATGAAGGGTCCAAGCAGAAATCTGCCTCTTTCTGTCCTTATTCATCTGATTTCCTATTTATTAAATGTGACTTATTATAATAATTATTATAATTGTTATTGATATTATTATAGATATTACTGATACAACCAAAAAGTTGGCATTGGTGTGAATTCAATAGAGCACATTTGCTAACATTTCGAGTGGCTGTCAGCAGCTAATCAGACAGTATTTTATGGCCCTGTTCACACAAGAACGAACGTCTTGAAAGCGATATTTTTACTTACCATTTTTAAAAAGTTTAGGGTCCACACGGCATCGTTTTCAGAAATTACCTCATCCACAAGGAAACTCTAAATCGATTGGATCAGAGTTTGTGACCGCAATATATGTGGAAAAGCTTATATTATACATTTTGCATTATGTCTGTTACAGAGCAAATTACATTGGGGAAATAGCGGCGGTGGTGCCAATTTCCCATAGTCTGGAGTGAGACTATTGTGAGACTATTTCATGCGAGATTGATAGAGAGAGGGGAAGTGACAAGACGGAGAGAGAATGACAGACAAGTGATTGGCCTCTCTTTGTGCTATTTTTGCAGACCTACAGTGGGCAGTGCTTCGAATTGGCCAGCTTCACTCGCGGTCCGCGCGTGGGATCACGCGGTATCACGCGACTTTAATTTGTATTTTTCCAGTGAGACGCTGCAACAACCCAAACAACCGGTAGATGGCTCAAGTGAGCAGGGTGTCTCGTAAAAAGAAATGGAGCCTGGAAAACCCTACACAGACTTCACTACAGACTTTAGCAGACTGGTTTAGAAATAATGTAATAGCCAGAAATATGCCTGCCCTAATAAAGAAATATTTGGTTAACTGCGAGTGAATCCCGTTTGCAGCCGTAGAGAGGACAAATTAAACATTCTGGTTTTCTCCGAGTGCAACGATGATATACAGACATCATTTGGACAAAATATAGAGTATTAACCTCCGTTGCTCAGCCAAATGCCTTCCTGTTACGTCCTGTTATCATGGAGTTAGGCCTACAGGCGATAAACGATTTTTGATGGTCACAAGTTTACTTCATTAGGGACTGTTCGTTATTTATTTAAGGGGCTACCGGAGGAGTTTGGGGAGCATTAGTCCAAAAAGACGTGACCCTCCCTCGCCAGCAATACATTTTTCTATGACCCTCCAAAGTGATTATGAAAAAATCACTGTCAACTTTTTCCGGGTTTATCGCCTACTGTATTTTAACGTTTTCACATATTTGGCCATTAGCCGTTTATCATAGGCTATCACGAAACCAAACTACAAAGGCGAACACTTTAACAGGGGGAATTAATTGGGCATGAATCATGCTGAACGCAATTTCGCTACCTTAGAGTAATAAGGTTATCTGCGTTTTGAGTAGGTACAACCGGGACGATTGAAACGGGGACGAATGAAACATTCCGGTTTTCTCCGAGTG